>NC_083645.1:23258270-23578895 GCF_963576545.1 Limanda limanda | reverse complement strand
GTTTGGCTTTAAGGAATTTGCAGATATTCTCTGCAAATTGAATTGTAGTTTAGTCCGACCTACCTTGGAGAGATGTCACAGCCTTGACGCATGAAAGCTCCAAGGGAGAACCACAGGCTGTTGAATATGCCAAACTCGTTGGTTGACTCGTTGGTCTGGATTTGCCCGTCCTCGTACTCCTCTGTGTGCCACTCGTACGGGCTGAAGCGGCTGACGAGGAACAGCACGACGCTGACGCCGATGTAGGCGAACACGATGCACATCCAGATCTCGTAAGCGAGCGGATCCAGGAAGGAGAAGACTCCCGGTTTGGATTTTTGAGGCTTCTTGATCATGATGGAGATTCCCAGGGACATGAAGGGCTTGGAGAAGTCGATCACCTCCTCTCGCACCAGAGTGATGGTGAGAGGAGCCACGGCAATGTCTGCTTTCTATCAGACCAACGAAGAAAAAACAAACAAAACAGAATGAAAACTCTTAATTTCACTTAATATTTTGATTCTCACTTGTTACAGGACCTTTAGAGCATTCTTAAATGAAACCAGTAACTCACCCCATACACCAACTCTCCCACCATCCCGTTCCAGATTTTAGTCTCTGCATCCCTGGCTCCGTATTTACCATCGCTCACGATTTTCAGCTGATATTTGAAGCCGCAGTGTTTCGCTATCTCAGCGGCCAGATCTACACAGTAGCCCTCGTAGCGGTCGTTGTCCACGAAAAGGTCAGAGTTCTTTTTCAGCATCACATACGGAGCTTCCTGGAGGACGGAGACAAGAGGAGACAACACTGCTCAGCACGAGAGGTTTGAATAACAAACAGAGGCTTCAGAGACACACACGTTTCACACTGAGCCGTCATGATGTACACAACAAGGCGTCAGGAGCCTGGTTTTTATTCTGGCTGCCAATCTAAAGGCAAAATTCACTGTGATGTGGCTAATAATGGAGTCCGTGTTTACCAAGATGGTGGTGACGATGACTGTTTTGTTTTCCATTCCTGTCGATTCGTTGGCAAACACGTCACTTTTGGTCACAGCCATCCTGTCCACTTCATTCCAGTATCCAATCTGTTCAAACAGACAAATTACACAAAACCCTTCGTGACGACAGCATGTTCAGCATCGATCTGGATTCAAACCAATCCGTTATTCAACGTCACTGCCGCTGATGGAGATCGTCACACTCACCTTCACCGGGCCGTTGGTCTTCAGCTCCATCACATTCACCGAGTAGTTGACTCTCTTGCCATGTTGGTCGAACTGGATGTTTCCTGTGAGGCCTTCCACGCGGACCTGAGAGGAGACAAATCCAAATGTTACTGAACGCCGACTTCAAAAGGACTTTCACAGCGCTTCAGGCAGCTTCATCATGTGTCGTACATATTTCATCAAAGTGCGTTGGCCTGAAACGAGATTGATTCAACAGATGAAAACCTGCATAAATTAAATGCAATTTTATGTTACTGTTACTTAGGAGCAGCGCCTTCATTCGAGTCCGAGTGATTTGAGAGTGTCCGAGTGGTCTAAGTTGAAAAGAGCTCGGACTGTGTGGACAAACAACACAAGTTAACGTCTGATATTACCCACAATCCCCGGCTTCCACAACCAGAAAAGCTCCTGCTGTAACAAATATACCAAACTCTGTTAAGAAGTCTTCAAGCAAGTTTCCTTATGGAATATCCAAGGAGCTCATACCGACAGGAGCCGGGAATATGCAAATCTGCCACTTCAACAAAAATAACTGGTTTTATTCTTTGCAGTCTAGACGTGGATATAGGTCACTGCTTGTGTCCCACCTAAGATTCAATAATTCCCTTTAATATATAATATCGTCTGTAGAAAAGGATGGATAGATTTTTTTTATTGACGAAAGAGAAATGAAAAACATCTCTGTGATCCGATGGTTGGTTATTTCTTTCTGCCTCTTTGTTTCAAACCGAATCCAAAGCAACATAATTGATTTTGGAAGAAATCCTGAATTCGAGCGCGTTTGATAGTTTTATCATCTGACACATCTGATCCCCGCCCGGTTACTCCCAGTCTCATCGTCATGGTGTGGCTTAAGGCATCTTTTCCAGCATCTTGTATATCCAGACATCCCGGGTACCAGGTGATTGCATCTATGCCAAACACTGATTATCCCTCAATAAAAAAATAAACAGCCCTCTGAGATTTAATCTACTGACACTTCAATCATCACAGAAATCTCACGGCTGGATACAGACGGTTGCCTCGTGGCCAATTGGAGGAGCTCCTGATCCTTTTCTGTAATTTCAGATAGATGAGTCAGAGCAGCAGCGATACGGAGAGAAGGAAACGTTGGCTGATTGCACACGTCGCTCACATATTTAACAGAGGCTTTTTCTGTGGGTTAATCTCCTCGGGGTAATAATTTCAGATAAAGTGAAAGTTTGCCGACGACCCATAGGTCGGGACGGAAGGTCAGAGATTCTGTTGATATTTGTTATCAGTTGCTCTCGGGCTTAAAAGTCTTTGCTCCGATTCAATTCGCACTCGCATTTGAAGTTGAAAAAATCTGCGTCTACAACATGAAAAAACCTCAAAGACCGAGAGAACAGAGTCGACTTTGGTTTGGCTGTCGGGCTTCAATTCTCAGCAGGAGGAGAAGCCGAGCATCAAAGCTCAGAGGACGGAGTGTCGGCCTTCTGAAGACCAGCTGTCAGTTTAACTGTGTGCACACGCAGGGTGGAACCAAAACCAAAAAAAATGCTATCTTTAATCAATCTCTGTGAAGTGTTCTCCGCCCTTTGTGGTATTTCTTAAGGGAGATCTCGTGTTACCACAGCAACGAGTCTTCGCCGACAAAGGGATCTGTGTGTGTGTGTGGTTGTGTGTGCATGTGTGTGTGTGTGCGTGTGTTACCTGTTTCAGTGCTCGCTCGATCTCCACACCCTGAGCCCAGGGCACAGCAGGGTTGGCCAGGCAGTCGCCAGTGTTGGCCCGCCTGGTGAAGTCGATGCGCTGCTTGTGCAGGTAGCGGAACGCTTCCGTCATCACCTGCACGGCGTCGTAGGTCAACGCAGACGTGTACTAGAGCGGGACAATGGACAAGAGCGTGGACATTAGAGGGTCATAGGAATCCATCTTCATGGGTTAGGGTTATTGTCAGTAGTTTATAGAGTGCTAAGTGCTAGATTTTGGTTTTAAATTCGTTATTGGATGCAAAACAAGGGGAAACATCAGGATCGAAGCCTGAGAAACATTCATGATTGGTCAAGCATGTGTTTAAACGGGAACTTGCTACTGTCTCGGGATTCAAAAGATGACAGCGTGAATATTTTAGATATTTTGGATAGTGGGAGGACGTGGAGATGCGTCGTCCATCTCTATAAACAGTCTTTGGTTGAGACAAATCCTTTTTCCCCCCAAGGTGTGTTCTCCCTTGTTATGGCTAAACATTTCCAAAACAACTTAATTGTATTTGGGCTTAAGGGCAAATCAGAGGCTTCCCCTTGAGCAGGAAATAGAAGCTTTGCTCCAGTTAAGATGAGTTTTTGTGACTCGTCTCGACAGCAGCCATGCATCTAACGACATGACGCAATCTACCCTGGAACACTCAGGCCTGTGTCTCAAATCCAACCGCAGATCTGAAGCCCAATGTCGCATGGCTCAACTTTTTAGGGGAAAGGATAATTGGCTGAAAAACAACTCTTCAGCTGAAACTTCTCACCTCAAATCCACCCTTTGATCAAATGAAGAGGACCAACATGAGCCACTCGGATAACAAAGCGTTCGCCTCTGAAGTTCTAAACTAAACACCAGCATAAACACCATTCCTCCTCCTGCTCATTATTCCTCCCTGTTATTTAGGCCTCTTGTCCCAATTAGACAGACGATGATACGTCTACTCGAGTTATTATTCTTCACCCAGACTCAAACCTCTTAAATAAAAGGGAAGTGGAACTTGGAGGATTCGGCAGACGGGAGCTGGGAGGATATGTGTGTATTTGTCTCAGAGTCTGGAGAAGAGCTGAGCTTCTCATTTCAAACCATGATTCATTTCATATTGCAAGCATATGAAAAAAGTATATCTTGTATAAAATAACTCGCACTTAGGTAGAGGGAAAATGTTCTGCTTGTACGCTTGTGTGGCCAGGATATTTACTGAGAGACGTGTTTAATAATGCACACAGTGTGTCCACGTGAGTGTTAAGTTGGGGCCGATGCAGATGGAGGCTGCACAATTTACTCAGACGTGAACACATTAGAGCAACTCGGGCGCATTGAAGTGCTTACAGAGACGTTTCCTACCAACAGTCCCACAAATAAAGACAAGGAAAGAAATAGAACAAGTGTGTATGTGTGTGTGTGTGTGTGTGTCCTTGCGCTCTAAAGTTGATTTGCTAATACTCACCCTTATTTTATTGTCGGCCCCAGGATACTCCTTCTCCTCCAGGGCTTCCCACCTCTGGTCAAACTTGGACACCAGAGGATCGTCGAAGTCAACGATCTGGAAGCCCGACACGTTGGCACCTCCGTACTGGATCTTGGACAGATCTCCGTCAACGAATCCCTGAAAGCAAGATTATTGGCTTGATGATCACTGCATTACTGTAAATGGAAGTTGAGAAATAAAAGCTGTTTTCAGACATGACATTGATGTATAAAAGAAGAACAGTGTGTTTGTTGAGAGCACTTCCACACCAGCGTCTGCACCTTGTCCGTATGATCTATGACTTGATGAGGTATTTGTGTTCTTCCAGTTTCCCGTCCCTCATGTGTTAGAAAAGTCATTAATATAAAGATGTAACATCTGGAAACTTTCCCCATCGGCACATTTTCAGACATGGGGGCTGGCAGGAGAAGTTCCTGAGAAATGTCTGGAGCAACTGACTCTGACATTTGCTTTTTCACGTGCAGCCCCTCTGGAATATTTCCGGAAAATGTCCGGACTTCAGTGCATGTGTGAAAGCAGCTTCAGAGAGTTAGAGCACTATCCTGGGTAAGTGATGAAGAAGAGTTTACACTTACCAGATTGGCTATAATGTAGTGGTAGCCTTTCACGTGTCTGCCGATTGTAATGACCTGTGGTGATGAGACACACAAATATAACAAGGTATCAGGAGAAAACTCCGATAGGAACAAATGAGTCTCAAGCAAACAACATAGTTAAGGTAAATCGCAAAAGAATAAATGTAATCTCAATAAGATTTTATGTTTTTTAATCATCATGCCTTTATGAACGATATGAGACGGTGGGAGACACAACAACCAGAAATCAAATCTATTACATTCACACTTTAGAACTAGTCGAGCTCAGCCCCAACATGGCCAACAGCCTCGGGCCAATTATCGCAGAGTAAAAACAGAGTCGCGTTCACAGTCCCAAACGCTGCTCGACAGATATTTAATCCCACCACCACCTTCCCTTATCAGCAGAGCAACAGACAAAGAAGAAAATAAGAGAACTATCTCAGGTATAAACCATTACAGCGCCGCACATAGATGACACACCTGAAACTAATCCCGCCGCTTGAGTGGCACCTCCGTTTGTCAGGGCCGCTCCTCCGAGCAGATTTGAATAATAATGTCTTGTATCTTCTATGTAAATGTCCTCGACACGAGGCGAGAAAAAACGTGGACGGATTCTGTTTTCCCCCGATAAACAGGCGCCGCGGCTGCAGGCATCGAGTTCGCTTAAACAGACGTCCGCACGCGTTCAATGTTTATCCATACGTTTCTCTCGTGGGTAAAAGGTGGAGTAAAAATAACCTTTTCATGTGCATCGGCTTCGCCTTTAATTGCAGTTTTGTTTACAGCACAATTAGTGTAATTGTTACAGTGGTTTCCTGCTTCTCCTGGACTGCAGGGTTCTTGTTTGTCTGCTGAATCAAGGGCAAGTGTTTCAGTTTCTCCCTCCAGGAGGAATTGAAGGACATTAGGGTTGTTAGCGTTTCCTGAATTTGTCTTGGCTGGTATTGAATTTAAAATAATGGCTGAATACAAATAAGAGTTTTCTTACTAAGTGTTTAAAATCATGCTCTTAATTTGTATTTTTCTTTTTTTCTCTATTCAGTTATGTAATCTAATTCTTTAGTTTTTGTTTGAGTGTTGGCTAACCTGAGATCTGAGATATATAAAAAAAATATAAACAGGCTCCACAAACCACAGTGGATGTTTTCATATCAGTAATAATTCATATTCAAATTACTAATTTATCAGTATTTCAGTTAGAAAATGAACAGATTCCTCAGCTCAGCTCTCCAAAGAGATGAATAACAACATGTATGTTAACTTTTATCTTTTTTATTATATATCATATGTATGTGTTGGATCAGTAAAAGACTCAAGATACTGCATCACCATCACAGTTTTTAATGAATTTAAAATTTTGTATAAACTTAATTCAATCCATATAATGAATAAACAACTTGAATTCCTTATGAAAATGGAAGTAGACGAACACTGCACCTGGTCCATGATGTCTTTGACTTTGTCCTGCTCACAGTCCAGGATCACCCTCCGCTCCTTCTTGTTCTCCAGGTCCTGGAACAGTGAGCGGTACGCCTCGTCCTTCCTCTCATCCTTCAGGTTCCCCACGTTGATGGCCGTCACCTGCCACTTCTTCTCCGCCGCCGTGTCCAGGACGACCTGCAGCGTGGTCAGGCCTGAGGAGGGACGAGACAACCCGTACAGGGAGTCAGGGCAGGGAGAGCAACAGAGCAGAACAGAGCAATGACGGAAGCAGAAAGAACTTGAGAGTGAGACAGACAAATCCTTTTTCCTGTTTTGACGCATTCACTGTCGTCTAACTCAAACTCTGTGGAGGTTTTTACAGAAACTCAGCGACTTATGTAAAGAGCTCATCAAGATGAGTCACAGGAGTTCTGGCATGAACCCGACCGACAAGTGGGAGGAAAGTGAGTCTAACAATTCACTCGACTGCTTCAACAACAAGACTGTTCATATTACTGCTTCATGGCTGTATTGTGGAATTTGGAGCTTAACCTGGTGTCTATTTCTCTCAGGTTTGAAACTATTCTGGGGATTTCAACGGTTTGAACATCTACAATGCATCGAGTATCAACCAAACTTTATTTGTTGAGGGAGTATTGTGTGAAGTTGGGTAAAGATACTTTTTCATTAATCTAGCTCATCCCATTCCTCCTTCCTGTACATTATAATGTCACTTTTTATTCGAAATTTGAACATTCATTCGACCGAGAGGGTAAAAGTCTGTTTAAATTAAAAATACTGTCCAGAGTTCAAACCTGCGACCTTTGTACAAACTTAATTAGATAGTCATTACCATAAACTATATAAGATAGATGGCATGACAGCAACGTGAAACTAAACCCCTGGTGTCTCCTCCATGTTAGTGAATGAAACATGGACCAAACTCAAAAGTCAAAGCAAAAGATTCCTGTTCTTTCAGGTAGCTCTTATCATACTGATGTATGTCCGGGTGCTCATTCTTCTATTAAGAAGGTTTTAATCAGTTATTTGATGCATAAAATCTTGTTCATGATTTAACGCTGGGACTGACTTTTGCAAATGTATTGGAAAAACCTCAACATTCCACACTATTATCACAACTACGCAGACTCTGGCTTCAAATGACATCGAAAGTGCAAAATGGCCGGACCCGTACCTCATTTTTGCACGACGGGAGAAGGTCTAACTTTATTCGTCTTTGATCAAAAAACGTATAAAGTATAAACGTATAAAGTGTTGAACACACAAAGCTGCAACACCCGAGTGTTTCAAGAAACACGCAGCGGCCGTCCATCATTGTGAAGTTCCGTCTATTAAAGGCAAAGCGCACAGTCGCCATTTAAATCCATTGATATACTTCTATTCATATCATCCCACTCCATCAGGCTTTACAGCTGAACCTCTGCTGGTATTGATCCCGGGTCTGCAGAGGGCGGTTAGAGAGCGGTTTGATAAAAGGCTGGAGTGTTTCATTTTGCCTGACCACAGCGAAGTGAATTGCAGATGTAATCAATTTCATGCGACACTGCGGTGCTTTTACGACGGTTGGGAGGGAAAATGGAGGCTTGCAGTTTTATCTGAATGAACTATACATCATAATTACAGAAAGGTCATTATGGTCCGGTTAAATATGACTGTTTGATCAATGCGTATTAAACGAGATAATTGGAATTGAGGGTGATTTACAGTGAGGATAATGCAAGGACATCAGCGAAATGTTGAGGTGAATGGATTCGGCGTTAGCTGTGATTAAGGTTGAGTTATATTCTTTAATGATTGGTCTCTAAGAGCTGTACATGAAGTGGGGCCGTCATGGTGTCATGCATGTCGGCGCCATGTGGCTCTTTAAGTGGTCAGGGTTTCTAAACCCCATTGCAAATTGCTCCTTGAAACCATATGATTTTGCCATTTCCACACATTGTGAATCACATTCTGATTATTTTTTAGAAAAGCCTGCCATACAGCGGCCTGGTCACGTAGCTGGAAGACTGGTTATCACAGATTTAAGGCTTTTCCTACTTGTGGAAGGAGAGGAAGGGGAAAGATTAGGTTGACAAAGGTAAAACCAAAAGTTTCTAATGAGAGAAAGTTGTATATTGACGAGAGCCCGATATGAGCAAATCAACCAGAAAAATGTCATTTTAAAGAAATTGACAATGTTTTCAGTTTTCATTTTACGTTAAATCTTTATTTCCTAACTTTAAGATCTTCATATTTGGTTGTATTATATGTATTTTTAGCATTTGTTTGTTATTCAGGAGGATTATGCAGAAAACTAGTAGACAGAACATATTTTTGTCAACCGATCATTAACTTTAAAATCTTTCACAATTTGGCCCCAAAAAATGACCTTAAAATACACAAATAATATATTTTCCTGTGTTTTTAGGTGCAGTTTAAAATAAAAGAAAGAGATGAAGAAACCACAGAGGCTCAAACTCGACTGTGCTTCATGTCCGTGCGGCTGCAGCCTTCATGTGCTTCATTATTCTTTGATAACCAGCCTACTTATATCACCAACACAGAACATTTTCTTTTTTCCTATGTGGCTGGCAGCAAGTGTCCATTAAACTTTCATAACACATCTGAAAAAAAAAAAACCACAGCTCTGGTCAACAGTTTATCCAGTGCTCAGAATTAGGCCAGAGCATAACCATAGCAACAGAGTCTTCTTTCTTCTTCAGGTAAATCTCCCTGATGGAACAGACCGTGAGGGAAAATAGCTGCGAGCTAAGTTTAAAATATAGATGAAGATAAGATGTTTGTTTTTTTCTTGTCTGTGGTAAAGGGAGACACCTTCAGTGTTGTTTGAACAATTTAATCCATTACTTGTGTCGTATTACTTATGGAATGTTACTGATGTTTTTCCTCTAATCTGCTACAGATTAATCCAGATATTATCCATCCATCTCTACACTGAACCCTGAGATAAGGTGCTGTAAAAATCTTTGTTGATGCTGTAAATCCAGAACTCAAGTGGAGACCTGGCTCCTCAGATTTCCTCTGTAGTTTATTATCACCTCTCTTTAGGATGAAGCATATGTTCGGCCCTGGCACGCAGCCGTCATTGTGTCAGGCAGAGCACTACTGTGAGACTGAAGAACAAATATGTGACGTGACCTTACACTTACCCCCTAAATTGCCCCGGATTTGAAAGGTCAGGGGAGAATAAGGAGACATGAACTAGTTTATGTTATTCACCCATTTGGAACGGCAAAAGGAAATTCATGTGGGATCTTACAGTTTAGTCAGAGGGAGATTATTCCTTCTCTTTCAGTCACCGTAGATCCAGCGTTCGCTGCGAGAAGCTTAACTTCATTGATCAAAAAACATCTCAATGTTAGCGGATGTATGTGGATGCATGAGAGCATTTGCATAATATGATGCAAAACTATTTAAATGAGCAAAGAAAATGCTTATAAATAATGCAGACAGAGGAAAATGGTCCAATACCTACAATATCTTATAATATTTCCTAACTCATCCATTATGCTAAAGGTCCAGGATCCTTCCCTCAGGTAAACCTGTCCACTTCCTGCATAATAACAACTGGAGCACCATTTAAACTAATTGGTAAGTGCTGTGGTTTCAGGCTGTTATTTAAGTGGAAAAAGGAGCAGAACATTTCTCCATTAGGGAAACAGTTTAAATCTTTAAATGATGATTTCCTGAGGAGTTTTATTCTAAAAAAAATGTCTATGTTCTCATGGATGGCCACGAGTTTATTGTATCTCGTTTAATTTGTTAAATGTAATAAAGCAACTTAAAGCCTGAATAGTATAAATGATTAACCATTATGTGAATGAAACATTTAAATGAGCACATACAGGGTCAATAAAGTAAGAATTATAATCAATCACTGATATAATCTTATGTCATGTGCTTGAGGTGTGCAAATGGAAACAAGCCGTGCAAACAAAACTGATCTTTGATGCTATTGGACAAATGTTTAGCAATGTTAGCAATTTTGTCAGCACCTGATAAGTGTAAGGACAATTTCCACCATTTCACTTTTAACTCTATGTGCCCTCTAGAGTGTGTGAAGCTGCTAAAGCTCCGACTGCAGCTGTCGCCACCAGCCACGAAAACAAAATATCCAGACGCTCCAGAAATGATCTCTGTCCATACTAACACACTAGAAAACACACGTCACATGACCGTTAATGTACAATAGGCACGTGTATGCTGGTGTTAACAGGAAGCAGATTGTCTATTGGTCACAAAATCCTACAAATGAGGACCAGACCAGGTGGAACTGTTCCGATGATCGTTAGAAACACTTGGTTCTAGTCGAGTCGTGACTGATTTTAAAACAATCAAGAAGCAAACGTTGGGGACATTGTTTCCAAACATCTCAATTTTATTTCCGTCCATTAAGAAACCGAGAGCGCTCAAACTAAAACTGCACCGGACGCTTTTCCAAGAGTCAGGTTCAGGGTCTGAAAAAAATATTTTCAACTGAAAAGTGATATTAGTGATGTAGCCTATAACAGCATCCGGTGATGCGTTATCTAAACTGACGTTCTGACAAACGCTGACAACGCTGTAATGCATTGTATCAACGGACCAATGAAATTCATCATAAGCAGTGGCAAGACAATTGTCTCCTCTCGCAAGACGCCCACACAATCACACACACACACACACACACACACACACACAGACCCTTGCATCATTAACCAACCTGCTCAGTCACTTACAATCTCTCTCTCTCTCTCTCTCTCTCTCTTGCTCCACACTTTGGTTGCCATGGGAATGAGTGGATCACACTGACCCAATTAGACGGCCATGCAATGATGAAATATGCACAACAGGCTCTTTAGTGCAATTGCGGACGTACAGTGGGGACAGCAGGTCAGCATGAGGACAGTTTAAAGCAGCTGCTTGGGAACTGCCACCCCCCCCCCCACCCCCCTCTCCTGGTTTTTTGGAGAGGAAGAGTTATTTGATTCTGTGCCGTCGCTCGGGGGGCGGGGGGGGTGAGTGGGAGGACCTGGCAACGGAGGAGGAGGGGAAGAGCATGTGGACAGAGATGTGAGGCAGAGAGAGAGAGAGAGAGAAGCGACAAAGTGGGGGGTGTACTGTAGATGGATGGATGTGTGTGAGGGGGGGGATGCAGTGGGGGAGTTTATCCATCCATCCAACCATCCATCCATCCATCCATCCATCCATCCATCCATCCATACGTGGAACAACATGGTTCAGCAGTAAGAATCACTTTCTGCGTTGAGATTCTGATCATCCGCAAGAATATGATTGTGAAACTTGCTTCTGGAACCAGAGCTGTTGTTGTAACAGTGGGCGTTCAGTGTTACGCTCTAATATCTATACCGCTAATCCTCTGAGGGTCACGGGGGGGGTGGGGGAGGTAGAGCCAACATATAGAAACACACAACCAAGCTAAGACTGCATGTCTTTGGGCTGTGAGGAGGAAGAGAGAGAATGTGGAGCAAACACAGGAGGAACATGAAGAAACCTCCAGTCAAGCTTCTGTCTTAATGTGACGAGAAACGACAGAGAGTTAAAGGTTAAACACAAACTAAATCCTTCTCGTACACCAGCGTATCGACTTCTCTGAGCTGATTCGCTTCCTTCTACCTGGAGATTACAGAACCTTATTTTAATATCTTGAGAGCTATCTTTGGGTTTTCATCAGGTAACACCTTCTAAGTGCTTCCAATTAAAAGTAATCCCCCCAAAAAATCCTCCTGTTCTCATGCCAAAAATAAAAATAACGATTTTACCTCTATAATGAAGAGTTAAAAAGATAAAGATAGGTTTAAGGAGTGAGACATCCCTGTTAGACATTAGGAAAGGAACCGATAGTGTAATTCCACTGTAACTCGAAACCGTTGAGGTCTTAATTCGATGCTTTCATTGCAGCGACAGTATTAAAATAGAAAGGAAGAGAGATTTTCCCTTTCAGCCCCGGATGGTCCCTCGGTGCTGCAGGAGGCGGCGCGATCCTCCGAGGGTGCGAAGTCACAGAATCACAATTAGCACATGTCACAGTGACAAGAGTTACACGACAAAGCAAAGGGAGATAAGGCACAATTAAAAAAAAAAGAAAACGTGTGTTCTATCACCAATTCTTGCTGTTATCTCTTTTCAGGCACGTTGTTTTGCACTCACGTTTTTTTTACTGAATCCCAGTGTTTGATTTTCAGACTCCTCTTGCAAGTTAATACAATCTGAATTGTCCGGGCTAATAAAGGACGTGTTGTGTGTCAAACAATGAGGAAAAATGTCAGTTTAACAAATGTAATCTTCTTTCTGGAGTTGGACTCAATCAGTGTCGAGTAGAAAAGAATCAGGGATGAAAGGGATCAGGGACTAGAGACAGAATAGATTTGAATATGAAGTAAGTCTGGATGTTACAGTTGGAGGGTGGATCATTTTTTTTTTTTTAAATCTTTGACTGCCTTGCATAAATTCATCCCATGATCTCATCCAGGATTTAATCTGCAGGTACATCTGAATGATGTGTGTGCATCTAAATGAGCAGAATGACAAATGAGTGCAATCTTTAATCATGCACACTTTCCTCCGGAGCTTCAAATCAAAGTTTGTAAGACTGAGAGACATCAGGAGGCTCGTGGTGTTCGACACTGAGGTGCAGCTTTTAACCTGAGAATCACCAGTTTGAACCCTCTAACTACTTGAGTGTAAGAGTTTCCTCAGCTCCACCGACCCGCAGGTCAACGCTACGAGAGGAGGCAGCTCCCCGGTGTGACTGTGAGTTGAATGTGTTGATTGTGGAGCAAAGCAGGGAAGAGAAGGAACAGAAACACTTCAAACACTGGACAACTAATTCAATTTATAATAGTACGGTTTTTCTGCAGGAACATTTTTAACACTTTGGGTCGGATTCAGAACTTTTTAGGGTCAGGATTTCTCCCCAAATGTACAAAACCGTTTATTTATGGTGTCATTGCTTGGTAAATATCAAATAAGAAAGTACTTTGAGAATAAAAAGATGGGATGTTTTTATTCTTAGATTTTTGTCATCCTTGTTTTACAATTTCCAAATGACAACATTTTTTTATAAGGCCTCAAAATCTGTTATTTCTTATAATCCCAAAGTGAGTTATAGCAACTGTAAAAAAATCCAGGTTTGTAATTGTTTCTAATCTCAAATTTAACTTTACTCCCTCCTCCTGACTTTTATATATTAGGGGATTTGAGTGATATACTGAACATAGTCTACTGTTGTGCTCCAAGTTCAGTATATTATACAATATTCTTTAAATTTATATTGTGTTGTGAAGCCGATGACAGATCCCATTCTCTGTTCGAGGCAACTTTTTGAGTAGTACAGCAAATCCCATTCATCCTGTGTCCTTCAGTCGAGATCATAACATTTAAATACTGACAGATGGACGATGTTTAAGCCGTGAAGCCAGATGCAACTTTTCTACTGAGTCAGAAACTTCAGACCACAACCACATAACAGATCCTGCCTCTACAGCGAGAGAGAGTGGAAGTGCACGGCTGCCGGGCGCACCACCTGTACCGTGTCAACCATGACCACCTCTCTCCTCCCCCTTGATATTACATAAAGCTCACACTCAGACACGGGAGGTGCTGGAGATGATTGTATGTGACAAGCTGTTTGTCATGAACCAAAATGACCTCTGTTTGTCATGAACCAAAATGACCTTTACCTCACCTGTGCTTTACGGCTGCAGGAGTAGGTTTTTCATTTTAACCACCGTTTGAGGGGGAATGATCGGTTTGACACAACTTGAGCATAAATTTAACCGAATGTCAGTTGCAAAAGAATGTAAACAATAATTTTGACTTTTCCATGATCTCTCAATCCAACTTGTAATAAGAGAAACGCATAAAAAAATCCATTTCAAGATACCAGGAGACTTTCGATGAATCCGAACAGGAGATTTGTTAGTTTATATAAATGTGAATGTGTCTTACCTCGGTCGCTGTCGTACAGGTAGGCAAACTTGTCCCACTTGTAGTACTCGATGAGGCTGAGGAGGGGCCCCTTGATGTCCGGTCTCATCTGGATGATGAACTGCTGGTTCCCGTCCAGGGGGAAGCTGGGCGTGATGAACGACACGTGCAGCGTCCCGCAGAACGACGTGATGGTGTTGACGGACTTCTTGTCGTAGAATCCGAAAATGGCGTACACTCCCCTGGAGAACTGTGAACAGACTGAAACAGAGGGGAAGAGGGATGTTAGGTTCGGTGGGTTATGGTTCTTTTCTTCTTCTCTCGCTGCCATAACTCCATAACCAAGATCTTTATTACAATCCTTTAGTGCACGTTAGAGGCGCACACAGCTACTGGGGGACATCTTTCCACCGTTTCTCTTTCAGCTGATGAATGGACAGCTTTCCACAACCTCTGCCAGGGGACAGCTTGTATTCAATAGTTAAGGATCCACTGAACACCAGTTACTGTGTGAAACTTGCATGAGCTGCTGCTATGATACAGTGGGAAGGAAGCGATGTTGAGTGTGGGATCATCATGTGGGTCATTTGTGCTCCACCATATCTTACAGTTTGAAACCACTCCAGGCTTCTCCTATGAGAATATAGCTGCTTTCAGCCGTGCGATGAACATTTTCCAGAGATCATCCAGAGGGGCTGTATATGTACATGTGTATGTATATGTCCAAGTCTGCTGCTCTAGGCAATCTGGGGAATAATTCCTGCCAGCCCCTGAGTAAAAACTCCAGACAATGATCGCATGTGAGAATACAGCTGGAAGTTCTCTGGGGAATTCAAAGCGATTATATGAGACAATTTAAAACTTGAAAGAACAAACAACACTAATATCTCAGGATGAAGGAGGCATCCCACACGTAGAAGAAGTAGAAGATGATGAGATTTGAGACCTTTTGGGATAAGAACGGACGCTAGGTTTGATGGGCTCTAAACAAAAATGTGCTGACTCGTACAGGCTCCTGCTGCTTTCTTCATATGTGAATGCTAAAGTTGGAGTCCATTTTCCCGGAGTTCACGTCTGAAAACAGCTTGAGTAGCAGAGTAAATACACAATGCAACACTACACTGTCGGTTAATACAGCTTCTTTTGGGTGACATTAAACTTGAATGATGGCATTTATTATAGACTATGCAGCCGGCATTTTAAAATGGCTGGATTATTTCCATTACACCATCATACTGTTGACTTTGCAAAATCCCCTTTGTTCAATAATTCATAGCGCCCCCCCCCCCCTGCCAGGATACACCCAGAACCTCCGCTGGCATCGAGCATTTATAATGCACACAGCAGAAAGCAGTGGTGCTGCAGGTAAACACCAAGTGTGGAGGTAATCCTGAGGCTGCAGGACCGGGGGTCAGCAGATTGGCATGTTGCTTGTAAATGTGTATTGATCAGATGTAAGTTAATCAGGCTTATTGACTTGGACATACGTGGTCTCCAAAGTCATTCAACTAATGAGTCGTTTCCTCGTCAACAATATAACTGGGATGAGCTGCTGACAAAGGGAAATGGAATCCATGTATATTAGCCAGCTTGGTGTAAGTACTGTAGGATTCCCGCCACAGGCTGCGGCAACTGGCGTTGATGAAATGGAAACATTCCAGACATATAAAGGCGGCAAAACGAACGACCACTACAGTTTTAGCAAAATGAGAGTGAGGAAATGTTTCAGATTCACAAAGAGCCTTTGCAATTCAGTCTTTGTGTTAAGAAGGTTGAGATTTGGAAAGGTTTGTTATACTCCTGATATAATGATCTACACTGAGTTCTCTTCACAGCCACTTTCCAAGCACAGCATCTCCATTAGTGAAAGTTGGGACCAAATTAACAGCAGGTCGTTAAAAGTTGGCGCCAACAAAGCAGCTTGTGCCGTAATATGTCTCAATCCCATCCTCAAAATGTGTCCCTAACGAAGAAGCTTAAGTTTGCAAAAGTAGAATTTCCTGTCTCCCAAAATGATGAAGAAGCTATGAGGAATTATGATTTCAAAGTCCCCTTTATGTTCTGCACAGAACAACCTTTGAGTTTGTCACGGCCTGAGATGGACATGAAACTTGGGTTGAAACATCAATGCATCTTCGTAAGTGATTAACCAAGTCAAAATACTGGGGGGTGCAAAGTAAGGCCGGGTTACAAGTAGATCCTTCCCCATAACCCAACCTGAATATGATTGCAGTTTCCATGTTGAAGTAATTGAGGAAAGGGAATTTCAAGTACGTAAACAAATGGCTTTTTCCAAGTTTTCCTCTAGAATGAATTCTGTGGCTAATGGTAATAAAACTAAAGATAAATACGAGATTAAATGAAAACCTAACACCAGGCGTAAAAGCATCTCTGACACCGAGTAAACAAGATCATCAGGAGCTAATTGGCTCTTTAATAAAGACTTTTCACATCCTGTTACAGCTACTTTCCAAAGACAGAAGAGCAACACAGACAAAGTTCGAAGAGTTTGCTGCTTCACTCAGGCAACGAAAAAGATATTTGTCCAGTCAGTGAAAGTGTTAACCATTCACTTTAAACTCAATTTTCTACCCAGTCTAGACGCCTCAAACCATTCTCCCCAGTAATCAAAAAGACAGCTTCCCCATGTATCCTCCAGGCAGCTGAACCCCCCCGCTGCCTTTTACGTCTCAAACCTCCACAGCATGCAGAGCTCATCAGGAAAAAGGCCAAAATAAGCGGGGGTGGGGCCGGCTTTCATCTCACGCCAAAGTGCGAGTGCTTCCAAAATCTTAAACGATCCATCAAGCCGCACAATTACAGCCACCTGAGACGAGAGGCTGTTCCATCAGGGTCTGGAGCGGGGGTCCTGATCCTTTCAGCAGATGACAGTGGCCGGTGATGTGGCCACAGAGGGATCAGACCTCGGCCATCTAATTTCACCTAAATCTCACGGGAACTGGAAACTGGTTTCATACAAATGAAAAGGAGGAAACATCCCTCAGGAAAGAGGTTAGGTCACATGTTCAACAAGTCACGGTTCTCTGCTCTGAGCTGATAACTGAGTGGACTGAGGGAAAAACCTGAGGCGAGCAACTCATGTGATTTAAATTTGGTTCTGGGAGGAAAATATAAACTATAATCAGAATAGTTTTGCCTCCAAAAGGCAAATGTACTGAGAAAATGTCAAAACAACATTTACGACATAAAAATGCTGCTTTGACATCAATGAATTATCCAATAATGAAAATACATCCCTGACAGGTGCCTTTCTGATCCTTAATCTGCCAGATTGTATATCCTCATGTCTAAAGAAGCTGCCAAACACCGTAATTACCAGGAAAAGACATCTTGTTAGCAAGAGAAAATTGTTTGTTTGGAGATTTTTTCTTGGATCTTACATTTTTTCTCTGATTTTCAGCTTCCTCTAAATTAAATAAACAGCTTTTTATGGGTAAAAGACGAAAACACTGATATTAAGTTATAGTTTACAGCTCTATACGAAGCTGTTGTAAAATGTTTAAATCCTGGGCCCAGTTCTATCAAATCACACGTGCTTGTGTTGCACTGGATTTCTCAGCTCCTTTCATCATTTCAGATCCATCCATCATCTGTTCCACCGTTTCTTTTAATAATTGCCCGGGGGGGAAAGACCATAATAAAGAGTGAATCAAATGAACCCAACAGCAATCATCTCGCCTTTTGACTGCTAGAAGCCGGAGAACCCTGAGAAAACCCACACAAACAAGAAGAGAACATGCAAACTCCAACTGGTGATGAAAGAGATGCCATTTCTTATTTTGAGCTGAGAAGGATCCAGTTCTCTCTTTGACTCGCAAAGCTGCAGATGTTTGTTTTTCGGAAGAAAGAACAAAGATCATATCTCATCATAGAACAGAATAAATATACTGTGTACTATAGCACTCCTCGCTGCCACCGCCTGAAGCTAATACAGATGGAGAGTTGCTCGGCGTCACGTCTGCGTATTGTCATGTCTCTAAAGCTTTTCTGTGCCGACACTCTCTGGCTGCTGCAGCTCGCTGAGTTTGCCCGGGATTAAAACTCTCTGAGCTCACGCTAGGAGCCTGGAGATCCCCATGACTGTGCCGCAGCTTATGCCAGAGTCAAACACTTTGACAACATGTTACTTTATTACCGAAAAATGATAATTCACATCCGGAAACAACTCTCCCATAAAGCAGCCACCGCTCACAGAGGATTTTTCTGACTCCGGAATGTGAGACGGCAAAAGAATGGTTCAGACGTCTGCATGAGCTTCCTCAGTGAGGAATTCAGAAATGTTTAATTACAGAAGAAAAGCCAGCCACAAACAGTAACTCTCAGAAACAGTGAGGATTGTGGAAAAAGCCATTAAGCCTCTGTCACATCCGACTGCTTTTCAATGAAACCAGGGAGTTTTTTCGCCCTCAGAAAATCCCACAACGAACAGAGAACCGGAGAGAACTGAGAGACTTTGTGTTGAGGAGGTCGCTTTAATAAAACACCATGAGCAGAATGATGAAAAAAAAATAGCTCGATGTCTGTACATTGAGATATAAATTCAGTATCGTTCTGTTCTCAAAGATAAAATGAAAAAAATAAAAAACGGCGGTTCTCTTAATCTGGGGAATGTTCAAGTGAGATAAACACGGTGTCGATTTGGGAATTTGTAATCCTAACATTGTTGTTGCAGACAATAGTGCACAGCGCATAACCCTGCTTGTATGTGTGCTTGTGCTCGGGTTGTCTGTGTTCGGTCGTGGGCGTGTGAGCGGGTGTTAAAATGTCCTCCTTCAAGCCAATGATGTGAAAGAAACCAGCATGTTGACATATCAAATACATAGTTCTGAGATAAATGCTGTAGAGCAGGAGCAACGGATCATTAGCCATGTAACTGTGTATATTGGATTTACTCCCCTGCACTTTTAATCTGAGGAAAATATTTTTATGAAAGTACAGCTGCTCTGGAAAAGTTGCAAAAGATCCAAACTGCTTTGAGATTAAACCTAAAACAGAAAGTGTGAACAGTCCCGTCACCTCGCTGTCTGCAGACCAACACATGGAAATGTGTTATATTGAACTCAGCACCTTCACGCACCACATTTCACAAAAACATTACAAACCTTCAAATTAGTTTCCTGATCTTTAGGCTGCATTAAAGGTCAACACACGCCTGAATTAGTGCATGTTTCACAAAATCATTTATCAACGTCTAGGCACTGTTTACAAGTACCTGCTGATTTAAGGTGAAGTATACTTTGCTCAAAAATATTCTATAATTAAAAGATTGGGGCATTAGCAGTGAAGAAGACATTTATCTCTTAAAGTATATATATGTACATTTACTTTCATAAATGTAATTAAATTGTTCTGGATAAGGCTACTCATCTAAGTTATAAATAAATGATCTATTTAGGTCATTATGGTTTTATGTGTGTTAATGTCTCATCTAACTGTGGTTTGTAGTAATGTGCAATGTTTCACAATAAAAGAAGCCTCTTAAGAAATTAGGTTAGTGTGCATTGGATTTCTGTCCACTGAACTGCAAGAGGGCTTTTAATTTGAAATGTTACAGAAAGTGGTGTTTGTTTTCACAGCATTAAGCATTAACTGTATAAGGTCAAACAGGGAAATGGATCTCAATGAGGCCTCGTGTTAGAAAACGACCAATTATACAAACAGAGGGTTCCAGTATTAAAGCAGCGCCTCTAAGCCCGGTTCAGATAGAGGCCTGTTCCCTTCCACAGTAAATAAAGGTCCCGGTCATTTAGTTTGGATAATGGCTCCGTTCTGGAAAAACACACTTTTATCTCTATTATTGGGCTGCAAATATTTGGGCACTCAGCGACTCTGTGGTCATCAGACGCTTCTAATCAGCTCATTATCACCAGGATGGTAGATGTGTCCCAGCAGCCACTCTGGCACCGTGGTTCACCTTCCGAGGAGAAGGTGTACCCTGCTGAAATATATTTAGCCGTCCCAATTAACTGACCTCCTTTTCACCGCCCGGGCACCAAAGGCACCGCTGCGCTACTGTTTACTTCACCGTCACTGATCAGAGATGGACTCGGTCTCAATGACCTGCTGATAACACGTCCAGAGTTAACACTACATCTTATATGATTTGAATGAATGTGAAAATTCATATATTAATGTTTGATTATGAATAAATCATAAGAAAGGCCATTATTTTATTCATATTTATAGTAGGTTTAAATGTGATAGGCTCCATGTTGTATTCAGGCTATAAGAGATTTGCATAGGTTTTAAATTATCCTTTTGAAAACATATTTGGGGGTTATATAGTTTCATGAAGCTTAGCCTCCACTAAATCAGCAGTGGACGAAATATCTTATGTTTAATAGATGGCCAATGGTGGTTCAGTGCTTCGGAGAGAGGATGATTCAGGCTAACACACACACACACACACAGTCACGCACACACACACGGTCACACACACATACACACACACACTGTGGTGAAGACCCTCAGCTTTCCAGTCACAGCTAACAGAGCTGCCTGTTAGATATCGCGCCCTCTCTAACACTCGTGTTCTCACTGCAGAGAAAGAGGGCCTCAGGACTTTGTGGCTTTTATGTTAAACGGATCCGTCACCGGTAAGTAAGGCGGCGTGGAGCCAACACTCCCGTCAGAGCAACCTGAGCACACTTGTCACTGATCTACTTGCTGCAAGCCCAGATTTTAACCTTGTAGGTTGTGTCTCTCCTGAAAAACCTGGACTAACTAGGTTTATCTGTGCCCTCCAGAACAAACTGGGAGATTGTTAAATTATGCAACCTCGATGTTTCAAGGTTTTGTCTCTGCAACTATATAGGGTTTAAAAAACTTAACTAAACACTCGGACACCACTACAAAATGATGAACTCCCTATAAAGTGTTTAATGCCCGAGAACTGCTCCTCATCTTCATCAACACTGTTGTTAATTGTACTGTTTGTCTTTTTAAAACCATCATTTTCACATTCCGGTCGTAGGTGAAGCTAGGACCACACCAGGATCCTCTCTGCCCTCTTCCCTTAATGCTCCTGTAATCTCAGACTCTCGACTTTAGTATTTGAATCCTTATCACTGTGCCTCAGAAATAGAAAATGGACAGAGACAGTTCTGACTTAAGCTTAGAGCCAGTTAAAGACTGCTCCTCTTTTCTGCCCGTCTCAATTAAAACACGCTTCATCCCACAGATTCACACGATTCCAGAGGAATTAGAGAAGGACTCAACCTGGCTGCAACACTCTGAGCAAAAGTATTTATCAATATTCAGTCCCATTTATGGAGCGTGGGCTGTGCTTTATAACTTCTGAGAGCTCTGTCTGCAGCCCATA
This sequence comes from Limanda limanda, assembly GCF_963576545.1. Lineage (NCBI taxonomy): Eukaryota > Metazoa > Chordata > Actinopteri > Pleuronectiformes > Pleuronectidae > Limanda > Limanda limanda. The sequence continues at coordinate 23,557,185 of NC_083645.1, read as the reverse complement.
AACACACTATCTGGTTTCATTCCCTCTGTAGACGGTTGCCAGGGAAACATATTTCAGCCATGTTCTCTCTAGTCCCAGAAAATACATAAATTCACAGTGTGGAAGCTTTAAATGTCAATTTCTTTTCTCCTTCAACGCAAAAAGAGGGCATCAGCCAAATAGGTCAGATTTCTGCTCCACTGTTACAAGTATAAATACTACATACAGCTATTGTTCTTAAAATGTAAAAGGCTTATGAAAAATTCAATAACCGAACAGTGTTACTTCGCAAACCCTCTTCTTAATGACATTCTTTCATCGGCTAAATGAAATGGCAAACATGCATCTCAGCACCGGGGGCCGTTGCCGTGGTGACTGCTCTCAGTCTGATTCTTGAGTGGCCGATGGGAGGACTGCTGGGAGGTGTCAGCGCGGCCCAGCCAGCCACACTGGGAAGTGTTTTTGTCTGCCTTTGAGCAGCTCTTCCGGCAGCTGGTCTCTGGTAGAACAGTGCAGCTCAGTTCCTATCAACTTCGACTCCCCTCCTCCCACCTCGTCTCTCCGTCTCCTTTCTCTCTCCTCCTCTCCTTTTGTTCACTGACCTGTTTCCTGGAGGCTTTCTGACGGCCCTGGATGGAGGATGTAGGTTTCCCCGAGAACAGAAACCGATGAATACCCTCAATACTGAAGGCTCAGTGTGTGATCGTTGAACGGCGCCCCGCGATATCTCAGTCAGAGATGAGGGACTGAGCTCAGATATGGTTGACTGCTACAGCTCTAGCAACGTTTTTGAATGCAGCCATTTCCCATATTAATTTTGAATCAATGAGAGTCCACCAACATCATGAAGCAAAGTCAACTCTACTCGGGTGGTGAAAAGATCTAGAATTTTGTAGAGCTGGAGAAGCTTTTCAAAAATGTACTCTAGTGATATCACCAAGGTTTTCTGAGTCTACAGAATCCTCCATCATGTCTTCTACAACAGAATCAAACACAAAGAGTTTTTAATTAGTTCCAAGCCAGATGTTTAAAAGGTGCTTAATTGAACAGAATATAAGTTAATGGCTAAAAGAGTGCGATGGTACATGATTACTTTCTATATATTTGTGACCATTCAATTTGAAGGAGCAATTTCTGTAAAAGATTTAGTTTATGAAAGAATTCAGCTAAATCTAAGTATTCATGTCATACTCCGTGTCCAGCAGGGATCAATCTCCCTGCCCATCGGTGGATATCCGGGCCAAGACTCCATCTTCAGTTCACTGTTCACTATTTATAGTCCGGTTAGTCTAACCTTTCTCCTCACAAACACTGACATCTTTTTGTAGGCATTTTAGGTCCACATTACATTTGGGCTTGTGTTGGGGATTTACGAATGCAGATCAATTAAAAAGCTGAAGCTCTTCAGTCAGTGCGTTCGGTCTTCTTCACTCTCCACACGGACTGTTTGCCTTCGGGCAACCACAGCCTGGTGAAACGTGATTGATCAGCTAGAAAAGGAAACCACAAGGCTTCAAGCCAGAAAATCTTGCTCCCTGAATTCTCTCTGCATATGAAGAATATGTAGGTGCGTGTGTTGGTGCCTTCAGAGAACCCAACACTAAAAAACTTTTCCCTTTTACTTCTCAGACATATAAAACGGCTTTGAAGAACAATCGGAGCTATTGACAGAAAGCATCCATGCACTTCCTCACACAGACTGCATAGTGCAAAGAAGCATCATTAATCAACAATAGATTCTCAAACATTTTGATTTACCAAACATGTAGCCGAGCTCTGCCTTTTTTTTATAGCTTACTCGCAAAGACAGGTAGTATTCACAAAGATAAGGTGGTGCTTTCATCATATTTCTAAAACATTTCTCTATAAAAACACACTCCAGGTCTTAAATCTGAGCAGAGGAAAGCTCGGTGTAGTGCTGCTGTGCACAGGCACATTAATTCATCCCGAGCAGCACAATACAGAATTCTTCAGCCATATTGATTTGGCGAAGCTGAGCCCATACATCACACACGGCTACTGTTGTTCAAACTCCATCTGCCTCCTGTAATAAAATATATTTTGCGTCCCCTGACCTTTTGTGGAAATACCAAAGCGGAGCTCGGAGCTGCCGTTCTATGTCCTAATGATCCTGGAACCCGCCAGAGCAAAATTAGTTACATCTCTCAAAACACGGCTTCATCCAGCATCCGAGGGAGCAGCTGCCATAGCAACCACACAGGCCGTGTTTGCCGGAGATGAGTAGGGATCAACTCAGAGAGGTGAAGCAAAGAAAAGAGGCATTAGTGCACATGATCCTGTGCTTGATAGCTCCTGCTCAAATGATACTTGAATATCACGTGTAAACTGGATGTTATATTTGAGTTCTCAGTGTAGATGCACTGAAACCAATTATTTCCTCCTCTCTCTCTCGCTCTCATTAGAGAAAATGACGGAGCCGTGAGAGATCCCATCATGAGGCTTCACCTCTCCTGTCTCCGGGTTGAACAACACGACATTAGGTCTCTCATCAGCTCACCAGCCCCATTTGAACCCCGACTCGTTCCCTTTACTGTGACCTGTAGTTCATCTCTCTGTCCCTGACCTGTATTCAATCAAATCTCCACCATTTCTCTTATAATGAATACAGTCACAAGTGGTACGGCTTAAGGGAAATAGCATTAAACCTGATGGAGAATATTATCTTATAGAATATACCACTTCAACACCACAATACTCATCCTCATCCTTGAAAGTAGCCTATATTATAACACATTAGATGATTCCATGTTACATACTTATGAATAAAGAAAACTATTCTTGAGATTTCGTCGTGAGATGATAAGAATAAAGTCCTAACTTTATGAGAAAAGAAAATCATAATATTACAAGAATAAAGAAAAATGCATTTCTAGGAAATAATGGCCAATAATGAGAATTTAACTAATTACATACTGACCATACAATATAATACTTTGGGCTACTATACTACACTATAGGCTACTAAGCTATATGAAATGATACTATTCTACACTAGGCTACGATAATAATAACACAATACTATAGGCTAGCTAGACTATGGTAAACTATAGTCTACTATGCTATACAATACTATAGGTTACTATGCTTTATGCTACTATACTACTACAATATTATACAGACTACAATGCTATACCATACTATACAATACTATTTGTATAATAAGCTACTATACTAGACTTTAGGCTACAATGTTATTCGCTACAATACTACTATACGCTACTATGCTTTACTACACAATATCCTGCACCTTCCTATACGATACTATGTACAATCCAATGGGCTATGATACCATACTATACTACATTATACTATATGATACTATGGTACCTAGGGTGACAGAGGACAGAACATAATTAATGGTACATTGTGTGGGAGTCAAAAGCAGGTGACAAGTTGCACGCGGTCGTTAGCAGGAGAGATCCTGCAGCGACCAAGACAGCATCAGCTCCGACTTCATCATTTCTCATCCACTGTGCCCCCCGGACCATTTAAAATACACTTTCGACATCGTGTGTTTGCCAGCGCTCACACACTCTGAATCGGTGCCAGCCAAAGAGGCTCGCAGAAAAAAAAATGGAGATTAGAAAAATATTCTCACTTCAAAAGGAAGCAAACAGCGTCGTGACCTTGCGGAGGCCTCGGTTTAACAGAATAAAAAGCAGCATTAAAAAGTGAGATTGAGGTTGCAGCTCCAGCTCCAGCTCTCATGGGATTTGATGCTTCCTCTCTTTCTGTGAGGGATTTTCATGCAAATCTGACTTCTTTTTTTTTTTTTGACAAACAGCGCTCTTACACAGAAGATGTTTTGCTGTGCAGACACGACACCAAAACAAGAATTTGTTACACGATAGAACACTGAGTAACACGCTGACATGTGCTCAGAAGTATCGGGCTTGGATGTAAACACCATGTATGGCTCAGCTGTAAATGCAGTTGTGATAGTAATGCTTTTGGAATTGACCTGTGACTCAGGTGGTAGAGCGGGTCGTCCACTGACTGTCCACTGCTTTGGTCCAGACATTCAAAATAAGATGAGGAACATAGAAAACGTTGTAGCTGCATTTGTATAAACTGGGACCCGACGACAAGCGGGAACAGTGTGATGGAAATCTCCAGGGATAAAAATAATAGGTCAGCCGTTGAGTGTACGATATTGAATGTTGCGCAATTAGTGGAACTTCCTTCTGTGCAAATGGTGAAAGGAAGTGTCAGATAATTTATGCAGCTCCCCCCCCCTTTTCCCCAGTGTTTCTCCTGCTGTTTTATCACAGCAGGGGGGGGGGGTGTGGAGCTGTGAGATGAGAGGCCTTTTGTGTTCATTTTGAAATGTTTGTGCAGGACTCGACAGTCGTCCAGACTCTAAACCAAGTGGTCTGTGTTTGGCATTTTGTCCAGAACCGTTTATATTTTTGGAAACCATTAGGACCCTAATCTCATTATGAAAATGTTCTCCAGTCTTTTAAATCAAATGAGTAGTAGACTCAGGTATTTCCTTATTGGCTTTATTGTATGTACCTGGAGTTTATGTCCATTCAAACGGTCCCTGCTCTAAACCCACCTGTGCATGAGCAGCCTCACTCCTGTCCACCACAGCAGCAGCAGCAGCAGCAGCAGCAGCAGCAGCAGCAGCAGCAGCAGCAGCAGCAGCAGCGTCTTCTCCCCCTTCAGATTGACAGTGTTGAAATCGGAGCAGACAGCCGAGGACAGTCCGGAGTCGCCTGTTGCATCGTTACACTCCGACTGCTCGTCTCCCGCCCGAGTGGGAGGCTGAATATATCTGCTGTGTGTATATATATGTCCGCGTCTCCTTCAGACACCTGTCATACACAAAGATATCGCCCGCCTGGGGACACGAGTGCTGACTTTGCTGCTGTGCATACAAAACCTTCCCCCCCGCTCACCCTGACTCGCCGTGTTCCTCTTTTCTTCTGCTGATCTGCTTCTAATGGTTCAGGTCCTTGTCCCTCTAACATCTTTTTTGGCAGCCATCACACACTTGGCCGTCCTTGTGGTCAGTCCCTCCACAAATTGAAATTGACCCACGTTCTTATCTGCTGAGTGTGCTACCTTCACGCTTGTCATTGAATGGTCAAATACTGTTTTGTAATATTTATCCTTTTTGGCCATAAATTGTGAGAAACGTTGTATAATATTGACTCATCTTTTCGTACTTGATGTACAGTCACAAAGACCCAAAGATCTAAATGCCCCTTTGTTGTCAGCCTTTCTGAAAGTAAATGTATTTCTTTATCTCAGAACTTTAATATAGTCAAGAATAACGTTGACTAAAGACAAAAAGAATACTGTATTTAAACTTCTAATCTTTCCATTATTGACATATGAAAGAAGCAGATCAAAAACTCCGCCCACACACTGTGGCCTGACAAGACGTCACATGGTGAAACACCCTTCAAGGTTCCTTTAACAGGGACAAACATCAGAGCAGGACAATCTTGAACGACCGAATCTTCACTCACTCATTTGTGACCAGTTTTCAACTTTCGACTATACTGTTGCCGAAGGAGATTTTGTTTTGCAGCCAAGGAAAATGCAAAATGCTAATAAATGACAATGGTAAGATACAATGCATGAGAAATACATGAAGACCATGTAAAGCCAATATAACAGCCAGACTTCATCATCCTGCCCAAGCTTTCAGGATAAAGACTGGTTATGTTTTAATGAACATCATTTGTCATCTGCCAAATTTCTCATCTGAGCTTTTTCTATTTATCTTTTCATGTTCATCCTATTTTGTATCATTATCAAATCAATATTAATTGGTGGGTTTAAATGAGATTCAAGCTGAGTTACAGGCTAATGTGCCGGATCAATGAAGATTCATTACAATGTCCTCGTTAAACAGAGTCAGTTATGTTAGTGAAACATCAGATTTTCCCTTCAGGCTGAAAGAATATAACAAGAAGGCAGATGAAGTTTTCTCTAATATTTTCAGTATTGGCAGGAAATCTGGACACTATAATATCAGCTTATATGTTGTGATGCACAAACAAATATTCGGTGTGATAATAGAAAACGCAACTGACAAGCCGACAGCTGCTGAGACGTGTTGGCCACACTCCAAACGAGGCCTTTTGTTCGACCATCAGAGAACAAGCTCTTAAAAGAGTCCAGCAGCTCGGTCTGCTAAACAGACGGCGCCTCACAGACCTCCTGATAATATAAAGAAATGATTGAAGTGGACCAAAGGTGTGAACGAGGAGGACAAACCGAGCGGGGTTAAGAGCCGGGGCTAAATGGAAAGAGAAGGGAGGGAATGTATTCATCAGTCGTCCATGTTGATTTACTGAGCTGCTTGTGGAAAGGACGGTGTCGGTTTTACAGAGATGCAAAAGGTTTAGACTGATGCAGGAGAGAGAAAGGTTTACATGAGCCAACATGACACAGAATGAGGTTATATAAGCATGTATTTAGCATATTTGTGTTTTCAGATGTCACTGTCTGCATAAAGGACCAGAAATAAAGAATAACAAGCTCCTCCTCTTCCTCTTCCGCACCAAAATATACAGAACACAGGCGCCACCATCTTGCACAGCCTCACTGATACAGACTCGACCAATCACAAAACGGTCTCAATTGTCAACCACGATTCACCACATGCTTAGAGCATCACATAAAAAATTCAATTATAACCTATCAGATAAATTGGCATAATAACAACTACCTGAAAATGATTAAATGTTTACTTTTCCCATGACCTAACATGGAGGAGGCAGGGTTTGTGACATGTTCTGCAGGCGGCCACCAGGAGGCGATCAAGATGATTTGGCTTCACTTTTGGAGAGCAGTCATGTCGTCCATCTATGAATTCAGTCTAGTCTGGTCTGTAATATTTTAAATCTAGTAAAGTTAAAGTCAAAAGAGCCGTTACCCAGAGTCCTCTTGCCCTTTTCCCCATGTTTCTGTTCCTTTACTCTGCTCATCACTCTGTAAAGGCCGCTGACTCCATCCTCTGACTTTCACTCATCATTTCCTCTTTCTTTATCGTTTCCTTTGTCTCTCACAAAAACATTCAAATCCTAATAAGTTCGACGAGAACTCCACGTTAGACCAGACGAGGAAACCAGATCAGATCGGAATCACCACCATGATACCAAGGACAGAATCTCCTCTTGAAATGATGATGAGCATCACCTGTCACCACGTGAAGTCGTTTGGTAAATAAAAGAAAATTACACTTATCAGATAAGTTCATTTTACTTCTAGTTTGTGACAGAAACATTTGAAAGTCTTAGTCATGAAGACTTACATGAAAGATTTCCCAAATTTCTTCAAACGGCTTCTTATCTTAGAATAATTAAAACTCCATCTACTGAAGATGACCTCGAATTTTGCCTTCAAAACTCAGAACACATTAAATTCAATGCAAAATCAAAGTCCAAAACTTCTGCAGCCTTTAAAGAAAATGTGCTTGAAGTTGTAATTTTGGATTGAAATAAATTACTAAAGCAAGTTAGCTGTAAATATTTTAGGCTGAAGACTTACGGAAACATGTATTGTAAAACCACGGCCACCTGAATAAGTTTATATACGATGCCTCTGCTGAAACCTCACCAAACTGAACACAGCCTCAGACGTCAGTTGCAAAAGGATGTTCTTCATCACATCAGTGATGAATAGTGGACATGAAAGATCTATAATTATTCCAGCCGCCGTGCGTCTCCACGACACACCAGCAGACTGTTGATTGATTTTGTTTCCGTCACAGCAAAGCCTGAACGGCGCTTTTGGCGTGTTGTTGTTGTCACTGTTCGAGCTTTTATGGCTTGATAACAACGAAGAACGCCGCAGGAAAGTGAACGAGTTGTTTTTAGTTTTTCAGATGAAAGATATGAGAGGGGACATCTCGATAACGAGCCAAGGATAAAGCCTTGGATACATGTTTTTATGATAAGGATCTGTTGTCTGTGGCTGCAATCTGTGCAGGATCTTTACTTGCAAATGCAAAGAAATTTGTCTTTTTGTGGCACCGAAGCAAAAACATTTAGAACAAGCAGGTCGGCCTTAGACAGAGAGAAATGTGTGCACGGTCATAAGGATGAATAAAAGATCGACCAAAACACAATTCATCATGATGAAAGATATGAAATCCTCTTCTGTGCTATACGCCTGCTCAACTAAAGGATGGGACACCTGTATCATCCCTACCTTGGTAAAGTACAGTCCAATTGATAAATTGCATACTTTTAACCAGGATTTCAATAAGGATAATACATTTAAATGATATGGGCAGAACTGTATCATAACCTCCTGTTTCCAAAATGCCAAAAGCTAACCTATCAACAACTAGAACTCAAGGCCCGACATTCACAAGCTGGAGAAAACTGCACTTGGGAAAGCACTTCCTCTTTGACGTAGGTAAATAAATAACTTTTAGTGATTTACTGTCTAACGAAGGTGATTTTCTTAATTTGAATAGCTAGCTTTGCCTTCTCTTTTCACCTAAGTGAGTCGATGGACTCAGCATCGTTGCTGGAGGACAAAATCTCCCTGACAAACTTATGGCACAGACACATTTTCTCCACCTGCCTCGGAGGGAGACTTCCAGCGGAGACACTTTGACTCAGGCTGTAACCGATGCCTTCTCCGTCCTGTGTTTTTTGAGGACAGAGTGATGAGGACACGGTTGTGGGCTTATTCAGGGCAGGCAAAGATCCACAGAGGGTTCGTTAGCCTCATTTTCTGACCGGCCAGCTCCCAGGCCTATTTAATATTTCACAGCTCCCTCTGAAAATGGAGGAGAATGCTCTTAATTAAGTGTGAACAATATATTGGCTATAACCAATGCTCCACTGCACCAAATGTGGCCCGTGTGGATGCATGAAATCACAGTGCGACGTGATTCAACCGCGACGAACTGGAACTTTGAAGTGTTAAATCGTCGGAGAGGTGTCAGTGACCTCTGTGGGCGCAAGAGGAGGAGGAGTGGTCTGCTTCCAGAGAAGTGGGTGTCAGGAAGAAGAGCATCGGTGCAAAAGCAGAAAATTAAGTTTTAATTCGGCACACACACAAACATACGCACACAAACACACACACACACACACACACACACACACACACACACACACACACAAACACACACACACACACACACACACACACACAGAGTGCAACCCAGTGTAACACCCTGCATGTTGATAAACCATAGATGGAAAACATGGCGGCTTCCAAAAGTGAAGCCAAAGCATCTAAATCGCCCCCTGGTGGCTGGGTTTAGTACATATATCATAAACCCTACTTCCTCCATGTTAGCAGATGGGACATGGACCAAACCAGAGAGTCAAATGACACGTTACATAATTTAACGATGGTTTCTATCATTTTAGGTTGTATATTTATTGGGTAAAGATGGTTTTATTGAGCTATATGATGCTGTAAGAATGGGTTGAAACAATCATGATTGACAGTTGAGACTGACTCCCCGATTGGTCGAGCCAGATTGGCACAATAAGGCAGCACACCAATGTTTTTTCGCAACTGGAGGAAGTTGAGACACGTCGTACATCTTTATTTTCAGTCTTTGAGATAAGCTTAAACGTTTGTAAAACAACTATTGATACCCAACCCTGGTGAGTACGTATGTGGTTTGTCCAGTTATAGATAATGTTGTGTTGTCCTTGTTTCCTCCGTTTTTCAAGTTACAACAAAGTTGTCGAGGACAGTGTTTTGCTTCACTGGTGACAATGGTACAAGAGCTGCACTGCATTCATGGAAACTGATAATTGATCTTTATGCCAAAAAACGTCAACCACATTGACTTGAACATCGCAAAATAACAACATTCCATGAATTTAAAATCAATCATAAACATGATTTTTAACAGCGATGATGTGTTTTCAGTTGCATTAGTCACTGAACCTTGTGGAGTCTTGGAGGCGGCTGTATTCTGAGTCTGAAGAAGATTCTTAGAAATGCATTGCTTCGGGTGAATAGCACACAGATACAGCGACACACACACACACACACAGTGAGAATGACTCCCTTGGTCTTGGCAGCGAATGCAGCCCTGTCCAGATGAACTGTTATTGATGGAGGAATGTATCATCCTCCCTCCCACTGTCTGTGACACGCTGCATTGATGGAGTGTGCTGCTGCAGCCGCTCAGACCCGAGTACAACCACAGTGATACTGTACGTCTGTCGGCCACAGATCCATATATGCTTGAAACATGTCAACGCATCATATCGGCCCGGAGAGATAAATAAAAAAACAATGTAGCCCGCCTCTCGCCCCCAACGTCAGCTGGGATTGGCTCCAGCTCCCCTTGTGACCCTCAGAAGAGATATGGCATCGATAATAATACATGGGTGGAATAAAAAGACCGATAGGATATATAAATTAGACTATACTCCCTGCAGCAGATATGTTCTTTGGGACGTACTCAAACAATGTGCAGATGTATTTACGTGTCCAAAAATATGGGCTTGGGGCAAATCTGTCTTTTAACTCATCGTGGCTTCTTGTTTCCTTCATGATCAACTCTTTATTAAAGACGAATCTGCCATCGCTGGATCCAGAACGCCCACTGGCTCCTGACACTTCCACAATAAGCAGCAGCTCCTTATAGTGGGTTTGGCAGAAAGCTTCTGTGGTTTTAACGTTCGAGCTTTCAAAGCTTCAGCATCGACGTTTCTCTGCAGTCTCATAAAGTGCATTTTAACAAAAGGCAGAGTGGTGGTGTTAATACACTGTAATTACAGACGGAGGTGGATGGTGAGGCAGGCTGCCATCTACCGGCACTAAGGCAAATCCCCATCCTCCCCTCCACCACCACCTCATCCACCCTCATCCACCCTTACACCTCCGACTTCTAACTGACTCAAGTTGACATTTGGACAAAACGTGGATATATATTCAGCCTGAGTGTTGTCAAATCTACAGCCATTTCTTCTTTTTCTCTTCTATACCCCCTATTTAGTTGAACCAGTCTGTCAGCATGAACCAGAAGCTCTATTATGTTAATAACATGGACACTAAATTGCGTTGCTTATTCAAAAGAGCAGTTCAACGCATTAAAAAGGCTGGAACACACTCATTTCAACACAATTTGTAAGATAGTTAAAATAAAAACAGCAATTTGCCTCAAATTAATAGGACGAAATAGGATTAATGGGACGATAAAAATGATGGAGATACTTTTTATCACCACTGCTGCTGTTGCTGCTGCTGCTCGTTGTGTTTACTTTGGCTCAGATGATCCACTCCCTGATCCAACATGAGCCAGAACACTCAAATGAATCAGACTAAGACAATCAACGGTCATCTAAAAGATTGACCTCAACCCTACAAACAGTACATTTATATAGAGCAATGTCTTTTCTTCAACCATCTGCTTTTTATTCTTAGTAAATCATTATTATCTATTCTATAGTTCCCTGTATGTTTCTGTGCCTGATTCCTTTTATCTGTATTATGTTTACTTAATTTGCTGCCCATCTTGACCAGGACTCCCACTGGTCGAGGAGATATCTCATCTCTTGGACTTCCCTTTTTAAATAAAGGATAAATACAAATAGTCAGGTTAAGATTTCCCCAGTGTTGATCATGTTAGACAGAGATAAACATATAGAAGTTTGTAAGAAACTTTTCTGGAAATGCTTGGACCTGATTTGAAGATATTTATGCTCCAAGATATAAAACAAATGTCAGTCAAACAGATTCAAATCACAATTCACATGGTAAATTCTTCAGCCTCAACATATAGATGGAGCCTATACTCCAATGTAACGTCGTGCGTCCATTACGCGCGCACTGAGCCTCTCCGAGCCGGAAGCTTTTATATGGTGATGAAGATCGATTGGGCCGATGCGCACCAATCAGAAGCGTTTGATTTATGTTTAAGAGACTGTTGAGAGGAGTAGTCGCCTGGCAACCGCCTGATGAAATGTGGGAGCCGTGCACACATTAAAAAACAGCGAGCTCACAACCTCCTGATGCGACAGAGAAGAGCCCGAGTCTCGGTTCCTCTGGTGGAAGAAGGGATCGATCACATGTGATTATCAGTGAAGAGAAGTCTGATGGGAATGGGAGGGGGAGGGGGGGCGGTAAATGCATGGAGTTGGATGTGAGACAAGCTGGGAGTCGTGATGAGATTTTGGTCAAAGGCTACAATCAAGAAAAGGTTCATCCAATCATTCCTGTGCATTAATCCTCAGCAGCAGCTTTAGAGCCTGAGTGGAAACCTTCGGATTCGTTAAAGGATCAGCCCCACTCCTCCCGAGCCCGGAGAAGACGTGACATCTCTACACAATGAAAAACATGTCCACCTCAGCAAGTCCTAAATGAAAAAAATCCTAATCGATGTGGTGAAAAATTACAAGATGTAGGTTTTTCCTTTTCCAATGAGAAAAGAAAAGTCTGTTTTCTGAATCTGCATCCCCTAGAAACGACGTTTTATTCAAGGAACAGAATTCTGTTTATTGGGATCAAATCTCTCCTCAATCACTTCAGAATAAAAGAATCGTTAAGACTGCTGGGTCGATTTGTGTTTGCAGCGTTCAGTCCCGATTGATCTCTGAATCTGATGGAATGAAAATGGGATGGATGTGACTGACTGTTACTGTGGAAACCAACTTTCCTCCTGCCCACACGATGCTCCTTCATCCCCCACCAGCACCAGCACCTCATCCTCGACGTGTTCACTGACAGAATAAAGATCCCACAGCGCTGGTGATCTCCATCTCCATCGTGCGTAAATACGCGTAAGAAGAAAAGCACAATATGGGCATGGATGTATTATGCACACTTGTAGGGAAGCTCGAGAAAGAAGAGGAATATGGTTTTTTTTTCTACTTACAACAATTGGTGACGGCAAAACTGTTCGCCACTTCCAGATTGTCGATGTGAGGCGTCAATCTGAATTCAGAAGTGCCAAACTGAACCATTCCTATCCGAAACGCGCTGTACTCCTGGTCCGCGCCCCTTGGAAAGAGTCCCCCTGAAACCGGAATAAAAAAATATATATATACCAGTTACACTTGCCAAGAAAAAATAAAACATTTTCCAACCAAAGTCTTCATCTTTCACCCGAGTCGATTTTTTATATTAAATGTTTTTTTGTTGCTTTTGAACTAACAGATACCTACCGATCTGAACACTGGGCGAGCCTCCCAGCGCGCACCCCCATAAAACCAGCAGCACCGAAATGGATAAATTCACTATCTTCTCCATGTCCACGGTTTAGGTGTCCACATCCACCAAAAGGGAGTCAGATATTCCGGGTTCTCTCCGGACACGTTAGATCCGACACATAGTGGAGAGCTTCAGCCTGGAAAACAGCAATCTGCAGGGGAGAGGAGCGGTTCTGTCTGCAGGTGTCTCGCAGCAGCACTGGAGGAATGGTCGCCTGCTCTGCTCTCCTCCTTCTTCTTCTTCTTCTTCTTCTTCCTCTTCTTCCGCTCCTTCTCCTCCTGCCGGCAGCTGATGCCTCCTCCTCCTCCTCCTCCTCCCCTGAAAGCACGGGGACACTGCGCGTCTCCGCTCGGCGCGCCGGAGATCCTCTCAGCATCACACCCACAAGTGAGGAATCTTAATGAGGAGGCGAACGCAGGCGGAAAGAGCCGAGTGAAGCTCCTGCACTTTGAAGCTCCAGGGGTACAAAGGAAGCCTCGGTTGTGAGGGAGATCTGCTTTGCTTTTGTTTTTAATGAGCTGCATTAAGATGCGAAGTCCCCAAACATGGAGGATTCATACAAGATCTTATAGGATCTGATTCATATTTCTGATGGTCGCCTGCAGGAAGTCAAACCTCCCATGTTGTCTTGTTGATCTTGTCTTTTTCTCCTCCAACCTTAGATTAAAGGTCCAATGGGTAAGATTTATGTGAAAGGGATTTGTCAGCAGAAATTTGATATAACATAATCCTAGTGATGTTTTCACTCGTGTGTTTCGTCTGAACTGTACGAATTGTTATTTTCTTTTTTATTTAAATGCTTTATATCTACATCAGGAGTGGGACCTCTCTACGGAGGCCGCCATGTTTTTTTTACAGTAGCCCAAACTGGACAAACTAAACCTTTTCAGTTTCTATGACAACTGAAGGCTACCACATGTTCTCTCTAAAATGGTTAAGCTGGAAGGAGAGGGGGAGGTGAGGGTAATTCAGTAGCAATGTGAAACTTCCCCACTAGATGTCACTTACTTCTACACACTGAACCTTTAACTAAACCTAGTACATAGATAAATGTGTTGGCCAAGATTTGACCCACATACACCACATAATGATCCGGTTGGCTCCCGTTTGCCAGATCTGGGCCACGAGAAAGCAACGCCACTCGTCAACCGAAGATGGCCCAAATTTGTTATGTGCTATTTGGGCCAAATTCACCATCCACCACATGGGCCACATCCAGATTACAACTTGCCTAGAGCACTATATGTTTTCAAGAAAAAGGCTCACATTTGTTTTGGGATATTTGGGCCACATTTGCCATTTTACAAGATGGCCACTTTTAGCTCACCATCCATTTTGTTCATGCCACAAAAAGACCAGAAGTGCTATTGCCTGAAGTGGCCCACATTCATTTGCTATGTGTTCCTTATGGAATTTACATTTTAAGATTTTATTGCTGACTTTTAATGTAAATTTAATTATTAAATCCCCACCATACACAAATCAACTCAAAACGTTGCTTTCTTATTCAGGATGACCTTATCCAAACACTGGAAAACACATGCTGGAATTTATATTTATAAATAGTAACATTAATATAACATTAAGGGGACTAAAATTATATTTTAAAGTGTTTCCATTATGCTTGAGCAAATATTACCAGGCTGAGCGTAAACGTTCTCTCCAGGTCTTAGTACCTAAGCAAAGAATATAATAAAACACATTTTTAACAACTCTTGAGTTTGAATCAATGAGCTAAAAGATATATTTTCATTAACTGCAGTTTCACTATCAAAGTCAAGATTTTAATCATATCTTTTTAAAAAGGAATCCCACTGAATAAAACAGCAAACAAAAGCAGGCGCCATGCTCCAGTTGAGGCTCAATACAGGAATTAAGGCAATGGAGAGGTTTCCACCCCCCTCTTATAGACCCCGCCCCTTTAACTGACGGGCTGGACTTCCTGTTTCCTTTCCTTCCTCACATTAGAAGACAAACGTGACATAGAGCAGCATAAAAAACTCAAAGGGTCTTGATCCGAGGTGGGTTGACTGGATTATACAGTTTACAAAGATAACACATAAGGAAAACAAACCTTTAACATCCGCGTTTATTACATGGGATGACAAAGCATCCCATAATACTTCACATCAAACCAAACTGTAATTGAGACAGAATGGGGTCTGAGTTGTTTCGAGTGGAGTACATATAAAATTGGTGATTATAGGAGAATAATTTAGATTAGAATAGATTTTCAAGGACTAATCTTGATTCCTCTAAGTGACACAATCTGCTGAATATATTTGGTTTAGATTTAAAACAGAGATTTTGACCAAGTGGAAGTAGGAAATCCATTTCCGCCCCAACAGCTCCCATGTAACAAACATTTTGTGTAATTGTTGAATATCAGAAAGTGCGTGAATAGACAGTTTGTGATTGAGATCTTGTAATTATTTGTGATCCCTTAAAATAAAAGCCTCTACGTCAGCAGTCAACGTTTATTTCTCCGACATCTCGTCAGCTGGAGGCCATTGCTCATGCCCTCCAGTAATAAGCACCAACAGAATCGCCTCTTTAACTTTGATCTGCGTTCATTTCTGCCCTCTGCATACAAATCCAATGCAAATCTACGACTGCTGGTCGTCGGTGCCATTTCAAACAGGGTTAAAATCCAGTCGAGCCGCTGCCTCACGCCCAACGGGAAGCAAATGCCAATTCCTGTCGCCTGGCTTTGTGATATGCATATCTGATGCTGCACAGACAGATGTATATTAATCATCGGCGCGTGTCAGATAGCAGTCAGGGAGCAAACTAATGAGGCTGAGAGTTATGGGGAGCGAAGGGGGGGAGGCAGTTAGGAGAAACACGGTGCTGTATTTCAGCACCATGGACAGCACATCACTCTGGCTCCTGGGCAGCGAACGCATGGGAGGGAATTCAAAGATAATTGGGTTTATTATAAAACGACTTATTATCATTTTAAACAATAGGTCACGTTTTTCTTGGTTGTGGCCACCTTCACCATTAGTACCTGAACAACAGGGCCAAGACACATAAGTGTTCAAGTGATCCGGTGTCAGGTTACACAAGGAACTCCGTCAAGTTTACTTCTGGATGTTAGTTCTTAAAAATGTCCCAAGACAGATAATAATGAGATAAAAATTAAGATGTCTTTAAAACTCTGCTGTACAAGTCAATAAAAATGTGGTTTCAAGTTTTTCTCTATCATATTAATATCCTTTTTTATCCCATTGTATGCCAGCAATGACAAATAGTATTTAAAACAAATTTTATGACCCTATGTGTGGCAACATGAACAAAACACATCATTAAATGTTATTTTAAACGCTGATTGAATTACAAAAGTATGTGTTATATACTGAAATCTCTCTGGTAAAAAGAAAGTTTTGATAAATGTTGACAGAAAACAGTGATGTATTGTACGACTGATTCACTTATTGAGGAGAAACTGATCCTTTTAACCAAAGTAAACGAGAATTTATCAAAAATGAGACACTTTCTACTTCATTGGTTGTTGACCAGCTGCATGGAATTCAATCCTTAGACCTGCAACTTAACATTGACAGTTTCCTTTATGATAATGCGGGAGATCAGTAGGAAATCATCTGTTAAACAGCGTCACAAGAAGTTGTTTAAATATGGCAACGCTTTAATTTGGTTTAAATCCTTTATTTAAATGGTTTATTATCCGACTGTGTGTGTCCCTTGTCCTGTACGACTGTTTTAGCAACACTGTGACACTCAGATCGCAGCATTTATTATTCCATTGCTACTTTTGGAGCTATCTGCTAAAACTAACCAAAATTAACTCAATATGACACAGAAATTTTTCGGATCATTGGAGCCATGTCCAGAAACGTACCCGTTGCCCTCTACATGGATCAAACATCAAAAAACCTGGTTTCCAAAGCTTTCGTGATAAAAACCCTCACATGTTGAACCGCCGTGTTCCACAGGCTCACATATGTTCACCTCTTCGACCTTGTGTGGAGGTTCTGCCACGCATGGATTCACTCTGCTGCCGCCAGATTGATGTGTAATTTCAGCTTTGATTATCTTTCGGCACAATCCTCACTGCACCAAATTTGCTGCCTGCTGAATAAATCAACTGTCATAACACCAGAGAGCTTCCTAATAGGGTTTATATAAGTGAAAAGAAAGGAACTTGTAATCAAATCAAGAAGCTGCTGTCTGGGTAAGATGTTTACCTTTGAGTCAATTTACACAGAAAAGACACCGGAATGAGATGGAAGCTTTGAACATGTGGTTGAAAACATCTGGTCGTGTTGGTAAATTCTCTTCTTGCGGCCTGGGGAACAAAATAACAAACGCTGGTGAAACCGAGTCGGTGACCTTTGGAGAAATGTCTAAACACTCAGGTTTGTATGTCCCAGAAATCCTGTGTGACCACTTCCTAGAAAGCATTTACATTTCTGCCATTTAGTGGGCGCTCTTATCTGGAGCGACTCACAATGAGGAGCATTTTAGTGTCTCGCTAAAGGGCACTTCAACATGACACTTAGCCTGTGATGGAGAAATACTGTGTGTTGTTGCGGGGGTCTGATACGTCATCCGTCCCTAACAGATATTATAATAGATGCTGTGCTCCGCTCTAATAAGCTGCAGAGCATAGAAACAGGGGATGAATGTTCCTGCGCACATCCTCTGGAGGTTCCCAGGGGGAATTAACGGGAGCCTGTTTTCTGAATGATTTTCTCCTCTTCTACGTTGGTTTGATCCAGAGTGTGAAATGAACTCATAATCTCATCAAGAGATCTGCTGCTATTCAGGTAATGAAGCTGGAAATCAAAACGTCAATCAAAATGTTGTAGCGTTGGATCATGGGAGTCGTTGTCAAAATGAAATGTCCCCTTTAAATTGTGGATTTCTCTGATGTGGTTGGAAACATTTTGAAAAATACAGACGTCAGACGTTTTAATGAGGAATTGTAACATATCTTTAAACAAAAACCTCAACCATCCATCCTTTGTTTTCTGTATATCCATGTTTGGGTTGCAGAGGTAGCGGACCAAATGCAGGGTCTCAGGTGTCCCTCTCTCTAGCTCCCCCTGGGGGATCCCGAGGGATTCCCAGGGGGAGCCCAGACACACAAGGTTGTGAATAAAAGAGGCCAAAAGTCTCTTATCTACTTGGGTTAATGTGCAAGAAAATAGAAATACACAAGAGACACAGGAGCACGACACGTGAATTTGAAATGTCCACCTTATAACTTGGAGAAAGAAGAGAAATGCTTGATATTAGTTTCAGTTTCCGTCCAGACGTCAAGTGACTGATCTCAAAGAAAACAGCTTGATATCACATTTCATGCATATTTGCTCTTAAACACTTTACACAGTCGGCCACACATTCATAAATATCTGAATTCTCCATCCGGCTCGACTGCGTTTCTCTGGAGAAAACTTTGGCTTCAAATCACCAGATATTAGCAGCCAAGCTACTGCACTGGCCTCCAGGCACAGGTAGGAAAACATCATTCTACATTTCCTTCTTTATGATCCATGAAATATTCAGCACTCGTCTTCCTCAAGACAGAATGAATGACGCCCACAACTGGATAATATGAATTATGTACAGGAAATACTGAACATGATGATTAATACGATCTGTATACTGTACACCGGGTGCATATTTTTGATCTGTTACATAATTCCACAATAACTCTGCCCTGGATAAACTGAACATCCCCAGCAGTTTGTTATGTATAGAGCATTGTTACTACCTCAGGCAGAACACTGATGCTAACTGCACCATGCTATTAAACAGCTGAGCACGAGAACCCCCACAAAAAAAATGCATCGAGAAGGAGAAGGTAATTTCTCCTGCAGCAGAGCATGCACTAGATTTATGATGAAGTGTTACTGGAACATGTGTAGCCAATTCTGGGAAACAAAATCAAAGTGGAATACAATCAAAAGGAAAATATTACAAATAAGAAGAAACAAAACAAAAAAGCAGGAATGAAAAACGATATTTCTTCTGATTCAGACAAGGCTTTGACAATCCTCCCTCCTGTCATGCGATAGATCAGAAAGTTGACAACACCAGAGTCTTGGTGATGTTCAGTGGCTGCTGACATGACAGTGACTTTAGGGGCAGTCGGAGCACACACAGCCGAGAGGTGCTGTTAATACATAACCAGACCTTTGGACACAGAAGCTGCTAAGACAAGCAAGCTGCCGTGGGAGGATCTCTGGAGTCAGACCTGGAGGGATCTGTCCCAAGGTCAGAGCAGAGAGCTGAGGCTCAGTAAGATTCAGCTTGGAACTGGAACGGCTTCTGAGTTTAACCTTTAAAACAACCTGGTTCGGATGAGAGGCTCCTGACTTAGGACTTAAAGCACATCTGATCTCATGATATGAAATGCGGGGAAGAATAATATGATGTTATTGAAGAAATGTAATCTGAACATCACAAAACATATGACAGGAATTGTGACATTTTGAAAGTGATGAATGGATAACAAATGGTTAAGATTCATTATCTAAAGACCATGAACGTCCGTCCATCCATCCATCCATTCATCTATCAATACATGCTCCATCTATCCATCCATCCATACATCCATTATCTATACCACTTACCCTTTGAGGTAGGCTGGAGCCATCCCAGTTGATACTGGGTGAGAGGAGCCAAGTTTGATTAAGATTAAGATACATTTATTTGTCCCAAACACATGCACAGACATGCACAAGCACACTCATGCAAGGAGGGAAATTTAACCTCTGCTTTTAACCCATCTGGTGCAGGACACACAGAGCAGTGAGCAGCCATGTACGGCGCCCGGGGAGCAGATGTTGGGGGACTAGAGTAGGGAGAATCCTCTTGGATTTTTGGACAGATCAATCCAGGTTCGTCTTTTTGTTGTTTCTCCGTGGAGTCGAACCAGAGACGAACCAGAGACCTTTTCTGCCCATAGTCCAAGTTTCTGCCACTAGTCCACCGCCTCTGCCCAGGTTTGGCCAGGTTTGCCAACATATCTTTATTTTTACAAGTGTAAAAGATTAATTTCTCACATCTATTTTTTATTCCCCTCTCTCTTACTAATGTCACATCCTCCTAAACCTCTTACTGCTTGATGGTTCTCGTGTTTCCAGCCGAGTGTTCTCAGTTTGACCCTGTATCCTGTCACAAACACTCAAAATATTCCAGCTTCAAAATGATAAGATGACTGTTATTTGGTTCTTGAAAGTTTGATTAGAGTTGAAGACACAATGTTTTATCTGACAGAAACACATTCTCGTATTGTTCATTTTCCATTTCTCTTCTCTAACCCCCCTCTCTCCTTTTTTTTTGTTTCTTCCACTATCAGACTTTTCAGATCTGATGATATTTCACCTGCAGCACTTCATCACCCTGTGTCCCTCCGGTCTAACCTTTTGTCTGCTCTGGGCAGAACTAACTCTAATGATGGGACCTGTGCTCACGGCTATTTCACAGATTGGTTCGGAGCTGCTGGTACTGAGCCTCTCGCCTCCTTGACCTCTGGCATCCGCCGCACTTTCTCCGCATCCAGGTTTCAAAAATCCGCCACCAAACAAGCCGCGCTGTCTCTGAGGGACATGGAAATTGTGGCTGACCTCAAATCCACGCTGGCACTCGGGGAAAATAGTCCATTATGTCTGAGGTTTCAGATAAAACCTCTGAAATTGCCTCGTGACACTGTACAAATACGAGAGCGAGCGAACAAACAAACCAGAGAGCAGAGGTCACTGGACTGCAACTGTGAGTAGCTACTGATGGAAGGTGAGATGTGGTTTTACTTCACTAAAACAACACTCTGACTCTATCATAAGACAATTTGACAGAACACAATTTCAAATGACGATACCAACACAAGTCGCGGTTGCAATACTTATTATTTTGGCTGAGAAAATGTGTTTATTCATTTCTTGGGCGAGGTTGGGAAAGCACAACGCCGATGCACGAAAAAAGCCTTGTTCACAGTAAACGAGCTTCCGATAAACCCAGTGGCCTCTCCTCCCCCACCGCTCCTGCACTAATCATTGCCTGACTGTCACGGTGGTTCTGCTGGTGGCCCGGGCGGTTGCCTGGTGAGAGGTCATGTCGGATTAGAGAGCACCCTGTGTGATATAGGTTACTGCACTGTGCAAGTCGCAGGGTGCTGGGCTGTGGGCGTGGAGCGTGCACACATCAGCGCACATGCAAACACAACATTGACAAGATTAAGTTTTCAATTGCATTAACAGTAGTGCACTGAATTTACTCGTTACACGTGTTTGCTTGCATCGTTTTCCTGATATCTCCTGTTTTCTAAATCTACATCTATCTTCTTAAGGGTGTTGAAATAAAGAGTTTTATGCATTTTCACTATAAAAATGTGATTTCTGCATCAAACCTTTTCTGTGCATATGGGATTTAGCATGAAGCAGAAATTGGCTTTCTTCCCCTGGCAGTGTCATCATCTTAATTTCCACACAACTTGCTGCTCCATCTGTTTTTTCCACCCTGGAGAGCATTTTATTTTCCTTAACACATTCAACAAATATAGACTCGTCCATCGGGGGGCACTGCGGTGCAGAATCATTCAGGCCCGGCTGAGCTGACCCTCCTTTAACAGTCGATATCAACTGCAAATCAATGTATTTTCCATGACTTGAGGAAAACGGGTTCCTCCTAATCGTGCATGCCTCATCCGTTCCATCTGGGTCTCGTCTCAGTAGCCATGTCTCCGGCTGTTTTTTTATAGTGACAGCAAAACACTTCCCCTCCACTGTCTGTAACCATGGCAGCCACAGAGAGAATTAAAATTGAAATATCTTGTTTTTCTGATGTTGAGCTTAAAAAAGAAAAATCCAGAAAAGCAATGACAATCTCCCCTCCTATACATGAGAGCCATTTCGCCTCAAGCCTCATTAATAAGACTCTGTTGTTGTGACATGAGGTCATCGTCTGTCCTGCTTCATTAGGCCGCAGACTGATTTCATATGGGAAGTCTCACACTAACTGTCCGGGGTCATTTTCCAAGCAGGTTTGTATGAATAATAGATGTTTGGTTTTAGCCTCAGTGGAGGAAACAGCTGTGTAGTTGTGTGTGATGTGTGAGATACATGTCGACCTACAGCCCAAAAAAAACACACACACACACTGCAAAAGGTGAAAAGTTGTTAGATTGTTTATTTTTCGTTGCTTACAAACACAAACACACGGTCACAATCACTAGTGACCCATTTATACACACACACGTTACAGTGGGGGAGACAACGGACGCTACATTTTGTAGAAGGAGTGGCAGTGTCACATGACCATCTAGACAGGAACAAGAGTGTTTCACGTATCCATTTTTCTTCTCGAGAGCAAATCATAGAATAATAAACTCTAATAAATACATAATATTTATATATATATTTAAATAAGATCTCCATTTACATGCAATTTTTTTGAAACCATGCACCGTAATTACAAATTTAATACACTTTGCACCGAAGCTTGAAATAAAATTCTGCAACTTATTCAACTTGCAGTGCAAAAGAAATCCAGCAGCTATTTACAAATGCTCTTCTATAGATCTGTGCTTGTTCGTCTTGGTCGTTAAGGAATGAATCTTAGTGGATTTGTCGACGCGCCATTCATCACAACAGTGTTACCGTTAATCCTGTTTTGACCATTTTAGTGCCGTTATCAATGAGTAAAGTATTTCCGAACAAGATGTTATATATCTATGTAAGGTAAAGAAAGGTTATAATCTTTGTTGAACATAGATATTTTACGTGAAGATAAATATAACAATAGTAATTAATAGATGATTCATCTTTCTTCTCTGCAAATCGTTTTGAATGGGCAAGATGCACATTTCTCAAAGTCCATTTTTGGATTCCAACTCCTTTTTTGTAATCGTAATGTAATCGATAAAGAACGCGGGTGGGAGGGTGAAGTGAAGGAGTGATAATAGAACATGATTTAAAGGCAATCACAAGTAAACGGACCAGTAAATCACGTTAAAGAAGAGGAAGGAGAAGGGGAAGAGGGCTCGGGAGTACAGGTCGACTCGTTTGGCCGCGGAGGGGATGACGGGTTTCGGGGGAGGGAGTTTCTTGTGGTGCTTGGCCAGGGCTTTGGCGCGAGCAGAGCTGATGTCTATGGGCTTCCCGTAGCAGTCAAAGTTCGACAGCTCAAAGTCCCGCGGGAGCGAGCCCACGATGCTGAAGTCGTTGGTGCGGAGGTCCGACTTGGAGGTGCACACCTTCTTGCAGCGCGTCTCCGCCACCTGGGAGCGAGGAAACAAAACAGAAAGGGAGGGGAAACGGGATTGGCTGTTGATTTGTGCATCACTTCCTGTCAAAGTGCATTTATCTGTGAGCAACATATGAGCAGAGATGAAGTCGTACTAACAGACTGACGCTGCTGCTGGCTGCACCCGAGGCAGTGTAACGGGACCAAAGTGGATTAGAACTGATGACTGAGCAGGAGACTGACACTATCATGGACACTTCCACTCACACATGCAAACATCAGTCCTTCCTCAACAAAATGGTGATTACATGCAGCAGATTTTAACTTTGTGGTTGCTCCATTCAAAACAACTACAAACTGACAAATGACGTTGACTATAAATGACTACTGTAAGAAATGATGCTAAATAAAAACTGGAAAATGCAAATGCAGGCCCAGCTATTCCTCTTTTAGTCTCCTTCTTTGCATCTACATGAAATAGAAAAGTCAGACCATCATCGCAGTTCATACATTCTGCATCTTTAAATGAGCTGAAGCTCTTTTAAATGGTAAAACAATACGATCCTGTATCTCAGAATAGAACCGAGATGTTGGCATTTATTTCTGGAAACTCAAATCACATCCGTTGACTATCTCTGTCTCTCCCACAGGTATAGTGATGCATCTACAGCTGCTCCAGAAAGTATTCAGGTCCCTTCACTGCAGGTTCTATTGTCCCATAATCCATCCATCCATTATCTATACTGCTTATGCTATAGGGTCGTGGGGGTGTGAGCTAGTCCCAGCTGACACTGGGACGGGATTTAGGGTCTCTCTCATTTTCAAAAAGTCTTCAGACTCATAATTCAGGGATTTGTAGACGTGTCTTTGGCAGAAATGAAAAGTCTCTACGAGCTCTGTTCACCTGGATTTGGCTGTTTGCTCTGTTTTAATTCCTCCTGCATCTCCTCTCAAGCTGTGCTCACTGTGAGCTGCCAGATGGTAAAGGCCTGATAATGTAGGAATAAGGAACTGCTGAATCACAAACTAATGTTTGATCTCTTCTTCTTTGTTAATAACAATAAAGGTATGTTCTTATGAGGTTTTTTGTCGTGTATTTCCTAGGTATCTTGTAACAATACTGCATGTCAAGGATCATGTCATAAAACAGGAGATACCTAGCCACTGACTGATTGACTATGAATACTTATGTAATTTTTATATTATTTTTGATATCTATTATAATATCTTTCAACTATTCTTTCTTTAATCAAATATGCAACATTTAATTGTGTAGATTGACAGAGCAATTTAATCATTTTAAAACTAAACCTTAAACACAATATATTAGGTAGAAAATGAATTGGTCTGACTCCATCCTGAAGCCACAGTATCTACTGTACATATATATCCTGTATATATATATATATTTACATATATATATACTGCACTGTATATACTATATAGAGATGTATTTATACACAGACCACGACAACAGACGGCCAAAGCAGCCACTGCTGAATGAGCTCTTTTTGAACCACAGCCAGTAATTCACTATAAATCAGTTTTTAATCCCTCTGTCTGTTGAGTTTTGAGATTTGGCCAAATACTCGTTCAAAATGTACTTTAAAAAATAATGAAAGTAGCTTGTAAACAACATAAACTGTTGGTTTATCTGACAAGACAAATAATGTTTTATAAGCCTGAGGCTGTAAACCTACATACAGACGACTACATTATCTACTACAGGGCAAAGTGTGGCCCTGCTCACATCCATGTTATATCCATATAGGCTGAGTATGAAGACAGAAGATATGACAGCTCCCAAAGATGAGAGCAAGTCATCTCTAGTGCCTCTTGGTGGCTGGTTGCAGTATAAGTAATACATCTCCTGCCTCCTCCATTTTAGTGGATGGGACATGAACCAAACTAAACACATTAAATACATTCATTTCATTGACATCACATTCAAGCTGCTAAACTGAGATTTAGAATTATGCTGTGTGGGATTATTCAAAACGAGCTGTTTGATCCTGAAGCTCAGACACAGATAAATCACACACACTGTTATTTTAGGAGGAAAATGTTAGCAGCCAAAAGCAGATTTACTCTGAAACACAACCTAATATGGCTGCTCTCCCTTCACTGGCCTTTAAATCCTCTGCTATACAACCGGTGCTTATGAACAAACATCATGCACAAGGATCTAGTGTAATGTTTTATCCGTTTCATCTACTTCCCTGAAAGCCTGCAGGGTGAACGGGATCTAATCACAGCCACTGAAGTCATTAAGCTCATTAAAGATTCATTATTTTGATTTGGCTTTGACAAGAAAACCTATTAAACCTCAACGGAACGATGTAATCCTCTCAAACCGAACGTGGTCCGGAGGAACGCAGAGGTAAATTCATTTCAATTAGGCGTCCGACTGGAGGAGCAGCTCAACGCACTGCTCTGACTGAGCTGTGTGAGTGAGACACACTGAGGACTGGAAATCCCTGTTTTGTATAGATTAGATCTTTGAGCCTCACTGTCATATAGTCGGATCTGGAATATGCATTTTGACATTGGGCTGTTTTTTAGCTTGTGGTAAGTTTTACTTAGAAACATGTGCATGAGCAGAGGCTCAAAAACACACACAGCATCCAGGAGTAAGAGCTCGATCATCGCAATGTAATTAAACGCAGCATCAATACCCAAGAGGCTGTGTACTCTGACTACGGATGTAATCGTTATTCAAATCAAGTACGTTCACACAAGACTCGATATTCGCACAAGGGAAAAATCTAATTTGATGCGAGTCAAATTAAATGGTAATTTATACTTTTATTCTGAAGGAAACCTTGATTGTTTTTGCTTTGGTTTCCTGCCCTGCTATTAATCAGGGTTGTGCCTGTTTGTTCAAAGGTTTTCAACACAAGGTAAATATCCGTATATATATAAATAGATAGAGGAGAGTGTCAGTGCTCCAGTGAAACAATAACTATGTTGATGGGACTGACCATTTACATTTAGGATTGATATGTTTTGAGTTTTGACACGATAGTCACCACCTTGCTTTAGCTGTTCGATGGAGTCACAGGCTCAGTTATTGATCGGTTATTGTCTAATGACGAAATAGCCTCTGGGGGCAGCCGCCAATATTTACTCATCTCTATTTGCAGCTATCTGTACAGTATATGAATGCAGATGCTGGGTCTTTACTCTCAATGGTTATCGACACTAGCACGACCACTAGAAATAACTGGTTGTCTGGTGTCTTGATGGTTAAGATACACAACAAACACATACAAACCTCACACACAGACACACACACACACTAAAGTTATCAAACCGTATCCACTGACATGCAGGGTGCTGACATGAAGCGGCGTCCCTCCGGTCCCATTGACCGTGTTGTTCTTGGCAGCTGGGCTCTTTCCCTCCGCCTTCTCCTTGGACGCCATCTTGAGCTTCTCGGCCTCGATGCGCTTCGGGCTGTTGAGCATCACTTGAACCACGGCGTACTCCACCAGCGAGGCGAAGCCGAACAGCAGGCAGGCGATGAGCCAGACGTCTATGGCCTTGACGTAGGACACTTTGGGAAGCTCCTGCGCCAGGGAGGTGCACTCAGAGGACAGCGAGAGGACGGAGAGGATCCCTGGAGAAAGAAAGAGGAGAAGTGACCTTGTCAATCAGCAGAGGGAGAGACAGTTGGATGTAAAACCGAAAAAAAGTTTTCCACTGTGACCAAGTCAATGTTTCCACTACTGTGATTTCAGTATTTTTATCAATGCTCAGGAGGTTTTATTTCCACCCATTTTTTATTTGTCAGTAGAAATATACTCGAGAATTTTTTCTGAACTGATTTGTCCCGAACTTGTTGAAACGATGGTTTATTGGAAGAACCAAATACATTTTGGATTAGATCAAATAGCCAATTTCTCAGAAATGTATGGAAACATATAAAGGATATTGTTTTTCCTTGGCAGTGATGTATTCTCTACTGTCACTGTAGTTTGTAGTTTGTTATACCACATGGCACTTTATGCTTTTCTTACAAAATGTTATTTTAATATCCTTAACAGGTCTTTGCCTGAAGTGTCCGATCAAATAATAAGTAAAACAACAATTGCATTTAATTTGTTGGTCCTTGAAGATAAATATATTCATATCAGTGGATATTGATAATTATTGCAATAAATGTCACTTTGTTGTTTCTTTGAATGAAAAAGACAGATTTGAAAGAAGGTAGTTTTGAATTCCTTTCATAAGCAGAGAATGACAAACACTTGATAAACAGCGAAACACGTAACTCATCTGAGGTCAATCAATTATGTGTTAAACCTTCTCACTATTCACAGCATGAGCATTATATTGATATATTCTGTACTTTTGTTATATAGCTGTGGATGAAAATGATATCACATTGATGTTGTATTATCATCCAGCACTATTCTGTATTTGTTGCTATAGACTTGTTTTGGTTAAAAGACATTTCTCCTGCCTGGATGTTTGCTTCCACTGGGAAATTATAAGATCCACCTCATCCTGAAAGAATAAACTGATGCATTTCCTCTTCAATGCACAAAATACTGAGCGAGTTCACGTCCCAGCATCCCCACAAAGCCTCTGAAACCATAACCACAATCAGGACGTGTGACTGTCCCCTTACCCCGTTTATTAGGACATCTCCGAGAGCTCGGAAAGCCTCTAATGACAGAGTAATTTGAAATTGTTTTTAGCTGTGCTAGCCAACAGGATTACAGGTTAGAGATCCCATCTGCACAGCAGCACTTGTCTCAGGCTGCAGCAGAAATAATTACAACAACTCTTAAGAGTGTCTTCTAACCGCCAACGAGGGGCTTCACTCCCCTTTTTTCTCATATAGCGCTTCTTCTAAGAGACAATAAACGTGTTAGAGCGGCCGATGGGTTTTGCCTCCGTGACAGTCACTTGAGTTCATACAAGGTTCAGGACGTCTAAATCAAACAATTCCTCCTCAGAGGATTTAAATAAAGTCAGAAAAAAGAGCACTGTCGAAATCCACCTTTTATCCCTAAGAGAAAAACAGAGGAATACGGAGATAGCTTTGTTTACCTTGTTTTGTCTGTGACATATTCAGCTTTTTGTGTACAAAATAAATCTGCTTCTCACATAAGACAGAAAGAAGATGAACATCTATTCCTGTAATGTCATTGTAAACTACTGCCTTTCTCCCAGTCCCCTGAAAGAAAGACAAGCTGTGGTAACTTGAAAATCACAAGATGCGTGTACATGAAACACACACAAACACACTTGTGCTAACACACAGACACATTTAAACACACAGAGACACACTGGGACACTGGGAGCAATAAATGAGAGTGGTCCCACACCTGGGTGATGACTGACCTGCGCTGATCCCATTTAAAGAGGAGTCAGAGGAGGCTTCCAGGTGGAGCTGGAGTGATGATGGGATGAAATTGGTGACAAACAACTGGAGGGAGGATGGAGAAAAGGAGGGAGTTGACGACTGGAGAGGGATAACAATGGATGTTCTTATTCATGCAGCCCTGCACACACAGATGGGCTTGTGTGATGCTACATGTTGGTGACACTGACATTTTACACACACACACAATCATAAAAGAGGGTGTGTCAGAGGTAAAGTGCAGCTTAAAACAACAAATTCTGGCCTGCAGTGTATATGGGAAAGATAAATATGTATAAAACAAAGACAATATATTCGAAATAGAGGTTGAAGCCACAAACACTTTGTCAGTCCCTTAAAATATATTTTTTCTAGATGACAATTGCAGGATTTTACAATAATTAGATCGAAGCAATCTTGTGTTTTTGAGAAGTAAACATAACACCATTATTTCTGTGTATCTATGTTTAACGGTTCGTCTGGGTTTGCAAATGTGATTTAGCAATGTGAACATCGACTGAAGCCAGGCTTTTATTCTGCTCATTCATGCATTCGGTACCTTAATTGGCGACACAATGACGATGTGATGAGAAAAATGTAACTTTTAATGAGGTGAAGAAAAGTCAACACTGAGGAAAGTAGATTAAATGAAGCAGAGTCTGTGAGTTTCTGTCCATCAAGCAGGGATTCCTGAAACTCAAGGCGAGCCAACAACCAGCACTGAGGAAAGAGAAACACTAGAGATCGCTCCTGTGGTTCTTGTCGAGCTGTGATTTATTCAGTGAGAGAAGAAAAACACAAACTAAATGAGACACTACCGGTGCTGAGACATTCTCCCGTCCCCCTCGGGGGCTCGGGCTAACAGGCTGCTAATCTAGCCGAACTTTCTTCAGGCCACAGACGTCGAGTGCTTCCCTGGTTTGGAAAAAGGGCCGAGCTCCTCGTGGGACTCAGCACAACCCTTCATTAACCGGGTTAATAGGGATCAGTGTTCCTCGTTAGCCGGCCCAGTGTCTCCTGAACAATCCTCCTCCTCAACACCCAGAAACTCTACTTGTCCTTTTACATCATCTGTTTTCAAATCTTGGTTCAAAAAGTTAAAGCTGAAGTTAGAATTGTAGACATTTAGATACATGATCTAACAAAGATGTGCCCATTTCGTTGAATCTTGATCTCTCCAGTGACCATATATTATATTTATTTATATAAGTGCAGCTATGGCACATAAACATACGCACATTTTTCTCTTCATCTGTAAAGATATATATTTAGATATATATATTTTATTTTCTATTTTAAATTTTTGATATTCTTTTTTATTCTATTTTATACTATTTCTATTTTTTTTTTTTTTTTGGGTTAAAATTACTGAGCATTGCTTAAAGAGAGCCTGTGACCCAAGTTTTTCATTGACAGTGACTGCTTCATGTTATCACTGTGCATTTGACAATAAAAATCTTGAATCTTGAATCTTGAATCTTAACACTACAAATTTGCACCAACTTCACCACAGCTGTGGGTCCCATCTGTCAATTAACACGACATCCAGTGATTTATCGCACACAGACCAACACTGGACACAGCACAACGCTTGATAGATAAAGTCCTTCGTGGTGTCAAAGTGATTGATGATGTCATGATGGAGATAATTGGGGGCTATAATGTCAGTGATCCCTAAAAACACAGAAATCTTTTTTTTTTTTTTAACGACCAGTCTTTTCTCTGTGTCCTTTTTCTTTTACGACCGAGTTTTCACATCTAATTACCTCAACAACATACACACTCTCACCCACTCCTGCAACCCAGACACAGGGGATATTTACAGATCTTCTTTAGTATTGGTGTCAGTGGGAGACGGGTGTAAGTGATCTATAGATAATCCATACCCAGTGGGACCCTGGCAGCGCTGGCGTCGGGGTTGATCCAGAAGGAAAGCCAGGAGAGGACCACGATGAGCAGCGTGGGGGCGTACACTCCCATCATGTAGAAGCCCACTTGTCGCCGTAGGGTGAAGATGACTTCTACACACGTGTAGTACCCTGCGTGAGGAAGGAGAGAAAGGTCAAACAAGACAGAATGACGGTTCAAATTCAAAAAATTGGAGGGAGACATGAAGTCCTACTGATGTCTAGTTCAGAGGCTCAGTCGATTAAAAGGACACCACTCAAGAAGGTTGGTCTCCATGGCAACTGAAGGCACGGGAAGAACACAAAAACCTCCATTCATTACAACTTAGAGCTGTTATGTGAAAATGGCAGTTCATGAATAGTTCATTATCTCCAATCACATAATTGTTGATTGTTAATAAGTCATTTTATGGTTCCACCAAGTGGACACTATAAATCCCCCAAATCTCAAAACTACAGATGGCGGATGTCTTTAAATTAGCTTCTCATCATCACAACAGTCGGAGTTATACGACATGAAC
Source organism: Limanda limanda (assembly GCF_963576545.1). Classification (NCBI taxonomy): domain Eukaryota; kingdom Metazoa; phylum Chordata; class Actinopteri; order Pleuronectiformes; family Pleuronectidae; genus Limanda; species Limanda limanda. The sequence goes on along the minus strand of NC_083645.1, from coordinate 23,526,022 downwards.
GCAGCATCGTGCTATTTTAGTCAACTCAGATGTTCCAGCATATTAAAACTTAGTCCACAAACGTGAACCTGAGTGTGAGCTCCCAGCCCCTGAACTGGAACGGGGGCAGGTGAGAGTAATGGCCCTGTCCTGACTTGGTCGATTAAACTCACATTAAGCGTTTAGAGGAAAATGTCGATGCCAGGGTGAGGTCTGTGTCTGATCTGGCTCCTTTTGCCCGAGCACAATGCAGAGCTCAGCTGTGTGCACCATTAGCACCACAGAACCCAGAAGGGGAAAGAAAGAGGTCAATGGGCAGAAGGTCTTTGACATCGTTTCAGCAAACTTTGTATCAGCTACGACCTGTTTGAGGGCAGCAAACCCAAAAGCAGCTTTTCAATTTGCAACATGTCGATTACACAAGAGACACATACTATTTCAGTAGCGCAGAATGACCTGCAAATCATAAATGATCAATTTCAACCAGTCCATCTCGGCAGAAGTATGGTTTCCATGAGCTGGGATTAAACCAGTATGGAATTAGCATCCATACACATCCGACCTCCCACTGCAGTGCTGGTTTTAGCTCTTTGAGGCTGCATGTTGGGTCCAATGGGGACGGTAGAGTGGATGGGCTAAAGTAATATTTAACTAGGGTGAGCTTTATACAGCATATAAGGGCCGGCCTATGTCGCGGAGCAGCCTCGAACACAGAGGCGAGCTTTGTGCCAGGCCAGGTTGTCATGGCAACCCGTCGAAAGGCTGACTCATTGCCAGCAGTGTGCCTCACCGGTCGCACCAGCTCTGTTGGCTTTTCTATTTAATCGCAAATGACGTTTTGTACTCACAGCGGTCTGGATACCTGCGTGGCACAGTATCAGGACCTTTACACTTATTTTTCTGCTGTTTTCACCAAAGGAATATTCTGTCTTCTCTCCCCTTAGCCGTGCCAGCATCCTGGCAAATTACCTGTGTGAAGGCTACCCAACATTGCTACCTCCACCGGCACTTAAAATAAAACTCACAACTTTTATTCTTCAAGGTATGCTGTGTTTAAAAGGTTGAAAACGTCTGCTCTGCAACGGAAATATGAAGAAGCAATGGGCGAACAATTCAGCAAGCAGGCAAGCAGGCAGTTTGCATAATATGACACTTTTGGGAATTGAAACATTTTCCTCAGACAAAGAAAAATCCAATAAGACCAAAATTTATATAAACATAGCTTAACAATCAAGAAAAACATCTGCTGTTTTGGAAATTCTTTGCAGACACATTACAAATTGTAAACTTTCAGAAAATGAGGAACGTAAAAATCTATTTCTCTCACAAACGGTAAACACGAGCCTTCCACTTTAAAGGTCTATAGGTCTAACTCCTATTATCTGTGGGATCAACTGAGGTCACTTGGGGTATTTTAGCTGCTTGTATGATCATACAGAGAAACAACACTGCTCTCCGAGGAAAATCTTATTATAGAATTCCAAAGTCTTTACTTTGTGATGTCATTGACTGGGAACCAATTACACCACTTGCTGCAACACGGAGCAAAACATTCCCTCTAAAAAACACGACGCAAGGAAAATCTCCAACTAGCAGTAAATCCCAGACCAAGATCACAATGAAATAATTAGTTGTTATTGTGCTGAAAGTCAACCTGTGGGGCAGTTGTCAAGTTGTCATGACAAACAAAATGCACTTAGAGGAGCAGAAACACAAACTTAATGACAATCAGTGGATGAGACGGAAACATGAAGATACTTTCGGGGCCGAAGACACTCGCAGCTTTGAGCTGAACAAAAAGAGAATAATTAACGAACGGATGAAAGAAAAAGCCCAAATGATGAACAGCACTGAAGTCAAAAATGTTGCGGGCGATTGTGGTTAACTGAGATGATGGAATAAGTAAGTTTAGAGGTTTAAAATATGTCACTCTGCTTCCAATTTAATCAAGAGAACTGGCTAAAGGCTCATTTGTGCTCAAAGTACGGCTGAAACAGAGCAGTACCACCAAAAATCATAGGGGGCACTGTAGCCAGTAGTTCAAGTAAGACAACTACAAGACAGAGGAAGAAATTTCAAGAATGGTCGACGGAACTTCTCAAAACCTCCTCGACCGTCGCCATGTTTGTTGTAGTCACAAACACTTGACTCTTCATTGCCCTCTAGTGGCTGTATTGCTTTACGACCATGCCAACGTAAAGGATGCAGCGAAGTGCGGCGGCAGTGACGGTTACGTTGTTTGAAACTGTTTTATCCCTTTTCCTACGTAAAAGCAGCATAAATGAGCCTTTAGGCAAATCTACACACATCTACAATCTAAACTACGAAAGAAAAAAGGACAGTACCTGTTCCTTCATAGAATTTGGTGCAGTTCCCGTAATCAATGTCCTCTTGTCTGATGTCAAACTGCGGCAGAGCGATGGCGTCCATTTGCACAGGGTCTCCCGTCTGCCACATGAACTGCAGGTCGTCCGTCGTGTAGCCGACTTGAGGAAAGATGTGCAGAGAACACAAAAAGTCAGCCAGCATAGACATTAACAAGATGTAGATGTACACGTTACATGTTGGGATCTACAGACACATACGATCACAGTATTAAATGTAACGTCCATAATCTGCACACAAGCGTAGACTGATATCAATCGTAGCAGCTGGGTTCGGCCTTCGAGGGAAAATTGTTTGAAGTTATTTTACGTATTTAGCTCTAAACTGCTTTGTAAACAAGATGTAACAACAACAGTCAAGCTCAATTAGCTCTGAGACCTTAAAATATGATGATTTATTCCTCTTCTCAAAGTGATCACTGTTGGAATTGACTTCTGAACACAAGGAAAAAAGATCTCGTTTACTCTCAAACAGCTATTTTATCGAAAAAAAACACAAATAAAAACTCCCCCCCAAAGAGCAGCCAGCAGATGTGTTGGCTGAGGTGGATGAGTTAAGGTGATGATATGAGAAGACTCACAGCTTTCTAGTTGCATTTTACACCTCTGTGTGTCCATGGGGAACAGTGTCAGGTCCAGTGGACAGGACAAGGTGACAGACAACCTGGAGGACGGTGAAGAAAAGACAGATTTTAGTATTTTCATTAATGCTCCGATTAAGTGTCTAGTACTTGTTATGTGTTATGTTGAGATCTCACAAGATTTAAAGGGTTTACCCTGACGTCCTCTTTTTTGAGTGGTGCTAAAAACAGGATATGTATTGCTCTGAATTCGCAGACAGATTTCAGTAATTATCTCAGGAGATGACATAACCGACTGTACGTGGAGGCCCAGCCAGTTTGCATTGAGCCCCCTCGGAAATTGTTTTCCGCGAGCTTGTCAACAGTCTCATTATCTTTAGAGATTTCAATCTCACAGCCATAATCCTTATCGACCCAGAAACAAAACCAATAAGACAAATCAAGGAAAAGATGGTAAATAAAAAAAAAGAAGCTCACTCTGACTCACTGGAACAAAGCACACAGGACTATGAAGTAATTATCAGTGCAGATTTGCAGGGCAATGAGAACACAAACAAACAAATATTACATTATAACTTCTGTGTCCCTGTGTAATTGTCTGACGCAATTATCTCTTGAATTATATAATTTTTGTTTACACAGATATTTAGAGCCACATTTGGAGAAAAACACTTGTACGTGTTGTGATTAAAAGCAGTTCATTGCCATTTTGTTTTGCCTGATGCTCCATTTATCAAGAATAACAATATGTTATTGTTATATCTGATGTTGTTTATAGGTGGAGGGGTTATTACCTCCACCATGGAGGTTATGTTTTCACCCTCTGTTTGTTTAGTTCATTCGTTTGTTTGTTTGTCAGCAGAATTACACAAAAACTACTCAATGAATCTGCAGAAATTCAATTTTGGTGCAGATCTCCATTGTTAAATAGCATGTGATTTTAATTTTTTTTTACATTTTCACCAATTTCCCAGGGAATTCATGGATCTTGGTTGATAAATGCAGACACAGACACGTTCAGAGGATTAATATCTATGTGTTTGTGCAATTAAGTGAAGCTAGATTGATTTTAGGGGAACTGTTGGGCCTTGGCAGATATATAGGCTCCACTCAGAGTTTGTGTTGCTCTTACCAATCAATGGCAAAGGGACACATCAAATCTGCCAACATATTTTTAAGCTGACAATGGTCATACAAGTGTAGCCTGTAATTAACCAACAATATTTTAAGGGAGAAGACAACGATACCTCATACTGATGAGGACGTCTCCATTACGGAAGATGAAGAGGAGAATGTTCTCCTGGGTGACGTCGTGGAAGTTGGCGCTCTTCTCGTTGGCGAAGAACAGGTCGGGCTTCCAGAGACACTTGAACATCTTGGGATCTACGGTGAGCGAATCCGACTTGAAGTCCTGAGGAAGCTTCAGCCGGGGGTCGTTCCAGCGCTGCCGCAGGAAGATGTTTACCCTGTAATCCTGTCGGGTTCCAGACGAGACGAGCGAGGTTAGAGACATAGAGACATGTTCAAAGTGATCAATTACCAGAAGACAAACACCTAGCTACCACCTGACTCACAGGCTATTTATCTATTTCCTGGTTCAAACCGTCACTTGTGATGACAGGTGGACACGTTGTCCTTCTTTTAACACTTTTGACGTCAGTGACAAACCATATTTTCTCATGTCAACGTCACCTCTTCAAAGTGCAGAGTGAAATTTCACAGCTGCGATGAAAAATAAACTGACAACGTCTATTTTAGAACCAGTCGACATAGAAGAACCTCCACAGGGTCAAATGTTACCAACACGGCAACACCTGATACAGCAAATCCCTCATTAGTGAGCTTATTAGTGAAATTTCCAGGTTGTTGTTGAAAGGAACGTTTCACTCAGCGACGCTTCGGGAGTGTTTCATTTTTTTTGTGGCAGCCTTGTCCGCGGCCCTCAAGCTGATCTGGGACCAGGTGCCGGGAAGGACTTCTACTGCTGAATGTGAAGATGGATGATATGTCAAACAAAGCCACCAAAATACCATCTGTGTGTGTGCGCGTGTGTGGGTCCATCCATTGAGTATTTGCCTCACAGTTGTCTATTTGGTTGTGTTGTAGGTACCTGCAGCTTCTTGTCTATTTGGTTGTGTTGTTTGTATCTGCAGCTTCTTGTCTATTTGGTTGTGTTGTTTGTAACAGCAGCTTTTTGTCTATTTGGTTGTTTTGTGTGTATCTGCAGCTTTTGGTCTATTTGGTTGTGTTGTATTGAGTCAAGTATTTTCCCTGCATGTGTTGTCAAATCAATGACTCAGCTCGGCTGTGTTTTGTCTGTTGAGCTTTCAGGGCCAATGCAATTCTGACATTAAAAGTGACTCAACTTTAAAAAATATATTTTTTTGAGCAGGAAGGTTTTCTCATTTGTCTCCTCTCAATAAATCCATTAGCAATAAATTATAAAAGACACAGTTTTCTCTATTTTCTGATGGTGTTTTCGTTGAAATTCGTGAAACTGGTGGTAGAAATGTACAACAGCTGTGTGCTAGGACCACCCGTCCTCCCACCACTGTCACTAACCATTAGCACAGAGTACATATACACAGAGGCAATTATTACCACAAAGGAAATAATTGGACTGGAATACACACATGTAAGATCTTATTTTTCCCTTTTGGATTCAAATTCAATGACAAAATTCATCTCATTAAACCACAGTGGTATACCATGTGGTAAACAGTGGATAATGTGTCCAATGTGACCTTTATTGGTTCCATTGTCTCCAGCTGAGTTTAGTTTACTGCTGATGCTCCGTCAGGATCCGTTTGGGGCTTTGATAAAACTGATGAGTCAAACTGTTATTTGTTTGTTAGTCGTCTTTGCTGCTTCTGTCGTGGACGTGTTTGAGGCCGAGGGTGTCATGTGACCTGCAGTTCCATCTTTGACCACTACGACAAAAATCAACGCAGGAATCTGTGAGTGAAGGCAAATCGTCATGGTCGCCCCCTGGTGGTTGGTTGTTGTCGCAATAGTTAAAGGTCACTCGTGGAGTCGAGATTTACTAAACTTTGAGTAAACAGGTGAGCGGAATCTTACAGCCGGTTCTTTTCTTTTCTTGCCGCAGGTCACGTTCGAAGTTTCACAAATAAAAAGCCCCAAACAGAATAACCAACGGCCAGATAACACTGATTCAGGCAGGTTTAGAAGAGGTGCTGCATCAGTCCAAGTGATGTAGCAGTAACATAAAATGTATTTTATGTCCCTGCAAGTAGAGGGTTTTTTGTGTGTGTCTGTGTGTTTCTATACAAACTAAATTCAGTGTCCAACTGGCCCTGGAGCGACAGCCCGAGCAGCTCCTGCTGGCTCGCCTCTGTCTGTCAGGGACAGCAGCCAATTCCCACACCTTCCCCAACCGGAGAAACCAGACAAGGAAATACATCGTGCCTCTGGCTCGCCATCAAGCTGCCAGTGCTGCGTTCGATCCCAGAGAGATTTAACACAAGCTGTGTAGTCAACGAGGAAAACTCAAACTGAGCAGCGCTAAGAAAGAAACACACGCACACAAACTTACACAAGCACGATTCATTCAATGTTGCGGTATCAGATTAGTCGTCGTCTCCTGGCGAATCATAAAGTGAAAGCAGATGTGTTAACTACAGAGGACATGTGGCGCAGTTTGGCCCAGGGAGGTGTAAATGATGAGAGAGGTTCCCTGGGACCGGAGACCCCACAGAGTGATGAATTAGGCGAGGAGGTGACCGGCTGTCTCTTCTGTTTCTTCATAAACCTTTGTCACTCTCCTTCTCTGTCTATCTTTTGTCAGGCGTCCCAGGGGGGAAGAGGGGACAGGAGAAGTGGCCATCTGGGAGTTCTTCTTCTCTCTGTCTCCGTCTCACTTGGCTTTTACTTCTTCTGTCCTGATGTTATATCTCTTTCCACCTTCTGGCTTCATTCTTCTCGCTTCTTGTTCTCTTGACTTTTCTCTGTTTTCCTTTTATTTTAAGCCTTCAACTATTTTTTTCATGTCTGATTCTTCTTCCTCCAACGTTCTTCTGCTCTGTCAACATTTCTCATCCCTGTCTCTTATTTTAAATCTTCTCTTTAAGTATTAGAGCCAGATGGAAGAAAAATTATGATTTTGAGACTAAACTCGTAATCTTAAAATAATGAAACCTATAATATTACATATAGAAAGTTGGAACATTGAAAGAAAACATCGTAATATTACGAGAATAAAGTCGTAATTGAAAAGACCCTTGTGATATTACAAGAGAAAAAAGCAGTAATATTACAAAAAGAGAAATGTTGTATTATGAGAGAAAAGTCGTAATTTAATGAGAATAAAGTTTTCTAGGAAATAATGAAATAACAGCACGGAGAACCTGTACTCGCCGGAGTTTAACTTCTTCCGGATCCAAAATCCTGAACCAATAGCATTTTGAAACTATGACACTCTCTGAATTACACGTATTGAAAGATTCTCATTTCCTCCTCCACTAAGAAGCAATTTCCTTCAAGTCAGTGTCTTTGACTTTAACTCCTTATAAATTGTTACTTGTCAAACTTCTACAAAAGTAAAACTTAACAAGATGCCTCATATTCCCCATTTTAACGCAGGCAGCAGACTGATCTTCAGATTTCTCCCTTGAATGACACAACTTTAATCTTGTAATATTATGACTTTATTCTAGAAATCTCAGTCTGTTGAAGTAATACTCATCATACTCTTTCTGTCTCTCTCTCTTTGTGTTCATGGTCTCTCACGTCATTCTTCTTCTTCACCGTTTCTTTTTTACCTTAGCTTTATCTTGTATTTTCTTCCTTTCTTTCTCTTTGTTCTCCTTGATTTACTCCTATTTCGTCTCTTACATCTCCTCACAATCCACCTCACACACCTCTGTACATTGCATTCTTTGCAGTCTTGCTCTCTGCGTGTCCCAGAGTGAAACTTCCCTGGAAGATATTACGGATGAACACACTTTTCTGATCTGCAGCCAAAAGAAATATTTCCACAGTAGATCTGAACCCAGATCCGATTCCAGGATCCAGCCTGGGAGCTGGGGCTGCGCTCAGAGTGTCACTCCTCATGAAATTAAATTAGCAGAGATTGATCACTGGTCTGGACGGAGACACTGTCCAGACCTGCTGCAACAGGACACTGAGGGAAAAAGTTCATAAATCCCCTCTGTGTCCCCGTGAGGACAGAGGCGTCCTGCTCTTGAAAAATGTCAGGTTTTTGAAAGTAAGAACCAAGTGTGCCACATGTTGGCCTGCTGTTCTTGTCTGGTGCTGTTTTGGAGAGCATGCACATTGTCTGGTTCCTTTCAGAAAATGACAGTCCTCTCTGTCTGGAAAGTAACTGACCAAACCATCCTGCTGCTTTCACAAAGTAAAAGAAGTGGAAGTTCTTTTAATATTAGATTTTTCTTTTCAGTCTTTATATTTGTACCTACGTCCACCAAGGAGGTTATGGTTCTGTCCTTTTCTTTGTTAGCTGGTGTGTTTGTCAGCAAGATAACACAAAAACTACTCGATGGATTTCCATGAAACTTGGTGGCAGGATGTGATATTGGCCACAAAAGTATCCGATACATGTTGGGGTGGATCAAAGAATTCTTTCATCACTTTCTTGTGGCCAGATTTCCCCCAAAATCATGCATGAAACATTCAGGCATATTTAAGGGACTGATATCTTTGTCTTGATTGAATTATTTGTTAATTGTATTCTGAAAATTACAGCACACAACTAGGGACAATTACAAAAATGGTGCATGCCTCCAGCAGGGCCTTTAATGGTCTCCTTAAATCCAATAAAGCTGGACCAGATATCACACACTCATAGATATCAGTCCCCTGAATATGCCTGATTTAATCAGGGTCCATGAATTGTTCGCTGGGAAAATGATGAAAAATCTCTCCATTTTAAAGAAAGTTTAAACAAAAATCCTGGATCTGCACCTTGATCCAGATTCAGACCAATTTAATTTAATAGGTACTTGCCTGACTCATCCTTCCACCAAATTTCAAGCAAATCCTTTCAGTTGTTTTACTTTTATCTTGCTTATTAACAAACCAAGCAGCAAACAAACACACAGGGGTGAAGATATAACTTCCTTGGTGGAGGTAAAAACAATGCACTGAAATTGACGATAAAAGATTTATTAATACTTCAAGATTAGATTTAATATAGGTTATTTATTGAGTGTTTATTGGCCCCTCAGCTTTAAAATGAAACCTTAAGAAATGTTCCTCCTTTTCATTAGTGATCACAAGTCCTTGTGTTCACTCTGTTCATTAGCATTAAAACTGCATCTCTCTATCAGCAATTAAGCCATCAGATAAATGAGGCGTGAAACCCCACAGTCTTCATAATAATTCACTGCTAAACGGCCCGATACCTTCTAGAGAACATGCTCACGTGTTCCTCCTAAAACTTCCGCGGACCGCTGCCTGTGATTGGCAGAAGTATTGATCATCAATCCTGTCAGGGAAGTGGGATAAAGTGGCTTCTTACCATGGTCGTCTCCTGGATGGAGCCGAAGCTGTTGATGAAGATGTTGACTCTGTCTTCCACGGGGATCCCTGGATTGAAGAGGAGTGAGAGGAGTGATTCACATCATCTGCGTGTTTACAGCTCACAAGTGAGTGTCAGTGTGTTTCCATGTACCTCTTTGTTTTTACATCAATACACATTGTTCCCGTTGATTGAACAGGATCGTGTGACCGATCAGGATTTGTGAAAGACTTTATCAACACGGCAAAGTAATAACAAACGCCCTCCCAGGAGGATCGCACTCCTCCTCTAAGCTAACGCTGTAAACATTTATAGTGGCATCCCTCTCCACTCAGCCCTTCGCATAAACTAATACAAGCCTTGACGAATGCAGACTGCTCGCGCTGCTTTGAATAATGTTCTTTCCTTTGAGGTGTTTACTGGAGGCTCAGGACTTTCACGAGTTTAAACTCCATCGGGCAATTTGTGAAAATGAATGTACATAATATGCAGATGCCGTAAAGCTCTCACCTCCGATACGTGACAGCATCCGCGAAAAACTAATTGATGTTCGGCAAACCCTCGTGATGCTTCTTGAAAGTCTCTATACGGCCCATAAAAGCGGTTCCACATTTTATAGGCCCCGGCCCAAGTAATGCACAAGACACAGTTTAGGATGTAATTTGGGAGATTATGACATGGATGTTAATGGACGGGAAGCTCTCAGCCCACCCTAAAATCAAGAGCAGATGTTTGGCCGCTGGACCCGTCGCAGGCAGCCGGGCAGGGAGCTCATTCTGCCCACAACACATCAAACACCGAGTCCCAGATACGGCTCCCGCTGCCAAGAGCCGGAGGACGGAAACTATCTGAGGAGCCACCTGAAGCCCGACCCGTCACCGAGTGGTTTTTATGGCTGATTTTACTGAGAGACTGAAGCCCAGCGTTCACCCTTTAGTGTGATGTTAAGAGCCCAGTTTATAAACTGTAAAGATGGACGCTTGGCACATTAAAGAAGGAATAACATCATACTCATGAATTTAAGTGTTTTCAATTCATCTCAATTGGTGGATCAATTTACAGTGGTTTCCTGAACCGAAAAGTCAAAGATTCAAACTGATGTTTTCTCTGACTGTCGAAACCATAGACTGGTTTATAAAGATGGTCTCCACTGCCTCCCACTACCTACAATGAAGCCAAAGTAGTCCAGATATAAATGACGCCATCTTGTGCATTTGGAGTCTGCACAGTAGCGATAGAGGAGGGAGCCATCGATCAACCAACCAATCACAAGTCAGTCTCAGCTGTCAATCATGACATGTTACCCCATCTTAATAGCTTAAAATAAGTAATTAAAACCAAATATAACACCAGTGTGATAACTACTACCAAAAATAACAGAAACTATCTATGAGTGAACAATTATTTGATGTGTACATGACTTTTTAGTTTGGTCCATGTCCGATCCCCTAACATGGAGAAGGCAGGATTTACGACCTGTACTAGAGCCAGCCACCAGGGGGCGATTGAGATGCTTGGGCTTCACTTTTGGAGAGCTGCCACAACGTCCATCTTTATATACAGTCAGTCTAAACTAACAGATCAATACCAAACACAGGATAATATTCCCTCACTGCTTTAGTGCTGTACTACATGAAATTATTTGCAGTAAATACATCTTCACGAATGTCAAAAGCACCATTTATAGTTTTCAAACACTTGTTCCAGCGCAGGATACTGAGGAGAAGTCCAGAGGAATGAGTTCATGATGTACTGGTTTCTTTAATTACTGTGACGGCAGCTCGACAAAAACAGTAAATTAAAAAATCGACAGAGATAGATGAAGACTGGGAGAGACTTGCCTTTGAAGTTGGGCCTGATTCTGGGATCGTAGGTGATCAGTAACCTGTTCAAGATGTTACTGGTGGAGTTCTCAGGGACTCGGGCCAGATCCTCGGATGACAGCTGTCTGCAAACAAAAAGAGACGGCGAGGCAACTGTAGGCACGATCACATTAACAGGTCAAATTCCTGGCAGATGAACGCCACAGATTCACAGCGAGCTGCTCTGTGTACTCCTTGATTAAACTGTAGCCTGAGAGCGCTACCAGTTTAGGGATTAAATTAGCTTTTAAGATCTGGACCACCCAGGTATTGTTAGAGTGCAGGAGTGTTTAGAAAAGTGATGTGGTGCTATTTTCAGATGTTTCCAGATCCTGGTCACACAGGTTGACGGAGAATAATTTTTCATCTTTCCAGTACGCTCATATAAATATTTTTTTTCATTTGTTTATTCTGTTGTATTTTTTATACTTCAAGTAACACTGCAGATGCATAAAAAGGGGGATACACAGAAGTAGAAAGTCATCAAGCCTCACATTTCTAACAAAACTATACACCAGAGCTTTTCAAAGGGACTTGGGCGGGGGGGGGGCCCAGGCAGAAATGGGGCCCGACATTGACCCGAACCGAACCCCTCAATTTACTCTTGGATCAAACCTCCAACATGATGAAGCTTTTGGCAGAAAGTAAGTGGCATGGGGCCTCGGGGGGGTTTCCAGCCATGGTGTCATTGCAGTCTCATGATCTTAAAGGGGATTCTCACAAAATGGTTGTTGCTGTGAACTAATGTAATTAGTCATTCTCAGGGTCCCCTTCCCAGCTTGGGGCCCCAGATCAGTTTTCCTAACTATAGAATCATAGCCTACTAGCATTTTGACAAGACTGTAAGCATAGGGTGATTTGAGCAAAGACATAATGCTATCATGCTAACAAGCTAACATGCTCACAGAAATAAGATCAGCATTTGTGTGGATGGTAATGTTTGCTATTTCGTATTCAACTTTTTACGCCATTAAACCTTACAGTAAGATTTGTTTATGTAATGTTTATGAATGGTTTTTAGTATTAATTTAGAAATGGGAAGAGAGAACGAGCAACCCCTAGCCTTAAAGGGCCTCGTAGGAATCAAACCTGCGGCACTGTATGCAGGGCGCCTGTTAGCTCTCTAACTAGTGAAGCAGCCTCTGTTGTAAAGTTTTTTAATTTTGACACAATAACAAAAATGTTAGATATTCTAATTTGTTATTATCTGAACAATATTGGCAAACATTAAAAACATCTATTAGTTACTAATATAAAACTAAAAATCCTGCAACTCCAGCTCATTTGTGCCTTCATCTGTTTTTCTGATTTGCCCTTTTAAGCAGAAGCTGGAACATGACGTGAGATTATCTTCGATTAGGATTCTTGGTCTGTTTATTTATTTGACAAATTATGTTGTTAACAAGAAGTTTTGTCATCTCCTGTGTCTTTTACCACACAGACAGTGGTGCTGTTTAGGCCTTTCAGTGTATATGTGTACACAATGTGCGTGAAGGTACTGAAACATACACTGTTGCTATTTTTAAATACCTCCGGATATCATCGCCCCGCCAGCGTCAATTAATCTGCCATGTGGGTGGCGAAGAGTTTACATCACAGTATATTTCCACTTTTTGTTGAGACCAAAGCGAAATTTCCCCTTTTGAAAATAAAAACCAAGCCGTCTACTGAAAATTAACACCGTAACGTACAGTGTTGTTTTTCAAACACGTTCAGTCAAACATCATTTGTGTTTTGGAGGTTGACTGGTGAAAAAAAAACAAAGGGATGGAGAGAGACGGGGAAAGAGGAGAAGAGGATCTGGCAGCAGAGAAAGGAGAAACAGAAAGCCTCCTTTGTGGGTGGCAATGACTTCTCCTGCCAAAGAATTTCCCCTCCTCAAAGCACTTTATATATCATTATGTAAACCTTATCATGCTCTGAGGATGAGCTAAAGTGCTCCACAGGAATGCGGCACAGTGCGCGCATGTTCTGCGGTTCCCTGATCAAAGTGAAAAACATAATTCCCATCCGCTAAACCTTCTTTTTTCCCCCACCCTCTCTCTCTCTCTCTTAACAGACCTTTCTGACAACCTCAAGCACAACAGCTAAACTGGAACCAAGTGGTTCCTTCATCCACAAAGGCATCCGCAGCACGCAACACGGAATATGTCACACAGCTTAGACTTGCCAATACTGGGACGACATCAAACGAGTTTCAAAGTCGAGACATTTGTTAGAGTTTAGAGGGAGGAGAGGGTGCAGCTCTGCAATGCATAGAGACAATGCACTCTGCTAAAGGCAAGTCAGGACATGTAAGGAGACATGTACCGGTACCAACGTTGGTTATGAGTGGCGTCACGACATTTCCCATTTGCACGGCAGTAACATTGCTGTTTTTTTCATTCTTTTCAACATCGAAGCTCTTGAATTCATTAAGTTTTGAAGTTGTGTGCAAATATCCCAGCGTTTTCCCGAGTGTTCTGAAGGTCAAGCACAGAGGATCTTTCTGCCGCCGTCTGAAATCAAAGTAAGGATCAGTATGTGACGCCGCTCCCATGCAGATGAGTCTGTGCGTAGCCGCAGATGCACTTCATCATGTACTGATTATTGGATTGATGCCTGCGTCAGGAGAGTATGAAGGAAAACAGACACACAAGCCTGGGTTTACTTGATGGAAAGATGGCAGCGGGAGCCTGTGACACACCAACCCAAATTAAAGTGGCACCTAAATTGACGTAATAACCCAGTTGATTATTTCCTCAATTCAGATATAAAGACTACAACTCGCCGAACTGACACCACTCTGACGTCAGACCCACGCCCCTCTGCAAACCATTCAGTGTTGGGTATATGGATACAGCCCATGTTGGTGATAACCACAGTACTTACGATGGACAGTACACCTGCTTCCCCTTGGTTTTCCCCCTCTTCGTTCCTTTCTCTTTGGCATCAGCTCCCTCCAGGCAAAGCGAGAGCACCAGGAGGAAGACCACGAGCCTGGCGACGCCCATTCTGATGTGCGTTGAGCCTGCGGAGGAGCAAACAAACATTTCAAACAAAGAGGAGCCAATGCACTTAAAACTACTCAGACTTTAACCCAAAGTGAATTGTTTCATCATGTTCTCCGTGACATCAGACAGCTTTTGCTTATGATGTACCCTTGGGCGGGAGAAGGAAGCTTCGGGGTACGTCATCTACCGCCGGGACCTCCGCCCTTCCCTAACATGATGCATTCCCATTTTCTCAGCACGCGTGTCACATACAGTAAATGTCTGAAATGTGAATTAATGAATCGGTCATGGTTTAATCAGGCAGAGCAAGTTCGAGTTTAAATCCAATCAGTGGAGCAATGCACCTGAGTAACGACGGTCATTCAGGACTGGTCGGGGGAGTGTGACCTCTAAGGGACTGACTGTTGTTTCTGCAGCTGTGGATTCACTTTATCAATTGTAATGCTAAAAAAAATATCTTTTGGATTCATCTGTGTTTGCATTACGTTGGAGGAGATCAAATCAAAGCCATCAAAGCCAGGTACAACCGTAAAACAACTGTACATTATACAAATGCACACCTTTACTCGTGGACAGAGCAGTTTAGCGTTTCTTAATAGGAGGCAATTAATCATGGAGCAGCCGTAGTACCCGTGTGAATTATCCGCCCATCAAGGAAAGTGGTCCCTTTCATAGCACAGGTACACGGAGACCAACAGCAGAGCTCTCCCTCCTCCATCCTCCTGCCACCCCCCCGCCCTGCCAGGCATAACTGTATATTAACTGAAACAGTTTATTGTCTAGACAGAGACACTCTCTCTCTCTCTCCCTCTCTCCCTCTCCTATGGTGGCCTTGACCCAGTAACTCCCTGTCTGCACGGCTCCCCGCCTGCCCATTGATCATCATGTTCTCCGGCACAAATCGGCTCCCCCCCCGCTCCGCTCGGCTCCTTTTGTCCTCATGCAAACGCCCCACTTTGCCTGAAGTGAGTCGACATCGCTTTATCGATTCTGGGAGAGTCCAGCGAATGAATATGGGCGGTTTGGTTTGGGCGCCTTCATTCAGTAGGAGGAAGGATGGCAACATAGAGCCACGCTGACCCGTACATATCATAGTGCCACACTTGATGGTGATGCTGACTGTCTGACCACAGTTCTTTCTTATCTGACTCTGACCTATAATGTTCCATCTTCCCTCAGGCTGTTCTCTATACGACAGCTCCTGTCTCTGACCCTGTGCTCCTGATAGAAGAGAAGAAGGATCCACAGTAAGCATGACGCTGCAGTGAAGAAAATAGTCTTGTTATGAAACACTTACTCAAATATTAATGCGATATGACGCACAGCACATTATGAGTCTAATTCCCAAAGTCTCAGTGCAGTTCTCCAACACCAGACACACGTCTAGAAACTGTGATCAGATTAACCAAACAAGGACATTCCCTCAAATTCTTACTCTAAATTGTTTTAGAAACCTTTTGTCCTTTTGTCTGAATCTCAAAACTAATCACTTAACAAGATTTATCCTGCGATGCCGTCCTTTCTCTGGGTGACATTGTGTCCTGGAGTTTATTCATTCTGATCACTACCTGGGTTTTTTTCTTTGGGAACTGCAGAAGTCTCTTGGATGAGAGGTTTAATATCTTAGATGTCCAGTTGCCTTTTACAACTCCTGAAGATACAGGTCTTTAATGACCTGTAGAGATAAAACTTCATTGTTGATGTTGAATCCTGAGATTTGCAGCAATTTAAGGTGCATTTCTTCTAATAAAGGTGCTTTACAAATAAAGCTAATAATTATTTATAGTGTCTGTGACATTGGATGAGAGACAGAATACAGCTGGAGCCAAACCACTGTCAACTCACATTCACATCTACAGACGGTTCAGAGTCTCCAATTAACCTGCATGTCCTTGGAAGAGGCAGGAGAAGCCACAAGGAGAATATTAACACTCCTTACACAAACTGGGATTTGAACCAAGAACCTTCTTGCTGTGAGACGAGAGGCAGGTTTCACCCTGGACAGGTCACCTGTCAATATCGATTAAATAACATTAAAAAGAGTAAGGTCTGAATGAAAAGTGCCCTGAGAGAAGTTCTGTCATGATTTTGTGCTGTAGAAATAAAACTGACCTTATGTGAACCACTTATTTTGCAGCTCACACTTGTCTGCACCTTCTCAAAATCTATAATAAAGGAGAAAGAACCAGAAATTTTGTGGCCGGCCGAGCGAGACCGATTCCTGCTCGGCTGAGGCCGTGTCCATAAAATGACCTTGGCACTGCCTGAGTCAAGCGTGTGTCACCACTGGAGGAACATTGTCCTCATT
Organism: Limanda limanda; assembly: GCF_963576545.1. Lineage (NCBI taxonomy): Eukaryota > Metazoa > Chordata > Actinopteri > Pleuronectiformes > Pleuronectidae > Limanda > Limanda limanda. The sequence goes on along the minus strand of NC_083645.1, from coordinate 23,509,419 downwards.
TTGTTTTACTGCTGGCGAAGTTAAAACTGCAGAGGCATCGTTATAGTCGAGCAGCTGACGGTGACTCAAGACGCCTTTTATGGTCCGAGGGTCCGAGGTCAAGAAGTAGTTCTGCTCTGACCACATTCGTTCACCGCAGCTGGAAATCTTGTTTTTTTAAATTCTGGTCGACAAACAGGATAAAAAAAACTCCTGAAAACGATCGAGAATGCTTATATCATTATTTGGAGGTTTGGGGTTCTAACTCAGTCAGTCTTCGTACCGAAGTGTCCCTGGGCAAGAGAGTGAACCCCAAACTGCCCTTGAGGACTACGTTGCGATAGAGAAAGTGCAGCACGTAGATTCTAAAGTCCAAAGCTCTTTACAGTTCTGTTTTAATTAAATTAAATTTTTATAGCAACAAATCACAGTATATATATTTTATCTCAAGGCACTTTACAAACATGGTCAAGACCTTTAAAATTGTTTGAGAAACCAAACAGTTCCCACCATTCACACACATGTATATTGTGTGGGGATCGAACCTCCGGCCTTTTGGTTTGTGGATGACCGCCTCCACCTCCCAAGGCGTGTGAATAGGAAAAAACTGAAGCATTTTGAGTGGTCTGAAGACATTTACAGACCTTTTAAGCCATTTGACACTGATTGTGATTTGTGTGAAAAAATTATTGATTGAATAATTGATTCAGATAAATAAGAGCTGATAATTCAGTTGATATTAAAACAACAAAGCTCCCTATGCCATATAAATAACATTTGCCATTCAGGATTTTATTCCTAGCTCGAGTCAACGTGATTTATTGCAAAGCACGACATCCTTACAGAGCCATAACACATGAGGTCAGGCCTCATCAACACACGGAGCTTCCTCTCGCTTCCACACAACCCGAGCGCACCTTGATTCTGCAGAACCGAGCCGGACTCGAACCCACAACCTGTGGCTGCGCGTCGCGTCGAGCTGCTCCGGAACAAGCGCAAAGTAAAAGTAACGGAATCGAACCTTCAGCAGCAGCAGAGGAGGGAGAACAACACGCGAAAAAAAACAGCGACCACCATGACAGCCTGGGTGGGGGGTGGGAGGAAGAAGATGCCAAAACATATGCGCGCACCCACCCCTCTCCTCGCAGGGAGCGCGCGTAAACAACACAAATAACGCGAAAGTGGTCGATGGCAGACGGTGCCAAACGGTGCCACTCACCTTTCCACCGTGTCACCTGTTCGATTCCTGCAGGGAAGCGGGTCCAGCGGTTACCAGAGCCGCGCGCATCGCTGGCGCTTCTCCATCTTCATCCTCCTCTTCCTCACTGGGTTCAATGGGAAAAGAGAGAGAAAAGTTACATCTCGGCAAATTTCCAATTTTGTTTTATCCTTCTCCGCTGCTTCTTCTTCTTCCTCTTGTTATTGTTAGTGCATCAGTGTGTGTCTGTGGTTGTGTGTCTGTGTGTGCATGTGTGTGTGTGTGTGTGTGTATATGGCTGCTGCCCTTTGCGCCTAGGATGCCCAAGATGGAGGCGTTTGCGTGAACCTGTCATCCAACATGCGCAGTAGCGGCTGCTGAGGAGCCGGAGAGCATCAGTCCTCTCATCAGCACCACAGCCGCCTCCAGCTCCTCCTGCTCCTCCTCCTCTTCTTCTCCCTCCTCCTGCTCCTCCTCTTCTTCTCCTCACTCCTCCTGCTCCTCCTATTCTTCTCCTCTTCTTCTCCTCCCACCTCTCATCAGCACCACAGCCGCCTCCTGCTCATCCTCCTCCTCTTCTCCTCCCGCCTCCCATCAGCAGCCACAGAGCCGCGGCGGTGGTTAAATGAAACGCACCCCTCCACCCATTCATTCATGTGACGGCAGCATAACGCTTCAGTATTTATGTGATGTGCTTAACGGCGGCGGAGAGACGGTGGAGGCTGAAGAGGCCATGATAAACATGATGGATGGAGAAGGCCCAACGTGTTCAGAGCGGCCATTGATGTCTCTGTTTTATATGAAATATGAAATAAAATATGAATAACAGCTTTGGACCAGTGTACAGTTAACAGTTTAGTGCTGTAGACATAATAAGAATGGACTGAAGACACATTTTATCCACATGGTAGCGTTTAATTTTATTGTATTTTATATTATTATTAAATTGCACAATACTTTGGTCAACTGTGATTGTTTTTAAGTGTGCTATATTAATAATCTTAACTAGAACCTACACATTTTGGAACATGATATGATATAAAATGTGATGTACAAGCATAATATTGTTTTTAAAAAAGTAAAATAAAATACATTTGTGTGGTTTGACTATAATAAATTATATAGAATATAATGATAACTGTGTCCTACTGCTGTGTTTAGGACACAAGGACATTCAGAAGAGCTGCACCTCCACACTAACAACTGGATGGGGATTATGTAATATGATCAAAAGCTCCAGAAGAGCTGCTAAATGGACTTTGAGACATGTTTTTGCTCCACTGCTGTTTCCAAGGTCAACAATAGATGAGATGTAGCTTTGAGTCTCTGTGTTAAATATCCTTCACTCTGGGAGGATATCAGGTTTAATATTGACCTTTCTGTTTACATTCAATGAACAGACGTGAGCCACTGAATGAACAACCTGGAGCATATGTGTGTGTGTTGGCACAAGATCAAACATACAAATCCATCAAATATCGAAACTTTACACACGTTCACATCATTGATTTTCAGTTTGCAGTGTGTAAAGTTATGTTACGCTGCATGGATACGACTCGCGGCAGATGATTGACGATCCTCTTTTCTCTCCTGTGCAGAGCCGAGCTTTCTGCTGCTCAGCTTTCGGCCGTATATCACCTCTGCTCCAGAACTGTAAAGCTGAACGCTCGACAAACAACACAACAGGTACAAACGTATAGCTTTCTCATGTACAGGTCCATTTGGAGGCACGTTTAGGTCATTTCATTTGATACTTTGTCTTCTTTCAGATTATAGTGGAAAGAAAACATCTATATCACACACTTAGGTGTTTATTTTAACGCACTTTTTCCATCTGTATTTGTATATTTAAATAACAGTACACATCTTTACAGGCCGTTTTCTCAAAATAGCGTTTTTTCTCATCCTCTGAGGAGGGAATCTCTACTTCAGTAGCACTTATGATATTAGATTAACAGGTTTTACAGAGGGGCTTATACACCATTTTTATCTTGATTTTTAAATTGCTATACGATCTAAGTGACCTATTGATGATATGAGGTAAAAGCAGGTCAGAAATGTCAGTTTGGTTTGATGTAGGGCCCCCAGGTAAACCTTTAACCTGGGGGCCTAAACGTTTTCTAAACATGCCTGACTTTTTTCATCAAGGTTCATGAGGTATTCTCATGTACATCACTGAAAATGTAAAATAAAACATCTTACAATGTTAAAGAAAGTGATAAAAGATACCTCTGGATCTGTCCACTGATCCAGATCCGGGACAAATTTTAAAAGGTTACTTCTTTTCCCACGTCCTCTCCTTCCACAGAGCTTCAAGACAATCGGTTCTGCAGTTTTCGGTTCAGTGGTGTCTAGGATGTGGATGAAGGTTTGTTTTTAAGCGCTACTGCTTTAATATTACTTATGTGTGTGTGGTTTTAATAAAAGAATCATTTGAAGATTGAAGATTGGATCAGGACCCGGTAGATGTCAGAGCCCTTATCGGCTCAGCTTCCTGGAACAATCTCCTGGACTCAGTCTTCCAGCCTGTTCACACCAATTCATCCCTCTGAATTGTTTCTATATTAAATACCTAAAAGCTTCTGAGTCCACAGTTCGACTCAAACTCTTGACAGACTTAATTACGGGGATGATGATAGAAACGACTTTTAACATTTCTTATGTTCCCTCTCTCATTCACTTCCACAAACCACATCATTCTCCTGGATTTGGTTGTGGTCATAACTTTCCTGCTTAAAGAACTTTTTAATTTAAATGTCAGATGTGTTTGTGTCATTTTTCATTTGGTTTTTGTGTTTGGTTGAAAACACGCTGGGAGAAATGAACAGGAAGCCCGATGTTATTTCTTTCTTCTTCTTTCTTTCAGTAAAAATAAAATCCGGCGCCCAAGCAGGAGTAAGCTGATTTTCTTTCTTTTCCCACAATTTTGATCTATATCTCATTCATCACTGTATGTCAAACAACTTGGGAGGCCTCGGCGTAATGATCCCCGTGGTATAATTTTGACTGACATGGCATGCCATTTCCATACACAAATTAATCGGCACCACATGCATAGAGATTAATGATTTATGTCACAGGGCACGGTTCTGCTGTTACAATCAGGAGGCGAGGCCGTCGAGCACAAGGATCCTTTTGTGTTGTCTAGAGAAATGTTCGCCGGTTGGCTCCGAGCCAAGTGCGATGGACAACTATGTGCCATTCCAGAAATATGTCAGGCTGGATTGAACCAATCTGCTGTGGTATTATACCTGGCATGCAAACCACATTTCTGCTACTGCTGCAGCCAGGAAGAGTTACGCTCGTTTTCGTATTCTTATTCAAATGAAAATGAAGCTTTTGACAGACGTGTGTGTGTGTGTGTGTGTGCCTGTGTTTCATTTTAATTCACAAGTGATGGTCGGTTGTTTGAGCTACGTGGACGTAACTTCAGATCAGCGACGAGATAAACGACTTGGAGGAGGGAGAAGCAAAGAGAAGCTGCCAGACGGAATTCATGTAAATCACCAAAGATGGAGATGAAACAAAGGGCTGACAGACAGGGAGGATTTGCAAAATATGTGCATATGTGATATATTTTCAGTTCTGCATGTGCAAAGTCAATTTCATCCTGGATTTGAAGTGATTTTGATGAAGAGACAAGTTCTACACGATAAAGAAACAAAAAGAACGAATGGAATTAATAAAGAAACTGGAATGGCCCTCAGGGGAGCACATACCTCCACCAAGACCCAACCAACCCCGAAATTCAATCAAGCTGCACCAAATTACAAACACTCTTAGACATCAGTTCCGTAAATATGCAAAATTTTTACATTTTTGGATCTGACTCTTCGTCCACATCGCACCAAAATGTTATGGATTGTTTTCTTGGTCCTTGTCAGACACTTCCACCAAGTTTCAAGTATATTAGTATTTTATCTGTAATTCTGCTGACAACAAACAGCAACGACAACATAACCTCTTGGAGGTAAAAAGAAAAAGAAAATGCTGAGTAAGATGGGATGTATAACTGTAATTCATGCATCTGATGCCGCTTTGTAAGGCAAATATCAAGGAGTGTCATAAATGTGTGTGGTTGTCTGCAGCAGTAACTTCACGATAAAGAAGAATCTTGAATCTTTAACGAGTCTTCATTTTGCTTTGGTGTTTCTCTTTTGTCTTACTTTAAAATGTGCAAATGAAAGAAATCAAACACTTAGTTGTAAAATAATTAACTCCACTGACTCGAGAGGAAAAGTCCTTTAGTTTCTGGATCAATGTCCTGATTGCATCGGCCTCGGTAGAACGGTGACACGTTCAATTACCGACATGCTCCTGTAGTTGCTGAGTTCTCCCTTTAGTTATTGACTAAAGGGACTTTATATTGTGCTTCCTGTGTCCAATCTGTAAACATGAATGAACCAGAATTAACATTAATGCAGAAATGAAGCGCTTCAACATTTCACATACTTGAAACATCATCTGTCGCCAACACATCCGTGCACGTGCTTTGTAAATTCAGAAGGTCGGAGTACAGACGTTGCCGGTTCACAGATGTTCACTGTCATACAATCCATCACCGAGCGGCGGCAGCTTCCAGTACAATACCGTCCTGATGAAGTCTGGAAGTGGAGTCGATTTGACCTCTGGATCATTAAATAAGCAGATTGTCATAATGGAAACTGAGTCTCTCCCGTCAGCAGATGTTCACTATGAGCAGGATAACGACGGAGGCATCGGGCCAGGGAGCTGTTCGGCAGCAGGGATCCTCCCCCTGGTGCTTGTTGGACGTCTCTCAATTCCGACATGAGGAGGGAAATCCTCAAAGAGCAGAAAACGACATGTCCGACAATTTTCACCCGAGCGTGACGACGGGTTTTTGCTGGAATTTATCGCAGAGCTGCAGTGTTCTGCTTTCATCAGAGGATCTCCTGAAACTTTAAAACCAGCTGGAGATCCGCTTTTCGCTCTCTGCTCAGTAAATATTTGATCTCGACAACACAATGAGTTCAAGTCAGGTTTGTTGCTTTTGCCGTCACGGTGCAGACGTCCTCCAGCAGCAGGGATCCGTCTCGTTCTCTGAGCATCAAGCTGTGATGAAACAGAAAAGTAGATTTCAGTCGAGTTTAGTTCAGGTATTGATGTGAAACACAAGCTGCAGATTAATGAAATGAATAAAGGTTTTTTCGGACATGAGTATTATTCAGCTTATCTCAATTTTAGGTACAACACTGCACCTTCACAAACAACACAACACCCGTCGCTGTGAAAGATACGAGACAGACCAACATCTAAAAGGCCGAACTATCGTTAGAAGTCAGAAAGCCGATACATCTTTAACCTTCCCGAGGATTTCAAAATAAGAAAGTATAGTGGGTGAAACGTAATTTGCAGATAAACGTGCATTTATTAGATTAGTGTGACTGTGTGTCACTCAGAAAACAGGCAGCCAATCAGGAGAGAGGCTCAGAGATGGAACAGAATGTCCTATTCGTGTAAGAGCTCCAGAGAAAAGCAGGGAAGAGGGGAAATAAAACTATGATGAGATGGTTTTTGGTTCTTAAAATCACATTTGTCTTCGAGCTTCAGATACAACACGAGAACAGTGTTAAGTCTGGAACCTTTAACTCTTTCAACTCAGCCTCTGTGAACTTTACTCATTGTCAGAACATCACCAGAGTGGTTCCTTGTGTATTTGATTGTAGTTGACACAATATTTGTATTCTTGCCTTCTCAGTGGATTTGAAGTGAAGCCTTCAGGATGTGACTGAAGTATCAACTTTCAGCTTTGATGCAAATAGTGAAAAATATCATAATCCTTCCATTTTCACAGGCTCACGAACCAACAGCTAAGTACTTTTTTATGATGTACTTTTTTGTACTTTTTCCTCAATTTAGATCTATTTGAAAATGGTAGATACTGATTGTGTTTTCTCATGGAAAATATATGAAGATATGATGCAATGTTCCTTATTAAACTGATTACAATAAGCTCCAACTGAGTAGCCTGAGTAAAAATAAAACACTGAATGCAGGAATAAACTACAATATATATATAGTAGTACTGGTTGTTGCCTGTCACTGCAGAGAAGACATAACCCACCTTAATGAAAACTTTTGAGTATTGAGTAATTGTGTTACTTCGTTTTAAAATAATTGAGCAATGTGACAGCTCTCCTGAGAAGACATTGAACTATTCAGTTGAGCACAACAGATCAGGGGGAAAAATAATTTCCCATATTTAATGAATAAGTTATTATTATAGGATATTTAATGAATGTAAACCTCTTTGGTGCACGGCTCAATCTGAGAAGCAGCATCGTAGCGAACAATCTGAACAGTAACCACAAAGCAGTGGCACACCTCTCTGGGCTGTGGTGATGAATTAGAGCTGGAAATCAAATATGCATGAAGATGAGCGCTCTGACTCACTGTGACTCTCAACACGATACGCACATTAGAAGATGGTTGGATGGATGAAACCATTAGGAGACAACATATTCATGTTTTATTCTGGATTTTAGTTGAATCACATGATGGGCATGATTCAGGCAAGAACCAAAACAGGCCAGCAAGTGTTCAGGGGGCACCCACTTGGCTGTAGCCCTGAGGGGCACCACCAGGGGGCTCTGGTTTCAAAGCCAAGTGCAGCCAGGGGCAATTCAACTTTCCACTCCTGCCTATAACATTAGAATATCATTGATCTATAATGTCCATATTCTGAAAGACACAATGATAAGAGCTCATCAGGACTTCAGTTTCTTCTAGATTGTGAGAAAACTTCAGTGAATTCTTTCCAAATTCCTTCGTTGGCACTTTTCCCACCGGGAATGAAACCAGAGAAAACTCCACAGGACCACACAGCAGAAAGCTACTGCTGCTGCTGTTACAGGAGGTTTTACCATATAAATGAAGTCATCTCCCCGGCCTTCTCTTCGTCAAGGTGCCATAATGAGGTGCAATCTAGATTTAGCAAATGTCCTCTCCCCTGTGTTTTTTTGTGTAACACAGAGTGTTTGGGAGACGGCATTTGTTTGTTTGACAGTATCTGTCCCAAAGAGGCAAGCACGTCTAATGGGATTGTGCCGTGAGCCAACGACTGTGAAGTCTCTTTTGTATACATTTCCATCTCCAGTCTGCGGACGCAGAGTCCTCCTGGCTGGCATGTCTCTGTGTGTTAGCCGTGACCCAAAAGGTCTGCCTTGTTTCTAATTTCCTCTGTTTATTATATTTCTTTGTATCAAAGCCTCCAAGTTTCACAGGACCACCGTGGAAGCGGCAATCAAACGTGGACAACGAGACAAAATACCCCGATTTTACAGACAAAACCTCAAGGGCCGAAGGAGTGTGTGTGAGTGTGTGCAAAAGGGAGAGGGATTCCACAATGTGAAGTGCTGACATCTGCTGCAGGCCCTTGCAGGGCTGGAATGTGATACTCTCCTTTACACAAAGGGCCTTGGCCCTTGCAGCAGGCACATGCAGACCCCTATATGCCCCTCTCCACGGGGGCAACACACGTATGAAATGACTGTACCAGTGCCCCATGCCTCCTTTTTCCCAGCCATTAACTTTGATTAAAACCATAGAAGCCTCCCCTCATACCTTGATGCTGGGGAGATGTCTGCTCGGCACTTTCTTTGAGGTGGTGGTTTCTGAGCTATGTGAGACTGGGGGTAAATTGCTGCAGCATTGCATCATGTGTCTGGCTCAATGGTTTCAATATGTCTCCGGCTCTCCTTTGATTGTTGTGTCTGTGCTGCTGCAGACGGACCATTCGACTGGGGGATACACCAGTGCACTTGGCCAACAATAGGGATGGGAGGAACCACATGAAACGCTGCTGATGAGGTACAACCGTGCGCCGGGGAGAAAGGAAATTGGGAACAGGAGGGAGTATTGTTCCAAGTGGTGTCTCTGCTTTGATATGACAAATTGAGGAGCCCTTAAACATTTCCGTCCACAGAAACATTCCGGCAGAATGCACAACAGCCGGTTAGAGGAGTCTTGTGTGGGAACACACTCATCTTTCATCTCTCTATTGGGGAAATTAATCAAGGCTCTAAACAGTCGCTCCGCGGGTAAAACAAGCTTACGGAGACATATTTGCTTATGGAAACTTCATTTTGGATCATAAAGGTCCCAATGTGGATGTAATCTGCGGATTCCTTTGTTTAACCACGTATGAATTTGATGAACCATGATGCTCTGGGCAAAAAAAGTGAGAGGACCACAAGGGGCCACAAAACTTTTGGCACAGACAATGAGTCAGAAGATGGTATGTTAGAGAAAGAATTCTGTACTTTCCATAAATCATCAAAATAATATAAAAAGGATATCAACTAAAATGTACTCAAGTAGTTTTTGTGCTGGAAGATGTATAGAAGATGAAAAAATACATCCTCTAGGAAAAGCTGTGAGACGACAAGATGAGATACGATATATGATATGATATGATATACGATATGTGACACAATATGATATGATACAATAATCCTTTATTGGTTCTTAAATTGGGAAATTGCTTCTCATATTTATTCTTAGAATTCAATATTTCTCAAAAGGGACAAATTCAGCAACTATAGATTAAGATGCATTTGTTTTTCCTGTTTTTTTTTTATTACAATTAAATAAAAATGTGTTAATTTAACTTTTTATTTTGTGTACTAAGTAACAAAACTTTTTACTTTGTATAGATCATGGTTTTCTAATCTGGTGTTTGAGAGTTAAACGTTATTTTCTACTGTGGAGGAAACAGTCTGTGAAGTTGCTTCATGGAATCACTTTGTCTTCAGGATTTGCTCTGAGCTGCTTCTCTGTTCTCTGAAGATGCTGCTGACGCTTTTCCTGCAGAACTGTTTCTGACTCAGTGTGTGTGAACCGCCTCATTGGACCTGCAGGCAGCAGCGGAACAGTTAACATCCCGGGGAGTTTCCTCCTCGGCTGTGAACTTCTACTTTATGCTCAGCACCTGTTGTGCCGTCAGTCTCCAAAAAACCCAACCCCGGAGTCGTGCAGCGATATTTCATCTGCGTCCGTCTCCCAGCGAGTTATGACTTGGAGCCCTCGCCAGACAACAGCACTGGTCTCACTGGTGTGAATGGTTTCTGGGTACACACCGTATCAGGTTGCTGGACTCTCTCTCCCTCGCTTTGTGTGTGTGTGTGTGAGGTTTTGCTGTAATGCGTAAAGATCCGCGGGGGATTTATCCAGACGGAGGCGAGGACGCACCGCGGACGCACGCTTCATCCAGAATGCGTGTGTGTCTCCAAACGATCTCCCACCACACAGATGATTTCCCTGCGTGTGGACGTGCACACAACTAATTCCAGGATTATCTTCAAAAAAAACTTTCTCTAACTCAGTGTAGCAACTTTTTCAGCCCAACAGGTGCGCACTTGCTTTGCGCAGCAGCGTCAGGGTCTGGGGAGCTTTGGAGGAGGCTTAGTCTTGATTTAAAGAGTGAAAACCCAAAGAAATCACTCTCTCCGGGACTGATGATTAAGATTATGTGGATTCTACTCTGCTTCTATCGTCTCCAAATGTGTCCCAAGCAGCACTGGTGTCCTGCGAGCGACGCATGTGCGTGGTGATCCAAAACCATCCCGTCTACCAGCCACCAGCCACCACTCATCCAAATGATCCTTCCATTCTTTTTCCTCCTTGCATCGCTTCTCCAACCTTATGGCTCGGAAGCTGAATCAAGTCATGTCACCAAGTTTCACCTTCCAAGCATAAAGGAGCAGAACGGTGAGTTTTTTTGTCTTCACCATGTCAAAGTTAAACATGAACTTGTTAAACTCATCACAATGTATTTCACTTGGCTCGGATCCATTCTTTATGGAGAGAACACATCTTGCTTGAGTTTAAACTGCAATGAATGAGCGTTTCATTCATTCTATCCCCGGATAGGAAGTGCAAAATTACCTTTTTTTTTTCTGCTTTACCTTTAAAGGGTTCTCGTGTATGTTTAAGGGGGAAAACCCTCTGAAATTTCAGGTCCCCCAGGGAGAGGTTTTTCCCTGTGATCATTAAAAAAAGGCTCCATTCATGCAGGAGTCGTTCCGGGCGATGTCATTCTGTTGCCCTCTGAACTGCACTGAGCTGCACTATCAAATTCACAAACCCCGGGTCTGTTAATGTTTGATGACACGTCCAAGTTATGGGCTGAGGCTGATCTGTCTCCATCTATTTTCTGCTTGGAGCTGGATGAGTAAATAATGACCCTCAGGGGCTCTCTTGCCATCGTGGCTTATTGGCAATCGAGTTCTTTGTGGTTATAAGTGTGTGTGTATAACTTTTACATTTTCTGTTTTTGCACTTATTTATGTACAGTTTATTTTTATTTTCTCCAGTCCTGCTCCTGCATTGATTCTTTGCTTTCGCCCCCACACAACTTCCTTAGACACATTATAATCTTCAAGTTAAGCTTGTTACAAAAGCACCAAGTCACGACATATTGATCCGAGATGTACTCTTGACAAAATGAGTCCATCCTTATTTGGCATTTGACCAATCCTGTGCACATGGGCTTAAAAATGCAAGAGCAGTAAAATGTGAGGTTTTGAGTCTTCACATGCATATTCAGGCCCCCCGGCTTCAGCCGAGTGTGAAGTACAAGTAAAACAATGTAAAGCCGTGTTCTGCATGTTTGAGCTGACACAGTGGTGGAGATTTACAGGGAACAGCACAAAGAGAAAACAGGACCTCACAGGGAACAGTTCAAAGTAGCAAACAGGCCCCGTCTACCCTGCAGATGTTGCACCGGTCAAACCCTCATTCATTACTCAGCCCTGTGCAGCCGCTGGGCTGGACTGGCCTTGTGTGAGGACATGCAGCGCTGACTTCACTACAGTTACAGTCGGGGCCGGTGGAAATCAGAGCCTCCCGCCGGGATCTCCCGAGTTTAATCAGGACGGCTGAGAAAGGAAAACAACGGGGAGGAGAGGGAGCAGGGAATGAATGGTGTGGGGAGGAAGTGTGCGATGAGGGACGTTAAACTGTCAGAGAGCTCTTTAAAACAGCGGCCACACGTTGGCCCAGGGCGAAGCCGACCAGGCCGTCTGTGACCTTTGACTGGAGCGTCTGAGTGCTCACTGTTCTGGCGAGCTTGTTGGCCGATGCTCCCCGAGACAATTTGATATCGATCTCCGGGCCGGGAGCGAGTCAAACCCGTCTGGCATATTTAGTGGTGGTAGTTGCCTGGAGAGTTACAGTCTCCTGTGGCATTAAAGTTAGCGAGCGGCTGCTGATGACTCCATGAGATCCCAGAGGGGGGGGGGGGGCCGTGTCTCCCAGTGTTGCAGAGCAGCTCTCCGTCACAGTCGATGACTTTGTCTCACACGTCCCCACAAAGCTAACACAATGGGCATGAACCCTGAAATGTAAATGTTGTGTGCGGTGGTCACACATAATGAGAACATTTCCTTCCTCCGCCACTGAAGATTTGGTTACAATAACATGTATCGCACATGTTGTTTTCATGTGTTCGCCACATGGCTATAAGGTTTCAGGGTTATTAAGAAAAACCATTGCATGAAAATGACATCTGCAGCTTCACCAGTGGAATGCTTTGTACAGTTTCAGGATTTTTTAAACAGGGTTGAAGGGAAATGCATGTAGCCATCCATCACGGCTTCCACCACAACGTCTGGTTCCGTCTCCAACTTCTCCTTTCAACTCCACCAGGGAGGTTATGTTGTCACCCCCGATCACTTCTTTGTTTGTTCGTTAGCAGGTGATTGCAAAAACCATTGAACAGATTTTCATGAAACTTGGTAGAAGGATGGTTAACAGAATCCATCCATTTTTGGCGTGGATCTGGAGAAAAGGGGGCGATACAGGGTGGTTTTGTGACATTATCACATATTTCCAGAGGACTATTTCATGAATTGTAGGGAAGTGTTGGGTCTTGGCGTGATACTACATTCCAGAAAACCCTTAGAGGAGGCTCTACCCCTGTTTGTTGGTTGGTTGGTTGGTTTGTTTGTTTGTTTGTTGGTTGGTTTGTTGGTGGAAACTTGGTGGAAGGATGGAACTTGGGCCAAGAAGCAACCCCGTTTAATGTTGGTACAGATCCAGGAAGTCTTTATGACTCTCTTTAACATTTAAAGAGGGACTTTTCTAAACATTTCCACTGTTTTCCCAGAGTAATAAGTCAGGGAACTGATATCTATGAGGGTGTGAACGTGTTTTGCAGCTTGATTGAGTGTAAGTGGACTGATGGGACTTGGCCCTGGACATACAGTTAGTTGGGTTCAAGCCCAAAGAGCTTCTGTTTATATACAGTACAACAGCTTTCATTGGCAAATATAGTTTACAAGAGACATCAGGCCACCAGACAGCAAACATGAAAACTTTACAGTCAACGTGTCCATAAAAACATTTGGCGCCAACGCACAACATTGTAAACATAATTATTTTTTGAAAAGTTTGCTCCTGGAAACTTAAGCTGATGTTTTCTTATTGTTTTGTTCAGGCAACTCAAAGCTCTCGGTTGTGTCTGAGTTAAAATACAGAACTGAAACTTAAATTATGTCTCTCTAAACTTTTTATTAGTTGCGTAAACTTAAGAACATGTGGTGCAGGATGTAGACTACAGACAGGCAATGTTAAAGTCTTGAGCCTTGTTTAGCCTATGCATCCTGGAATGGAACAAATAAATACAGAAATAATGAAATAATCCAGGCAGGATTATATTTATACCTCAAATATTTGGAAGAGTGAAATAGTGCAGAAATGTTTATACAATTTTTCTTTTTTGCCTGACCAACAGGATTCATAGTTTGTGCTTCTTCAGAGAAAGTTCCATCACATCGGTGTCTTGTCGTGACAAATAGACTCGGACACATCACACTGCCTCTCCCTCCACAGCCTCCTCTCTGAGGCTACCTGCCTCAAATGATCTTGTTTCATTACAGTGAGGAGGCCTTTTTGTTCATGCTGTAATATTTACACTGCCTCTTTCCATTAGGCCGTAATTTGCCGGTTTTATCACACCAACGGCTCATCCTGCTGACGATGCATCACATTTTCCCTAATCAAGCAGGTCATCTCTTCAGGAGACACCTCATTCATATCACTCCTCTGAGTCTAAGTGGTCTGCCTTTGCTTTCCCCATCGAGGACCACGTTCTCACCCTGTCCCGGCCCACCCATGAGCCCGGGCCCGGGTCTTATTAGAAAAATCCGGCTGCAGATATGTGGATTACCTGCAGATATTCCCACATATCCTCCTCTGAGCGCCACTGGAGGAAGGTATGCACCGCGCTAGACCTGCCAATGATCACAGAGACGGCTGTTCCGCTAGAGATTACAAGATTAGTCGGAGAACTGGGGTTACAGGGGTCACGGGCCTGAGGGGGAACATGTGCAGGTTGCCACACATACATACATAGATACGTGCACAGAGTGTTGAAGGTACAGAGTTGCATTGTGCATTCATTAGATTATGATGCCGACAAATAAGTTGTTTAGAGAGGGCATTTAAAAACAGGAAGGAGACTGGGTGGCCTTGTTGGGATTTGTGACTGTTTCAGGTGGAATGGGACGTGTTCCTCGCCCTTTCATTCATTCATTCATTCATTCATTCATAGGCAACTAGGAACATCTGTGAATAGCACATTCAGAGATCTGAGGAGTTATTTTGGTCAATCAAGGAACCGCAAGGAGAAGTAGTTTTTACTTAGACAAAGTTTGATGACTGATAGTTGAAGTGTTTTCTAAGGCTCACACAGGCTTTTCTGTTTGATCGTTGAAGAAAATTGATTCACATCTTTTTATATTAAAGTAAAAAGGTTGAATTTAACCAAAACTCTTCCAAAAACCTTTTTTAGTAATAAAAACAAATCAGAGCAAAACATGTGTTTCATCTATTGTGACACATTCACACATTCACTCAATAGGATGGTATTCAGTAAAGTGCCGAACTCTGCCAAGTCCCCTTGAATTAAATCAAGCTGCATGACATTTTTCTAACAGTCAACAAAATCCACCAGGTTTTTTTCATCAAGATCCTTGAGTTGCTCCCTGGGAAATTTGTGAAATTGTAAAAAAAAAAAGATCTTGCAAGGTTTTAGAAAGTAAAATAAAATTGCTGGAAATTCCTTTTTCCCCTTTGACGAATCCACAACAAAATTGATTGTCCCGATAAACTGTTTGGTTAATGTGGTATTTAGCCCCATCTTTCATACTAAACTGAAAAATCCTTACAGCCATAATATGAACCTGTAATATTGAATCAGACAGTAGACACTGTTGTTTCTGCTCTGGGGAAAGTTTAAAACTTTAAAATGTGAATTCACTCTCCTCAGACTTCACAAGTTGGACACTTTTTGCTCTAATGCATTTGAAAAATAAATGGTCTTACATCCAATATGAAGCATCATCATGTTAAATTATATATTGATGCATCAAAAGTCTTATTTTTTTCTTTTTCTCTGCCTGACTTGAACACATATAGTGGTTCATATAGGTTCAATCCATTTCTACTGGCATTTACAAGTGTTGCCAGCTGGCATTTAAGTTCCCACTATGCTATTTTAAGAGGTTTCCATAGTGGTCAGCTCTGTGTTTTAATTTGAAATTGCGATATGGGTCTTAAAGCGATGAAACGCAACAAGCTGGAATCTCCATCCCTTGTGTAATACAGGTCAGATGTTCCCCGGGACCCTGGGAAAGCTGGTTCCCACTTAGAAGAAGCTGTACTTTGATCGATATGCTCGAATGAATGAATGCAGCACTATGCATTTAATCATCGTAGTGGGCAGTGCGAGAGCAGCCGGTACGTTCGGCTGAATTAAAACCATCAAAGAGAACATATGGCTGGAATGTTGAATGAGCTCAGCAGGAAGCAGCGAGGGCAACAATTACACCGACGTATATCACTGCTGTCAGATCAAAACCACGTTTATAGAGAGGAGGCTTGTCAGGATAAGGCCAAGATGGTTTTCTTATTTTCTCAATGATGTCAATGCACTTCATAATGTGAACCATGGATTTTAAAACCGCATTTATGGCCTCGTCCATCTTGAAAGTCACGAAACACATCGGGTTCCCATGTAAACATTCGGTATACGTACGGAAAAAAAGATGCCTAAATCTGCAGTTAAGTGATTTTTTCCACGATAGCAGCCGGAGGCTCCAACCCCTGGACCGGTGAATACAGGCAGGTCTATGTGCCCCGGCAGGAGGAGTTTCTCACTCCGGAGTGGAGGACCCGGGATAACAGTGTCTATGTTTTCCCTGTCAGCACTATTTGAACATGGAGTGCTGTATTTGGCAAGCAGAGCATGCCACCGCCTGCCTGCTGTTTGTCATTTCGGGCAGCGAGAGAGCCGCGTCTCCCTCCAAGGCCTCGAGCGGCCAAGTGACTTTTCAAGGGATCTGGGTCACAGGCTCAAGCTTTGCTGAAGAAGAAGAAGAAATGGTCTCTACTGAGCTAGTCTTGTCTGAATCAATGTTAGTGGAGCTGCTGACCCTGAGGAGCACGATGCATCAAACCTGCAACAGTTGATTTGTTTGACCACGTGGGGGCAACACAAACAATCTTTGGTAATATTGTTACCTTATAATGTGAACATGTTAGCAAACAGAGGACATATCAAGCAGCATTCTTATTTAGAGTCACAGGAGCAAGACCATCTTGGATTTTTTAAACCAGAAGTAACCATATTTGGAGGAGCAGCCATTGGACGGCACAAGCTGTCAATCATAGAGTCTCCATACACCAGCGTTAACTGTGCTTTATCGTCTAATTGACTCTAAATGGGACCATCATTTACAATTCATGAAGACTTAGAGCTAGCAATCGAGGCATTAATCTCTTGAAGTGAATTTTTACTGAAGTTGTAAATCAAGTTGAGAACTGGGGTCATTTTCCTTAAGTCTTCAATAGAAACTGACTTCTTTTTGCCTCTGCTGGTCACTATTCAAGAGAATACAGGATTCATGAACTTCAGTATTTGGCTTCAATCTCTGGTCGTCCATTTTTATAGACCGTCTGTGTGTGAGTAGTAAAGTGAAGTAAAGTGCATTTTGTCAACAGCTTTAATAAACAAGCACCGCAGACAACTCCAAAACGAGTTGTGCAGAGTGAAGACATCTGTTAATATTTTCCCGGGCACAGTTCTGACAACATGATGGATGTTGTGACAAAGATCATTTCGTATCGAAGTGGAAAGTGAACCTGCAAAGAAACTGAGAAGTTAAAAGTTTTATAGGTTGAAAAGAATCCATAAAAATCTGATTTTCTCTTGGAAAGGTGAAGGAAGCGCCCGAGGCAAGATATTTAATCCCTGAGCTTCTGAGTGGCCAGAATCCGGAGTTCAGCGAGTGCACTCAGCAGCTCCCAGGTGTGTCTGAATCTGTGTGAATAGAAACCAGGGTGTTGGTGAGGAAACACATTCATGCTCGGCAAACACTGCTGGACAAATAATACATTTAAATGATATCTTTGATGTGGAAGTGGCAGCGTTCTCTCTTTCAGCTTCTTATCAGCTCAGCATCTCTAGTGGTCTCGTTGCTGCCCTGCACACTTTCAGTGATATCAACAGTTTGCAGATAAAAGGATTGTCAGCCGGTTGCACCATCGGCTCGACAATATCATTTCAAAAAGTTCGCATTCTGTCAGCGTGTTGCCTCGCGAGCAAAATAAATACAGATAACATTTCTGTCATGTTTTCTCTCGCTTATCTACGGAATGAAATTACTCAAATCTAAAAGCAATTTAGTTTCCTGAGCGGAAGAACTTGGTGAATATTATCAGCTGCCTCTGCACAATGACTCAATTGGCTGCAGTCTGACCAGTTGCCACAAGAAACAGCCGGAATTAAACCAAAAACAAAGCAATAAGTGAGTCAAGTGCAGAAAAATGCACAGTTTTTTAAATTTAGACTTTCTAAACAAGACTCCAATGCTAACATTGATTCTGGCAGGCGGAGGAGAGAGAGTCTGCCTGGTCCAGTCTAAACATGAAGGGTGGAGCGTATCTGCCTTAAGTCAAGATTACTTGTTAGAGCAAATACCTGTCATTCACCGGGGCGGCGTTGCTTCCTCACCCCCCCCACCCCTTTGTTTTTTACCTCGCAGATTTTTTCTTGTTTGACCTGACCCACTGTTTTAATGCTCGCACTGACATTTTGACGCTGTGGGTTTAAAAGGAAGTTGCTTTAACTTTGCTTTTCTGCAGCTCTGAAGGATGTAAAGGGTAATAAAACTTAATCAAAACGTAGAACACAAGCAACTCTCCATGCAAAGTCAAACTAGAGTCATTCTAACACGTTCCTTAAAAGGACATCCTGCCTGACATACCACATCTGCATGCTTGCATTACAAGGGGCTCATCAGAATTTGAGCAACACTGTGGTAATTTCCGTGAATTTTGCACTGAGATCTGAGCAGGTCGAGGCAGGCAGCGTCTCCTGAGCGACACGGTGGGATCGCAGGAAAAGAGAAGAGCTCTGGAAGTTTGTTTGATCTCCTGTAAACGCTGGCAGCGATGATCACCATTCTTGTTGTTGCAAAGCCGATTCCCTCTCAAGCAGCAGAGGCTCCCATTGATAAAACATTTGGCTCAAGTCGAGGCCGCGGGGTTTTGAACCGCTGCCAGGGTGGCACTGTCTTTACACAGACCTCAGTTGTCCAGTGAGCGATGGATGTCTTACGGCTGCTGGAATCCCAGTTGGATGGAGAATCCTGGCAGCGAGATGAGTTGACCTTGGTTTTTCGTCTCTGGAGGGCATGTCTGCATAGCTTGGCAGATGTCATCACCTCCTATCAGAGGTATTTCAAAGTGTCCTGTAATGACTTTACTCCTCGATTCACTGGCCTTCATGGGCATCACCTCACAGTTGAGTGACAGCGAGTTTGACCCAGAACAAATGCTGAAGGATCTCACAGCTGTGGCTTTTATGATAGAATAAGAGTTTCGTGGTGACACCTCTGGCAATGAAAAAAAAATACTGAGAAGGAACCAAGGATCATGTGAGAAACAAAACAGGAAGTGGATTACAAATCAATGGCAGAAGCTGCTGTTTCTCAATCAACGCCTTTCCTTTGAATGTAAGTGTTGCGTTACATGTTGTCTTTGCAAACATTTGCCCAAGGTCAGAATATCAAGGGATGTTCATGCACCGTTTTAAGTATAAATATGAGACTTTTTTTTTTTTATTATATATGTGCTTTTGTCTGGCACACTTGTATCTTTATATTGATTTAGTAAAGCTAGGGTTGGTAATCCTGGAATAGATAGAAAGAGCAGGCTACAAAACATGCAACCGATACATACCACCCCCTCTCATCTGTCATAACAACATTCACTGCACATACAACTGCTAGAGGCCGTCTTCCTTTTCTGACTTTTGCTTCGTCTCTCCTGCAGCAGGTGTACATCTCTTATGAGCTGTCATTGATTTCTTAAATTATTATAGTAGTTGTCTGTTCTGTGTTGTTATATATGTTATTTGTCTTGGGCTGCAGATACAAACTAGCCTGAATGTCAAAATCTGGCACATTTACACTGGATTTAAGTATACATGTGAATTAATGTGTAACTGTCCATTTTAAATAAATACAAATATACAAACATTCATGTCACACATCCACACCCACAAACAAGGAAGTGATGTACACATGAATGTCTGCTGTTGGTGAAACATCAGACATGGAGAACTTGTGATTAACGGACAAGGTCACTGCAGAATTCATAGGGACTCGGTTGATTCTTTTTGTAAACTGTTGCAATCGTGACTCTCCCACATCCTGAAGATTTCCACAGAAACGCTGCAGATAGTGTAGCTGCCGCTGCTTCGGGCCACAACACTGTCGCAGAAACCAACTGAAACGGTTTCGCTTCCTCTTCATTACGATATGAAGGATTCCTGGTGTGTGAAACCCAGCTTTTAGATTCACCAGCCACAGCAGAGACATTTCATGGTTATCAAGCAGCGTCGTTAAATATGCTAATTCTATAAAGTCGCAAAAGGGAATCACTGATGCGTGAACGTACATTTAGAAAACACATTGGGACCCTCAACACAGATATGACAGTTCCAGCTGTCGAAAGGAGAATAAAATGATGTTTGTGTTGTTGCAGCTTTTTAGTGACTGCTAAATATTATTGTGACGTGTTTGCTGATTGTCCATAATGTATATGGAAGATTTATTGCTCATTAAAATCTAGATAATAAGGTTAAACAAGAACCACTTCTTGTTTTCTCTGCTGTTACTGAGCTCTGTGTAAGGTTGTTTTTTTCTCAAGCAGATTTTAGTACAAATTTGTATAGATGATGAATTCTTTGTTAGGGGAAATGTTATTAAAATTGTTATTATCATCACCACATGGACACCAATATTCCAATACAGCTCAATAGTCTGAAAAAACAACATTTTCTAATATCCTTAAACAACATAATGTCATCCTAGGAACAAACAATAATCAAATTATGTAGACATGTATACGTCATTTAATATCGCATAATAACATCCTATTGGAGATTTTACAGTATTTTGCGACATCGACGTACAACTGTTACCAACTGACGTCATTGAAAAACATGTAAAATCATTATCGAAACTAGAGGCTCATTCGTCCGCCCAGACCTATATCCTGTCCCACCTTGTTACAGAAACTGAAAAATAATATTTCATAGTGATCCACTCCTAAATTTAATAAGTTGTTCCTTAGGTCCTGCTCCACAAAAATCATGCACAAAATATAAAGGAAATAGGTTCAATAGTTTTTGCGTAATCCTGCCAACTAACAAATCAATGCTAAGGAAACCTAATGTCCTTGGCGCTGGTAAACGTAGTCACTTTTAATTTGGTCAAATATTAGGAACAACATTGTTTTGGATTTCATACGTTATTGAAACTTTAAACCTATTATTCTATTATAGGAAACATAATACATTTTGCTTTAGAATAAATTGAACGGTTCTAAATAAAAGGAATTTTTAAGTTAAATCAACTTTCCATTTTCCACCAATAGAGTCTTGATTTATCCACTAAATGTTAAACTATGGGTTTAAAATCTTCCACAGTAGCTTTGCAATAGTTCATTTCAGTGTTCACACTTCCCAGTGTTACTCTTTTATGCAGGGTCACCTTATGTGCTTCATATCCGAGATGCCACTGGGACGTATGTGTCTGACTTGCTTTTCCTCAGTAGAGCTCATTCACACCGAGCTGAACTGATGGACATATTAATAAAACGTCACAAAGCCGCAGCATCACTCAAATATACAACCCGACAAAGTTTATACGAAGGAATGTTTCTCACTTCCAGCTCCCATTACCTAAAATACCAACCCATAAGCCGGGCACGCCCCTGGAAATCAAACTACCTCTGTTTCTTCTTTATGTGCCATCGACGAGTCGGAGAGTGAGAACCAGGAGCCATTAAATGGAGATGTGAAATATCCCGGCCCTAATGCATTTAGGGGGGTGGGGTGGGTTGGGGTGGGGGGGTATAAAAAAAACACACCTGCCGCAGTAATCATCTGTGCAGCGCCGTCCCATGCTGGCTGGATTATGTCACCTAACACATGGCGAGATGTGATATACGACGCCGTGCCACTGGCATACAGAGACGGTAACCCAATCACATACTATTTTGAGAATGTATGGCTTTTCCCGAAGCACAAATAGGTTTTCGGCACAGACTGGGTACGCTCTCTGCCATGGCAGGCACACTATTGGATCCCCATGGGTGGGGGGGGGGTATCCATTTCTACGGCCCAAATGGAATGAAAATGCAAATTAGCTATTCGGTCTTATGAGGGACTGGAAGGATTTCACCAACTGTGTGTGTGTGTGTTTGTGTGTACGCTGAACACAATATATATCAATCTCCATTTAATAAAATAAGAGTGAAATTACCCTTGGTGATACAGGATTGTTCTGCCGTGCTGGAGAATGTTTTGTCTCGGACCCCGGGTTCGGATCCCCTCTCTCTCACAGCGTCGTACTCTCGCTGATCTGGAATTTTACTTTACTGCAACACTCACTTAGGAAATGACAGCTGATACCGAGGCTAACGGAGGACATACGTCAAGCTCCGTTCAATTATTATTTTTTAATTAGTTGCGGTGCACATAATATCCTGACACTTGGCTCGGCCTCGGCCATCCACTGTTGTTCACCATGGAAACCGCTGTGTTGAACATGACACAATGCGCAAACTGCAACCCTGCTACAGGGCGACGAGCCGTCCTGGTCCTGCACCATGTGAGACGTAACTTGGCAACAGCGACGGACTTACTGGAAAAGTGCACTTTATTCATTCAACAGCCCCGAGCTGAAACACACTGACTCCTCCAGTAATTCTAGAGATGTCCACTTAGCGCCCACCGTCAGTGTGCACCACGAGTAGCTGTCTTTGTTCTACACGTGCTAATTATGCGTATTCATGTATCACTTGATGATTTCAAGGGGAATGTGATTGCGGTTGCGGTTTGGGTATTTGGTGCAAGGTGTGGACAGGAAAGTGCTAAATGCCCAGATGGTTGAGAACCAGTTGAGGCGAAACCACATATGACGAATTCAGTCAAGTGCTGAAAACACAGGCAGGTCTGGAGAGGATCTGGAATCAAACGCACGGACACGATGGTGTAATCAAAAGATGTCAAACAGGCTTAAGAGTGGAAGTAATGTGATGTCTTCCAACTGGTTGATTGTTTCATCCGAGGCCGTGCCAAAGCACTGTGGACGCCAAGGACAGTATGTAGGAATCTCAAAGGAATTATTGGGTTTACTGTAAATTACTGTTAGTTCGTTTTTTTGGAATACAAATACATGTATTAATAATTATTATTAATTAATAAATGTTCCCTTCTTCAACTGAGAGTTTTAATCCTGACGGGTCGATGATATGACGATGATTTCATACTAAAGACACTTGGACTTGTCGCAGCAGGAAGAGCACAGGTGTAAGAAATAACTTTCACCGTGGCTCTTCTCCAGCGAGGTGGTGCCAAGAAGCTGTGCCAACGGTCCACGATGCACAACACAAGGGGCGTCGGAGCTGGCACGGCTGAAGGCGGTGTTGTTGTTAGTCAGACCTGCGGTTGACAGGTGAACATGGCCACTGTGAGAAAAGTGTGTTGTTGGTGACACTAATCTGAGAGAAACCAAATGTCTAAATCCTAGAATGGTTGTAAAGAAAATGCTGGAAATGTAAACAGAGAAAGTGATGAGACGAAAAGTGGCCGTGAACAGAGAAACACAAAGACTCGATACACAAAGTTCACAAGACGCAGGTGAAACGAATGAAGGCGGAGCAGACAGGAAGTAAAGTAAGAGAGAGACACAATAAAACAGGAAATAATGAACTCAAAGTGCACAAATTATAAATCCAACAACCAAACGCAAGGAAAACAACAAGGTCAAAGTCCGTGAACACAATGAGTCGCACTAAAGAGCCACAAAGAATTTAATGGGAAGGCGGAACCAGTTCACACCTCTTCTCTTATTTGCTCCGGACCTTTGGACGTTTCACTTCAGTCCAAACTAAAATAACAGGTGTGAAAGACGCCTGAAATAAATGTCCAAACCACCAAGTTGTCTCTGTGCAGATGAAACTGAGCCGTGGACTTGTGGACCAACAGCAGGAAGTGGAGGGCGTTTAGACAATAGAAGACTTTTTTTATTTGTTTTGGCCACATTTAAAGTGTTGGACTTGTCCTGCAACAATATATCACATTAAATAGATAATGTAGAGAAATATGAGCGTTCTCCTTCTAAGAGGTGCCCTCTGTGCTGCGTGGAAGGAACTGACCAGAATGTTAAATGTTTTACCGTCACTATTCATACATCTCCTTTTTTTTTTTGATCTCCCCTTTCTTCTTCACAGGGAAGGTTGTGTGGTAACAGCTTCAAGGACACCTTGTGAATGAGTAATGCAGTGAAAGAGAAGAGTATGACAGGTTACTAACCAGTTGAGGTGTTCATCATCATCTTCCTCCTCCTCCTCCTCCTCCACATTTTACATCTGTTCAGCAGCCTCTAATTAGAGCTTTTACACATGACGGCGCTGAAACGGCCCGGAACCGCGCCAGCTAATGAGACGCCATCGACAAGGCGGATCTTTCGTGCACGACAACGTTTGTCAAAATCCATCTTTCATTCGCTGCCACGACGGGGGCAAGTTTGTTCAACACTTTGTTTCCCTTCACACCTGTTGACAGGTCTGAGCTGAGATTTAAAGTGGGCCGGTGAGCTGGCTCGTCTTTGGCGTAGTTCACAGCGTCGGATGCTGGTGCTGACGGAGCGTTGACGTCTTTGCATGCTCGCTGCAGACGTGAATCATTTCTCACCACCATGTTTCCATTATGTCGAACAGGGATAATTCAGCTACTGAACAGCATGTTTTCTTCACAGACACAAACAGGAGCAGTGAAATCTGAACAGTGCAGTAGCTGTTTGTCGTGTTTTTTAAAGTCCACCGTATTTTAAAGGGAGCCAGTTAAGGAAATCAGCGTTTAAATTATAATAATGAGATCTTTCTTCCATTTGAATTCACAATAACATAATTTTTAAAAGATGGTCATTCAAAATAAAGATGTTAACTAGCATGCATGGAAAAATGATTGATAGAGAAAATAATCAAACAAAAGATGATGCACCAAAGAACACGAACATACAGGAATATAATTTAGAATTAAAAAGGAGATTATCCTCATTTATGTCCAAATATGGTTGTTTGTTAGCGGCGTGTCAGTTTAAAGAGAAGGAAACGATGACCTCGTAAAACCTCGTTTCACGGATGTGACTAAAATAACAGGTAAAGAGGTAAAGACGAGCAAAACTAACAGACTGAGTTCTCATCGGGTCACAAAAGTATTTAGAATCACACCATGGATTGGCTCACTGATCAATCTGATGAAAATGCAATGTGGCAAAAACACAATTATAAGGTGTAATTACTTTCCAGCTAATTTCCCCAGTTACTTTACTGTTTACTGAACAAATTACTTTTTAACTATAACTTCAGCCACAAGTTTACATTGCTGCAATATTTATTATTTTGCAAAACAAAAAAAGAGGAATAAACTCAAACATCACGGCTCTTCAACAAACCCCAGAGCCGCCACACTCACACTTCCTGTTTTGTGTATTTTCCCGTCTTGTGTGTAAACATAAACAAGACGTTGTGGTTTAACAGTCTGTGCACAGTTCACATATTTACTGACCATTAAGAGTCGATGTCGGCTTTGCCCCGGTGACTGCATGCAGTGCTCTGCTGCAGAGGTCCTGTCCTCAAAGGGTTCACAAAAACTCATGCTTCATTGCGTCATGCAGTGACAACACAAAGTGCATTCATTCATATTATAATAATAATAATATAATAAGGGCATATATATACCACCTGGGGGCAGTGCAAATAGCCAGCACAACGTGTTTATGTATGAGTTTAGGTAATTTATGGCAAACTTCTTAGAGAAACTTGCTTATTTAAACATCCAGCAACATTTTAATTCATTGTAACAATAAATAAAGTTTAGCCACCATTAAATCTGTCTTCATTCTCCCTGGAGCTCTTCCCTTCTTTATCTTTCATGGTGGAAATATATGGCTTTTAAGTGGCTACATACTCCTCAAGGCCAAACTGACTCTGTCTATCGGGGCCACGCATGTTCTATACAGGTTGTTAGACCAGAATAGGAATAGTAAACTAAAAATCATCTAAAATATCTGAGGGAAGCTGCATTTTTATTAATGGTGGTAATAACAGGTTGCTGTTTTAAGCCGCAGCTCGTGATTGCCTGTTTTTCGGTAAACTGAATTATGAAGATTTAGTAAGAAGCCATTTTACCCAACATGTACAGATCCTCTTTTCCTCTAGCATTGGCAAAAGGCATCTGTTTTGTTACCATTTATCTCAGCATATGATTACACAGCTATTGTTCCTAAAGTGCAGCTTCACGGACATCTATTGTTTCCACGGATAAAATAAGGCCTTCAGTGAGTGGCTGTGTGCTTCCATCTCTTGTTTATGTCTCTGTGATGAAGACCGCATTAAATAGTGGGGATATATTTAGAGGCAAATGGACTTGGATGATGGAGAGGCCTATTTACGAGCAGTCAGAGAGGAGTTCTGTTTGTCAAACGGAGGACAGTCAGCGGCTTAATGACCTGTGTCGTCAATTAAAAAGGCAAACTGGCTGCTAAGTGCCCGGCTCCTCCATTTATTTGTCATTTCTAAAAAAAACAGCTCCCAAACAAGCAAATCAAAATGAGACACGCTGACGTCACAGGAATCCTCCGGTGATAAAATGTGAATCTGGGAGGATGCAGAGTTGATTAAAGGTCTGATACGGACTATTGGTTGTAACCATTCGATACACAGACAGACACGAAGCTCAACCTGGGCGATAAGTAATTAACTATTTGATAGGCTGCAATTGCATTTGCATAGCAACTGATTAAATTATGTTCCACTGACTTAATGGATGTAGGTTAATCATAATCACACTGATCAATCACAAGGAGGTGACAAATCAAATCTAAATCCACAAGCTGTTAGTGAAAGTTCCCATAAATAGTTTTTCACGTTAGTAACATAAAGTCTGCATGTGGATGTACAATAACACAAACAGTTATGATCCTAACATGGTTGTGTTGTCTGTGGATATCTCTTCAATGATGAGTTCTGATTGGTCTGTTGTTTTTTGGGGGAAATATCCATCAACACCAGAAATTGCGGATTAGAAAACAGTTACGATGCCGACATTACTTTAATAACCTCCTGCCGTTCACATTCGATAACGCTAAGACCAGTGAGAGGCAGAGGGATGAGGCTGTTCATCAAAAAGATTTCAAGTTTCAGAGTTTTGCCTTTTGCAATTTGGCTTTCCAAGGCCGCGTACACTGCAGCCCTTTGTATTTCTACAAACAGTGCTGCCACAATGATTGAAATACAAATCCTTCGGAAACCGCCGGATGAATGAATCCATACAGACTTTCTCTGTGCGCAACATTGCAATTATACAATTATTGTATTCCCCTCTTAGAGGAATTAACCTGCAGACACTAAGTCACTGCCCTGGCCTGCAGATGTTTCCCCTCAGAAACATCAATTTCCCCATGTTCTAATCCTCAAATTGCTACTCATGTCAACTCCAAAGATCCAGGTACAAACTTGCTTGGTTTAGCGCAGGCAGCCCTTTGGCAAGTCACGATGTGGGGACGTATGCACAGATATTGTTCCCTGGGGTTTGGAGGACATGTGTTCGACTTTGGCTCTGATGGTAGGAGGCGGTGGACTGGATGTGTGGCTGTTGGTTGCTGAATTATTGGGTAAACAAGCTTTTGACCAGTGAGGGCGTCCGGTTGAATCATGTGAGAGTTCCAGGACAGTGGATTAGACACACTGCTTGAATCTCTGCAACAACTGCAGCCTAGTGGTTCTGACCGAAGCATTGACCAAGGCTGTAGTCGGCAGTAACAGGCCTGTCTGTGTAAGTGGAGGATGTAACAGGAAAAGAGCAGTTGTGCTCGACACAAACCCTCCCTTGGTAAATAGAGGTTGAAAGGAACATACTTTTATTACCTTGAGTTCTGCACAGCAGCTCCACTTCTCCAGACAGCTGAGGCAAAGGTGAACACAGGCTCAGTGGTGTGGAGGTGATTAAAGATCCAGGACAAGATGCCTAAAGAAACTGATCAGTTTAGTCTTAAAATGCCACATTTCAATTTGGTTTCTGCAACTTTGCATGAATCATTCAGTTTTCAATAGCTGAAAATTCCTCAAATCTCAGAAGGCTATTGTGTTAAGATGGACGTTGCTTCTTGGCTGCGTTGCTCTGAATGTTTAAAAGCACAGGGAGGTCCGTCTCACTTGGATTTTCATGATTCAGGATAAGACTCAAGTAATTGGACGAGGGGAGGAAGATGTGTGAAGAGAAACTCGCTCAGTGTCTGAATCTGGCCGTTGTCCAAGATGCAACCTAAGCTTTACTGAGATTCCAGCGCAGATATGCAGGGTCCCAGATCAATTTAGAAATCATTAGTTGGAAGCATTATTGACCTCTTCCCCAAGCTGTTCATTGCAGATTTGAGTGTTTCTGTCTCCGAGCCAGGGAAGTACAAAGAGGGTTGTGATCAGCTATCCATCCTCTCAGCGACATGTATTGGAAAACCTGGATCTCTGATCAGTCCTAATCCCAGTGTCTGGATCTGGTTCGGCAGAGCTGTCTTCCAATCTGTGGCTCGCCGCGGATCAAACTGTAATTTTCTCCAAACATCCAGCTGTCCGGCTCGCAGATGTGACTACAAAGCAGCCCGGAGCTGCCATCCACAGCTGTGGAAAGAAGTTTAAATAAGACGTGGTTCATCTGTCAGCGCCTGGTTTCCAGCCAGAAGGGGCGGTTAGTCCCGTTGCCCAATGTTTGTGAGAAACATCTCACAAGCTTCTTACTTTCCTTTCTCTGCCGAACTAAATCATTCTGCTCACTTAACAAAAATTAACCCTGATACTGATTCCGAGTTTGACAGCGTACGAGGCAATTGAGTTTGATTTGGGGCACCATGCATTACCGAAGGCAACGGGGCGAGATTGTAATTTGGTGAGAGCGACAGCGGGAGACTTACAGCCCTGTACACACTTGTTACTTGTCGAGTGGCCTTACGCTCATTATACTGAGCTCTATCTGAGCACATTGAAGGCCCTGGCAACTGCTCTACTTCTTCGATTGTGCCAAGTGCTCTTCTTGTTTATTGCTGTCCCAGAAGTAATAAGTTAATTTAGGTTGTTTCGCTTGTTTTTTTAACCACCGAATCAGTGTCAATGCTACTGGATGTTTGTCTTGAAAAGGAGGCGATATCGGGTAGCAAACATTGAATTTATTACCTGTACCGATGAGGGTTTTTACGCCCCGTCTTTTGGTTTTGTAAGTTTGTTTATCAGCAGGAATATCGGCCAAAGTAATGTACATATTCCTACGAAACAAGGTGCAAGGATGGGACATGAGCCAAGAAAGTTCCCTTTAAAGTTTGGGGTGGATCCAGACAAAGAGTCGGATCCATGACATTTTCAGAGTTTTCCCACAATAATTCATGGATCTGACATATTTAGGGGACTGATGTCTCTTGAGTGTATGTAGCATATGTCGGGCCTTGGCAAAGAGAGTCCATGTTCAAATCTGTAGTACTTTTAAGACATAATGAGAGAGACTTACATTTCATTCGCTTGTATCTGTTGATGCGGTTTATTTCATAAATGAGAAAACAGAGACGGGAGGGGTTTATATTTCACTTTATGACTGATTCTGGGGCTGATATCATGTCTAAATCCAGGCTTAGGGGCTCAGACACAGAATTCCAGAGGGTCAACACAAATGGACGGCTGTAGTGAAAGGACTGACACTCAATCTTCCTTCCTCTGGATGCCAAACACAAGTGTGGGCACTAATTAGAGGCTCCAAGAAATCACTCAGGGGCGTGGAAGCTCCGTAACCTGAGGAGAGGCCGTTGTGTGGTGACGGGTTTCACTCGGGCCCGGGCCGGAGCCTGAGGGGTTGAAAGACTTCTGTTTAGCTTTGGTGCGTCTGCATTTCACACTAAGTCACAGGTGCTGGCACATGAATTTATATTTACTACCGTCAACAACCTGCTGCTGTGGCTTAAAAAAAACCCTCATTATATTTCGTCTTACAGCATACAGAACCACGATATTACACATATATATACAATATTTTTAAGATGATTGTACATTGACTTTGGCCTGGATTTTAAATATCTAGTGTTTTGAAAGAGCTTCTTGCTGCAGAAAGACACAAACTAAATTCTGCTATTACCTGTTTATAACACATTCTAACCATTGATATAATAATCTGGAGAACAAATATACAAAAAAAATACACCAAAATGCTCCTGCAGTTGTTTAAATACTATAAAACACATAAGTTTGAGATCCCTGTCTCTAATTCCTCATTCTGTTTCAGACATTTATAAGCATATGGTCGATATAAACCTTCTGTGGGAAAGCTGCACACACACACGCACTGGCAGTATCAGGTTCGGCCATCTGATATGATCTGCAGATGTTTTGCCTCTGCAGCAGGTGTCAACAGATGTCGCTCTGTCCTACTTGGCCAGGTTGACCTCGTGGAGAGCGAGAGGGAGGAGAGATAGAGAGAGGGAGGGAGGAGAGAGAGAGACGCTTCACCCTTCAGTCAGGCGACCTCTGGCTGCAGCAGCGCTCTCGGAAAAATGACCTGCCCTGCTTAAGGGATCCTGATCGGGTCGTTCTCACCCACCACCCCCCCCTCATGCTCGTGGGTCACCGCCTGCTCTGGCCCCCCCCTCCCTGTTGGTGCAGTGGTGTGAAATTGAGCATTTCATTGCAGGGATCCATAAACCATCACGTTATTATGTTACGACAGCGACGGACTGATTATGTTTCTCATGACCTCTGACCTTTGCACTTAAAAAGGCTTTCTCTGGTCATAATTGTCCACCTGTTAAGTGTGAAAGGTTTGTAAAGGGCAACTGCATCTCTAGCTGTGTTGCTGTTGCTCTGGTAACACAGTGGATACGATATCAAATACAGAATATGATTTAAAAACAGATGTGCTGACTAAAAACACCTTTCACAAAATGGTTAATCACAATATTTTCATTTGACATCTTCATTTATTTTATTTGTGCAGTGGGGGGAGCGTCCATTGCACTTTGCCATGAGTGATGGAGGTAGAGATGTGTTGTTTTGCCAAAGGGCATCTCAGCAGGTCGCACAGTATTGACAGGTGTTGATGGATCAATATTATCAGGGACATTTCTGCAATGAGAGAGAGGGAGTCTACTCTCTGGCACGGTCGAGCGAGGAGATAAGGAAATGCTTTGCAGCTTTGCTCAGGGTGTCAGTCAACGCTACTGGATTTTAGAGAATCTTCAACTAGACAGGGTTTCAGTTAGAGATCATAACTCTGCCGAGGCCAAACAGTCCCCTTATGAAACTACATTTAAATCAGCTATTACCTGCATTTCTAGTTTGATCCCATTCAAATTCTACACACACAAACACACACACACAGATATCATGCCCTTAAATATCCCTATTTCCCCCCCAATACGCCTTGCAATGGTAAAAGAAAGTGATTACAAATATTGCTGGACTTGCACCTTTCTACCGGATCAATGTCATTATGCAAAATCCATGTGGTTTCTGCATAATTCTGCTGACAAACCAACCAATAAACCAACCAGTGGACATGAGGAAAGAAAATAATAACCGATAATATTAATATCACAGAGTGTATTTCATATGCCTATGAAAAGATATTAGTGAAGGCAGCTCCTATTGGATCACAGTAAATACCTGTTCCCTTCCAGAGAGTTAACAT
Organism: Limanda limanda; assembly: GCF_963576545.1. Classification (NCBI taxonomy): domain Eukaryota; kingdom Metazoa; phylum Chordata; class Actinopteri; order Pleuronectiformes; family Pleuronectidae; genus Limanda; species Limanda limanda. Next base: position 23,477,923 of record NC_083645.1, on the reverse strand, counting down.
GGAGCAGACATATGATTTATGTACCTCAACATACATGCACCAGTCATTCAGTTCATAAGACATGTGTAATCTGGTGAGTTATACACAGTCTATAATCAAATCCGGCTATCTGTGGTATCTTTCCTCAGCCGCCTCTCGTGGGAATCTGGGTGTCGAGCCTGTTCTGCTTCAGTCCTGCACACAGGAGCATGTGCCTGGCAGATTAAATGGCTGCGGAAGGGTCCCACGCAGCCAAATTATTTTTTTAATGGTATGAAAGATTCCCATGGCGTGTTTCAGCCCTCTCTCTCTGCCTGACCGACTGTAAACCCAAAAGCAATAAATATCCTAAGCAGGGTTGGGAATTTACTGCACCTGTAGTAACCGCTGCACTGTCTTTAATAAGCAACAGATGTGGGAGTGATTGCATCCAACCTGAAAGAGTAAAAAAGGGAGTCCTTTGTTAGGTACAGTTTCATCACCTGGACAAAGCTGCTCCGGTTCTGTATCTCCGGGGGGTTCGCATTCGTTTTGATCAGCGGGTAGCGGCGCTGAAATTAAAAACAATTTGGATTAAGTGTCAAAGTGACCCGGCTGTCGATTACCGGACAGGAAATAGCTGTCGTGAGCGGTTATCCGTGATGCGTGCGGCTGCCTGGAGAACACGGGGGAAGTCCCGGCGCCGATCGACAGCAACGTCATGTGTGAAAATAATCATCGGGGCCAACGAGCGGAGCAACCACAGCCATGTGGCGCTGTAATCCTCACCAGTTTGATTTCCAGGGGGAATTAATATATTTCCTTTTGTTTTTTAAGTTTGAGTCCGAACCCAATTCTTTGGGGATGTAAGTGCTGCGGCCCCCCATCCCCCGACTGTACCTCGCCCGCCAGAAGAAAGTCAGAACGTTGTGTCTCCTATATCATTCAGTGTGACCAGCAGATAAACTCCAAAGCCGACACACATGTGGTGAGTTACTGTAATGATATCATGTGAGGAAAGATGAATTTGGTGAGTCTAACAGAAGCCAGAGTGAATAGTTCTCATTCCTCCCGTAGCTTTTATATGAGAAACCTGCAGCTGTCTGGACAACCGGGCAGGTCTCATTAGTTAATCCTCCCTGGAAGGCATCTGATATTTATTAATGCAAAGTCTGCCAGTGTGTGTGTGTGTGTGTGTGTCTGTGTGTGTGCACTCCTTTTACCTCTTAAGGACCTTTCCCAGCATAAACACTGACCTTTTAAGGACAAGTAGACCTCATGGGGACCAAAGCTCAGTCCTGATGAGGCACAACTCATCGTCTGAGGTCATGTTTTAATATTTAGGTTTTGGTTAGCTTGTCCACAATGAATGGAAATCAAATACAAAGTCTTTGAAATAAAAATCCCATTCCCACGAAGAGAGATTTTAGATATCAGCCATGATATTGTAACCATCCGAGGTAGATGCCGGAACCAGAGGCGTTCTAAAAGTAGGTGTTACGCTCTATTGTGTCCTCGCTGCACAGTGTGGATATTTATATTACTCCTTTATTACTGTAATAATTCTTATTACCTTCAGTAGCAGTAGTTTTAATATAGGCTCTCAGTGCTTATGTACACTAACATAACAATGTGCACATGTCTATAGTTCCCTACATGCTGGCTCCGGTCCTGCTCTGGCAGGGGAAAGGTTAATGTTTAACAGCATGAATGGTTCCACCAACTAATGTGTGAACAAAGCACAATGGCTGCACTGTATAGGCTCCTATTTATTCAGAGTCACTTCCTCCCTTAATAGTCGGCTCCACTTTCCTCACAGAGGGAAAAAAAAAGTAGGTCAAGGAAAAGTCATGTTTGAGGTAATTCACTCTGGGGGACCGCGTCTCTGATCATTAGATGACACTGGTTAACCCCGGGAGTGAGGTAATTCCCCGAGTCAACGTTACACCCAGAGTCCTGCGCGGCCGGCGGCGTGTCGGCGCATTTTTACAGTATCGCAGACGGAGGGTAAATCCGAGGGCGAGGGTGTGAGCGGGGGAGGTCCGACTGAGAGAGAAGCATGAAAAGACGCCGTTGTTTATTGAAAAATGATATAGGAAAGCTGCAGGACTATAAAGGAGCGTTGTTGTTTATACGACCTGGTGAAGAGACGCTTTAATCTAATATTGGTTTTCAGCTGATGAACTCTGAAGGAGCTGGCTCTTCAGGAGTTTCTGCTTTGATGCCAGCGAACAAAAGATCCCAGTGCAGAATCCCTCGGATCGCTCGGTCCTGAGCTTCATGCACCGAGACCTGAACAAAAGAGGAATGCAAACACATTGTCCCCCCCCCCCCACCCCACCTACTGAAGTTACTTGTGTTAAGTGAGTGCGGATTTATCTGGATATTTGCAGACTTTTTTTTTTGGAGTGAACATGCTTTCATCCGTGCATATCTCTGGACGGACTTTTCATCAGGAACTAATGCTTTAATGTATAACTTATTTTGCTCCCTTTATCTGCAAAATCAAGCACAGACTTTATATTCACATCCTCCACTTAACTACAGTCATAATAAAAATGCATTTCAGTCAATATTGAACAGATTTTCCCAAGTGCTCTAAAAAGCAGACATTTCATCATAATCCTGCAAATATATGCCACATCTATTGATACCATGTGTCTCGCACATGCGATACACAACATATTGAGTCATATATTGGAGGATCGCAATTTTTTTCCCCCCTTCACATTATTGAATGTGTACTTTATTAGCCTGCATGCCAGAGTCCACACTAATGGGGTTGTAATTAAAAACATGTCAGTGTGATGGAGGGCCGTGCTTAAATAGCATGAAAGCTATCGGCTTGTTTCCTCCTGAGCCAGCAGATGGATATAAAGACAGTCAATCACAGCCAGTGTGTTGCAGCTACTCGCACCACAACCAACAGAGAAACCTGCCATATTTTGCACAATGACTTTAAAGAAATATTGACTCAAGGATTATAACATTTCACTAGATTTATTTGAACAGTATGATGTTTTTATAAACCCCCCTGAGAAAGTTGTTGTCCCAGACCAGAAATTATTGCTTTAAGTTTTAGTTTTTTTAAGTCCAATGTCTATTTACTGTCCAAAAAGAACCGCATATATTGAAAAAGCGATGATTTGCCAGGAGAAAGTGGCTTTTACTCGGTTTGACAGTTTGTACTCTGGGTCAAACTCTTCACCCAGTTATGAAAGAGCCTGTTCATTGAGAAGTCGTGCCTGGGCGATGTTTTGCTTTGCATCTGGCACACTGTCATTCAGTCTGTTCCCACCTGGCTCGCCACCAAACCCAAAATGAAAACATCAAAGTGAATCTGCAACCTGCAGTAACAGTTTTTTTTGTGTCTCCTTTCATGAGGTGTCAGTGATGTATTATCTGCTCGCTGTGTTGACAGACAGCGTCAGACAGGACGCCCGGACACGAGGTCCAAATGAAGTCAAGTTACATTTCCACAAAAGCGTTGTTTATTTATAAAATCAGGGACGAGACAGTGAGTTCCTGTTAACGACAGGAAAAGCTAATGATGCTTTGTCAATCTTTTGCAAAGTATTGCTACATGTTGTTGAGTTATAACAAAAGTATGTGTGAACAATTGCCAAAATATGTGCAGTGGCCAACTTTATGGGTTCTTTGAGACATAAACGTGGAGAAATCAATCCTAGATCCATCTGTTAATCTGGATCTACCACAACATTTTAAGGAATCTTCCCCTGGTCATATTCTACAACAAAACCAAATTTTGTGGAAGTCGGTTTGGTATTTTTTGCGTAATCGTGTAAATAGGCTAGCTAGCTGATTAGCCAGCTCATCAAATCTGCCTGTCAAATGCCATCTAGCCTGGTTTTATACGTCTTAAAACAACAAAAAATAATATGTTGTTTCAAAGGTCATGAAGAATAATTGAGTTGGTAAATTTGTTTATGTTTTGATAGTTGTCTATACGCTAATAGTTGTAATGTGACAAGTGTGAGCTACAGATGGCAGAACTGTTGATTCTTCAGTTCTACAGACCCAGCTGAAGTTGGATTGTCTCACTTGTTTTCAGGTCTTGACAGATTTGTTGTCCTTGGAACCGTCCTGAGAAACTCTTATGGAACCGTTATTTCACTTAGAGTGAGAACATAGGAACAAACTTAACCTGACTGTGTTTTTGTTTCTATTGCAAGCACATAACCTCAGAGTGAATCACACCACTGGGCACGAATTATACCCAAATCAAATTTATGGCAAAATGAAAAGTAATCAAGCTCAAAATGTGTCTCAAATACAAATTTGACGACAGAAGTTGCACAGAGGAAACGGTTACTCATCCGTTTAATGCTGTGACAAACTTGCAGCAGCTCACTCCCTCTCTGCTGGTTCCACTGACGGCTAGACATATTGGATTGGTGTGTGTATGCTGAATGATCATCAGTACGAAAATAAATGCAGCTCAAACAAATCGAGGGCAGACGGAGGACGGAATACATTTCTGTGTAATCTTGGAGAACGAGACTTCAACACAGCATATTGATACTGCTAACAATGTATTGAGCAAGCATTGATATTAGCATATTGTTGTTCTGCCAATTGTTCTGAGGCCAAAACAAATTCGATGAGAGTGTTGACGAGTGCAAGTGCAGATTATGCAACATTTGGCCTCTGTTCTGCATTTCCATGGATTCTATGGATAGTTCTGAAAGTGAATAATTAGTATCCCACCGTGCAAAGTTATGACAACAGTCTCTTTGTCGTCATCTACAGATTGAATCGATTATTCAGGAAACTTCTGTCCCGGCACACCCATCAGTAAATGGCAGACTTTATAGAGTGAGGCTCCACTTATACTAAGCTTGGCAAATCATAGGTTAGTCAGTCTATCAATCGTGACAATTGAGTTAATTTTTATATATCAAACAACGAGTTAAAACCAAACTTACTGGAAAGATTATTATCTATAGATCCAAAGCGGCAGGACTCATTTTTGTGAAAAATGTATTTTACACACACTTCACTTTTTAGTTTGCTCCATGTACCGTCTGCTAACATGGATGAGGTGGGATTTATGACCTATACTGCAGCAAGCCAGCAGGTGGCACTTTGGCTTCACTGTTGGTACCAGTGGTGTCGTCGGGTCATGTATTTATTTCTTTAGCAACAGAAGTTTCTGCAGTTAATGTAAATTCAATCATTTTCACACACTTTTACAACTTTGGAAAAAACTCAGCTGTTAATAGCATGTCAGCTAACACGATATAAAATTTAGTGTAAACATCTAGCATGTCAGACTGCATTGCAATGGTTATGAATACAGTGACTGTATATGACTAATAAACAAAAGCATAATAAGTTACTTGGAAAGTATCTATCATGTCCTATTCTTGCAATTGAGCCGTCTTTGTGTTGAAAACGGTCCAGTAATCAGAAGATCTTCAGGGTGATGTCATAGCAACGAGCCTCAGGTGGAAGCAGCCTGGCAATCCGTCTCCTGAAGGTGACAGGTTCTGATGGAGTCCTGAGGGACTGACTGACAGGCTTCATCACTGTGATTAACACCCTGCTGTCACTGGTCCCAGTGGGCTCTAATGGCATTATGAGAGGAGCCCGGTGAAACCCATCAGGCTGTTTGTTACCTTTGAGCTGAAGTTTTGGACCCATGACCTCATGATAACAACAAAACAGGATTAAAACTTTTTATGTTCATAATTTCCCATGCCGACAATCTGTCAGCTTTGTCTGGGCCTTCCCACTGCTGAGCTGGACCTCACTAGTGTAAGACTGGTCCTGTCCGCCCTTCTTTGAATGGACACTTCAGTCCTGCCTCTGCACACGTTCTGCCTTTCAGCCTCTTGTGTTTATTATTTCAAGCAAAGCCCTGAGTGTGAGTCAGCCTCAGATCCAGGTTTCCTTTAGTGGGGAACCATCGGGCCAACGACTCATAGCATGTCATCCAAGCAGCTATCATGCAGTCAGTTGACATGGAAAAATAAGATGTTGAAACTTTCACTTAGAGATCTTTGTATTAACTCCTGTGCAAACCCAATTACCAAATCATTTCAGTGTTGTCGTTGGTCTCTGTGTTTTAGGAGTGCAAGATTCCCATCAGGAGAAGATCATAACAGTGTCTGGAGAGGGAATGGTCCAGAGCCCAGACTTCCCACACAGGTATCCCAGGAATACTGCATTGGCCTGGAGACTAGTGGCACCGAGCAACATGAGGATCCAGCTCAACTTTGATGAGAGGTTTGGTCTTGAGGACCCAGAAGATGGAATCTGCAAGTAAGATCCTACACAGACTCTACCTTGACAATAGTATCTCAATGGTGTAAATACTTACAGAGGCTCATGAGGGAAGAATACAGTTGCTGAATCTTATCACCTGTAGATTGTTTTTTTTTATTGGCACCCAAGGATTACACATTACACATTACACATACACATTTCATTAGTGTAAGATGTTGAAAGAGTGTTTTTTTACTATATTTAACAAAAAAAATCTGATTTCAAGAAGAAATTTCCTCCACAATTTTTTGCACTCTTTTCAAACTCTTTATATTCATGAGAATATGTGTCAAAAGATTATGTATTGGGTTAATTTTGAGTACTATGCTTAAGTATAACCTATAATATTATGACTTTATTCCTGTAGTATTATGATTTTATTCCCATAATATTACATCTTTATTCTTGTTATATTACAACTTTACTCACATAATATTATGACTTTATTCTCACAATATTACTTCTTTACTCTCGAAATACTCTGACCTTATTCTGGAAATCTCTGACTTGTTTCCCCTTGTAAGTGGCCTTAATACTCTGTTGTCTTTTCATTTATTACAACTACATTAATGAATGCTAACGACCTCCAGCAGTTAGAAGTAGTTCCCTCTGTTTGCTCGTCCAGCTCTTAATCAGAAGTGTCCTTCCCCAGGTGGCATGTTGGACACATGTCGGTCAGAGGTAGACTCGTGTCCTGTCTGCGTTGTGTCCCATCTTTAAAGATTTAGAGTCAGAGTGTGGCCATTTGTGAAATTGCCTTTGGTTTGCCGTGGCAGCTCCTGAATATTGAAAACCCAGCAGCAGAGTGATTTATTTCACCCAAGACACCATGATGTCTTGGTCGAGGATGACATATGTTACTTGATGTAGTCAATATGTTCAGCTGCACACGTAATTATTCGAAAAGATGTGGGTCACCCCCTGACTGACAGCACATAAACACAAACACATACACATGCACGCACACATTCATTCATCCTCTTCTTTACTGAGGGTCTCACTTTCAATTACTGTCTGGGTTTGCCTCTGTTTCCGTTCAATTTAAAAGGGAATTCCGAGCCACCGACAATCGATTTAGGCTCTGTGCATTACGCTCAGTGCTCTGCTTTCACTATATCACAACTGACCGGTTAAAGCACGGAGAGGAGCCCGACCAGGGGAAGCTGGAGGAGCTCTGGGGGGAGGGTGACCTCAAAAGTCATTCCTGGAGAGCCCCCTAATGGATGGAGAGGTGAATAACAGCAGCAGTTCTCCACAGAACTGCTTGGGGATGATGGACGTAGCAGCACTGGATGTATCTTTCGAGAAGTTAACCGAGCGTGGAGAATCGGAGGAATATGTGGCCGTGAATCAGTCAGCCTCTGTTCCAGCGTCAGCTCTTGTGCATTTAATTACACTGATCAGTGAACTGTTAGAGATCCTGACTCTGATTCTGCTCTGATTCCGTCGGCTCAAGCGCTGTAATGTGCTGCCACGAGAGATTCCTGCCTCTGTTCCACATTATACTTTCCATATCATGTCTGCATTGGTTTTTGTCAGCTACACTGAGGATCAGGAGTGCAGGTAATTGGAGCCCTGGAGCACACCTCTGAGGTGGGCCGGGTTCCTGTTGACGAATGCACCCGCTGTCAAAACCCTGTGAGGGAAAGTTCCACCGGGGGGGCAGGGTGCAGATTGACAACTTCTGTGCCGTCCTGCCTTCACAAGACCGCACTAGTCGGCGTCCTCAGGGTGGGGGGAGAAGACAATTACAACATCCTTTTCCAGGGTCATGCAAGTCACCGCCGTGTGTCTGCCGCCGCGACTCCCGCATATTTCATTCTGTTCGCCCCCCCCCCCCCCCCCCCCACAGGGGCCCAGTGGGTTTTTTGATCAGATCTTAAGATTCAAACTCTTGGCAGGACCAGCAGACAAATGAGTGCAGCATGCAGTCACAAGCAGAAACAGACACACGTTCACAAGTTTACCCACTTGTCTTCTACTTCTCCCTGCATGTCCCCCCCACACACACACACACACACACACACACACACACACACACACACACACGCTCTTGTGCATAAGCCTTTGGCCTCGTCTGCAAATCCCCTCCATATTTTATGTCTGTTTAAAAGTTTAATCACAGAATTTCTTTCATTCCAGTGGGGTTACACCAAAAGCCAAATTCAAACACAGTGCTATTGAAAGGCTCCTGTGACCTTGTTTCAAAGCACAATGTGATGCAGATAAACAAAGGCTGTAATCTCCTGTCCGGTGATTCACAGCAACAGCGCTGAGAAGTGTTGGGCTCCGGTTAGCGAGCCTGGAGCGAAGGAGCCTTTGCAGAGATGAGAGGAATGCTGTGTAGTTGAGATGCTCATCTTTTATTCTGTTTGTCTGTGGCACGATGAAAAGCATTCTTACCAAATCCACTGGCGGAGAGGCATATTGGAGAGGGATTGCTCTTGCTGCTGTTGGCATGGCAGCAGAGTCGTGCTTGACGGCTCGGCTCCCAGATCGGGCTGTTCTCAGAAAAGGCATTTCTGTTCTGCTCTCTGTCTGAGAGGAGTGGACTAAAAAGAAGAACAGTGTTTGTGTTGCTAATCTGCATCATCTCCACGCTAGATATCGCATCTATTAATAATGTACAAGGAGAAAAGTATGCAGGAGAAGGCTTTGTGAATATTAGATCACAGATTCCTTGCATCGTGCAGGAAGATGATTCTTTCCGGTAGCTCCAATATATAAGATTCCTTCGCCGGTGTGATGGTGTTTGCTGTGTCTGTTCACACAGTTTGGTATGTATGTCAATGCATTTGTAAATCAGAGAAACCGCTGTTCGACACGGTGATTCTGAACACATGGCGACGTGTAATGATCAGGGCGCCGTGCATTATTGATGAGCCATCTGTCAGAGCTCAGGAGCCGTCTCACAGAGGAAAGTTTCTCTCTGCATTGATCCCCCCCCCCAAGAAAGAAGCTAAACGGATATTTTATCCTTTTCCAAAAACATTTCATGCCAAGTTTAGTTTGGGTTTTATATAAATTAATGTTTCACTCAATCAGTCAATTTCTTCATTTCGACGGTGAATACACGGTTTTGCAAAAGCAACAGTTTGAGTCTTACTTTCCCCAATAAGTTGGTTTGTGCAGATTACAAACTTCCTGTGTAGCCTTCCAAATCAAAAAGGCAGCGGCGTCGGTAAATCTATGGACCCCTGCCCCCCCCGTGCCCCTCCCCTTCAGTTTACTTAACATCAGAGAAAATCCATTTTTAGTCTCGTTCATGTCCCCCCATGTTGTTTTATTGAAACCAGATTGAACTGAATCTGTCCAGCCCGTGCAAAATGTAAACAATGTCCTTGAAATCCAAATATCCGAATTGGCAGCACTGAATGAGAGGTTTGCGTGCCTGTTGACGCAAATGGCAAAGTGATTAATCCCAGACTGTGAAGAGTCAGTGAAACAAGGCTGTATTGAACGCAGCGCGGCCACTGCTCACACACGCACACACACACACACACACACAGTCACACAGTCACACACACACAGGTATAAATAATAAAGGCTGAACTCCTGAACTGTGTGACTTAAGTGCTGAGGTTGGTCAATGTTAGCCTTGGCACTCCAAAGGTTCTGGAGCGCGGCCATGTGCTTCTGCACCTCATAATGTTTACTGGTGTTATGGGTTGGCAGGGTGGCCAGTGGAGAGAGAGAGAAAGAGAGAGAGAGAGAGTGACTGTCATGTATAGTAAATATAGGTTCGTAAAAGTTTTGATCCACACAACAAGCAAACTGGTGCCTTTGTTTCTATTGTTATATAATAAAATGTCACAATTTTTCCGGGGGAAATTCATGGCCTTTAATTGAGTGTCTAATTTTTTCACAACCAGGGAACCCATACAAGATAGAACATATAGCAGAGACCCTCGTGTCCCTTGAAATGATTTGACCTGTGTCTTCTTGTGTGTGAAAGAAAATCCTTAGAGAAATGTCTTGGAGAGATCTTAGACATGTAATGCATCAACACAGAATAAGCATGTATCATGATAATTTTATGGATGAATAACCGTTTCTTCTTTGTTTAATTTGTAATCACGATTACGTAAAATTAACTTCCACAAATGTGTAAAACCGGATGGTAACAAAGGGTAAAACCGACTCTTTCTTCTTTCTTTAAAATTCTGAGATTTTCACTGATTTCTCAGAGACTAATTGGTGGATCTTGATTAAAAGAATCAGACGTGTTTGTGTCTGCAATTTAGATTCTGAAGCTTGATTGAATTTAAGAAGACTGTTGGGCCTTGGCGGAGATAATTGCTCCACTGAGTGCATTGGATTTCTTCAGATACAATTTAGCTACCAATAGCTACTGCAACTTTCAAATTGTTTGTAGTCGGAAAAAAATTTGGTACAATTTAAATTACATGGATCAGTTCTGTGGTTGTTGACAGGAATTGTCAACAGTGAGTGGAGCTGCAATTCTGAACATTCAATATAATCGAGTCAAGAAATGAAGCAGAGCTGTTTGCAGTCCATTTTTCGTTTTTCGTTTTTATTATTCCCATCGACATCGAAGCCTCAAACGCTGTCGAGCATGAACAACAACGTTCATGCAAATTTAATGATTTGCAAAATGAGTGTTTCAAACAAATTTGTTTTGGAGTCCAAGAGAAGAGACACAGAGTTTTCCCACAGTCGACACACAGTGGGATAGATAAGCGGAATGTTGAATTAATTAAGACCATATTTCAATGACAGCATGTAGTGTCTGTGTAACAGGCCTGTCAGGAGGCTGCATCAGCGCTAACCACCAAACAGTCAGAACAGCTGCGTCTGCTGCACCGCCAACCGACCTGAGATCTGTGCTCGTCTAATTCAGCCTGTAAATAACAGACACATCTGTCATCGCGGAGACATTTCTCTCCTTCTTTAATGAGGGCAAACACCTTTATTTCCCTGGGCAGCGTTATTTGTATTTACAGTATCATCATCATCAATAGCTGAGGAGACAGCGCCATGGCAAACACTAAAGGTGCTGACAGACTTGACAAGCAAATACGTAATTAAAACAGCAACTGGCAGGTGAGTGAAAGTGCAAACACAGTCTGTCATAGTTGGAAGCTGGATTACTTGAATAAGGATAATTTCATGATAATTAGCAGTCTCGGACCCGGGGCCCGGTAACGAGTGATGTCATCAGCTGCTTCCAGACACCGCACACTGAGCTTTCGATGTTTTCCTGATGTTTTCCCGAGCGATTTGTTGAGAATGCAAACGTCCAAGTCAGTTGCCAGCCCCTTGTAAAATATCCAGAAAATGTTCCAGGCAACATACATGAGAAAAACAGCAGGAAAATGTCTCTATCATGTGACAAATGCAAAACTGAAGGGAAAGAATACAAATATGTGGAAAAACGATGAGATTCAAGCGATGTTGGCGATAGGCGCCGATGCCTGGTGGTGTCATTGTGCTGTAAACAAAAACACATGACTTCTGCACTGGAATGTATTCGTCATGTTCTACCTCCTGCCTCTCCTAACCAGGCGCCGCCCTTTGTTTGAATATTAAGGGCGAGTTGCTGCTGTTGTGAACGCATCTGACCCGGTCAATCTCCTGCTGGGTTCTTAATAAGTGAAAAGCTATTCCGTAATGTCTTAAACCAAACTAATCTCCTCCTGCACTTTTTCCTTTGTGTAATCCTGCCAGGTACGACTTTGTGGAGATCGAGGATCTGACTGAGAAGACCATGCTGGGTCGCTGGTGCGGGTCACAGTCAGTACCAGCCAGTCAGACATCCAAGGGCAGCCAGGTCAGGATTCGCTTCATCTCTGACGAGTACTTTCCCTCTGAGCCGGGATTCTGCATTCGCTTCTCCCTCCAGCCTGTGGTAAGCACATTATCAACGGTCAGGAATTGAAAAAATGTGCACTGAGAGCAGTCGTAGCATTAAAATTTCTCTGCTTCTGTCTCGAACCTCGGGGAGTTCACATGGGAGTATGCGATGCCTCCCCACGCAAGCACAATTCAAATAATGTGCTTGTTGCATAACACGGTTTCTTAATTTGCAGCCATCCGTTTCTGCCTTAGTGTTCCCGAGGTTCTTGGCATCGTTGGGGAGAAATTACGTTGAAGCACTTTGGAACATCTGGCACATGCACTGCCATTTATTCTGGTTATGAACATATACAGAAGCTAGGACATCAAAATCACCATTATCTCTGCAATGTGCTGAGTAAGATTACATGTTCCCAGTCGCCACAATTAAGCAATACCTGGGTTTTCCTTCACAAACTAAAAAAGGGAATTTCTATAAAGCAACCTTGGGTAATCCAAACAGACACATCAAAAATACACTTGCTTACATGCTGCCTCTTTGACTTTCAGATTACAGCTTGTGTGTGTATGGTTTCAAACTCTGTAATTTTCACATTTCCTGGGACTAGCGTGGTTTCTACTCTAAAATAACTGTTGTGCTCTCCATTACCGCTCTATATAAAGCCGTATACCCTCTGAACCCGGGCTGTATCTCCAGATCCAGTCAGATAATTGTGACAGACGAGGTGTCTCGGTGTCACCGGTGTCACTGGTGATGTTCCTTGATACCGGAATGGAAGAAAATAAGTAGTTCCACGTTCACAAAGAGGTTCTCTGACCCCGAGGGGGATTCACTCATGCCCCCTGAAAGGAAAGTAGGAGATAAAAGTGCTTTTAAATTGTCGGGCTGCTGTTCCTCTGTTTCATTCCCTTTTGCCAAAAGGTAATACCTTTCTTTATGTGTTTGTACAGTACCCCGACCCCCCGACACAAAGATACCCCTGATACTTTACTTTATACTTTCTGTTGAAATGTACACCAGACAACATAACATAACATAACCCGTCTTTCTCTCGGCCATTTCCTGTTATTTCTCCCTTTTCCCTGTAATCGAGAATATAATCACTAGTTTTCTTTTTGGTTTCCGTTCGTCTTTTACACGTTTGGCAGATATTTACCCAATAAAACTTAAAGAGTGTGTTCATAGCATCGGCCAAAACCCATTCAGTACATTACTGGCTTTCATTGAAGAGCACATGACCCAAGTCACAAGGTTTGTGTCTCAAGTGTGATCACGTACAGGAGTTCGATATCAATGGAATCAAACTGCAGTCGTAACAAACTTTATCAGAGCTTTTTGTAAGTTACTTGGAAGCTTTTGCTTGTGTTTCAGATTGTAAGCGGATTTAAGGAGCGTTTGTTCTCTTGACACGACGACTCACAATCACACATGAATTGATAAAGTGCCTCTATACTTGGCTTTTTACTTGTTCTAGTCGGACGTTAGCTTTTCTCAGATTGAGATTCTGCTTCTTCTCACATCACATGTCCTCTTTTTGGGATGAAGGCAGGGTTTTATTTTACTCTGCCCTAACCAGCCGGTCACCAAGGACGGATCTGTCCGATTGACGTGATTTAACTTTCACCGAAAGAGCATTTTGGAGTAAGTCTACTATTAAGTGCATGAGAGTTCATTGGTCTTCCTCCTTATGGCATCTTGTGCATCATAGTCGATCATATCCATGCTAGTTTTTTGTTGCCAATCTTCTGTAAGCTAACTCTCTCACAGGAGGATTGTTCAATTGCTTCTCAGACCGAGGAGAACGCATCTATGAGTTAATTGCCTTAAGCTCAGCACATTGAATTTAAGAGAACAGTGAGATTATTACCTTCAGAGCAGCGCTGCTTCTGTCATAGGTTTCTACAACCACTACAAATATCTGAGACTAAAGTCTTCTTTTCTCTGTCTTCCTCCCACTCCGTCACATTCTTCCTGTCTTCAGACCACACACACACACACTCTCACAGAATCCCTCTGTCCTTTCCCCCCCTCACTGACAAAAGCCCCGAGATAAAGTGAAGAGACAACTGCCATGTTTTAACCTGCCATGTTTTAGTTCTGTTCACTTGCTTTAAGTAAACAGCTCTACTCCTCATTAATCCCTAATGGCCCGCGGCACTGTGAAATCTGACAAGCACGACTCGGCAGCCGAGGTCACGGATAGTGATTTGTCTTCTCCGCGCAACGTTTTCCTTTCTCTCCGCTTCTGTTCTGAAGCTTTTTCTCTTCTTTTATTCATCATTAGTGAAATATTTCTTCACCCACGCAAAAAAAATCCCAAACAACATTGTTGATAGCAGTGCTGCGTCACACAGGCTTCACTGAACATGATGAAAAACACGCCATGTCGAAAATCTAAGATGAATATAACAAAATAAATGTCTCTCAATGGTGAAAATTCAACCATGTACATGTACGCCCACTGCGATGGAGTGAATGAATATGGAGTTACTGTGAATAGCAGCGTGCATACAGCTGAATTATGACTCACATGTTCGCTTTGGAAGCTTCAACGGAAATGCTACTTGTTTATTTTAAAAGGGGTGACGTCATTTGTCGTCTAACTGCTTTAAGATAAGATACACTTTATTTATCCCACACACATGCACAAACATGCATAGACACACTCATGCAATGGGGAAATTAGTCCTCTGCATTTATCCCATCTGGTGTGATCTTTGGACAGACACACAGAGCAGAGCAGTGGGCAGCCATGTACAGCGCCCGGGGAGCAGATGTTGGGGGAGTAAGGTGCCTTGCTCAGGGGCACTAGACAGGGTAGGGAGAATAGTCTTTTGAACTTTTGGACAGATCCAGGTTCGTCTTTATGTTGTTATTCTATCCAGGTAAGTTTTTGTTGAAACTCCGTGGAGTCGAACCGTGGAGTCGAACCAGAGACCTTTTTCTGCCAGTAGTCCAAGTTTCTGCCACTAGTCCACCGCCTCTCCCCATCCCTCTCCTTTGTGGATCTGTCGCTCCGAGTCGTGAGGACACGTTATCAAACTAGGTCTTTTGTCACTGTTGTGATTGAGAGACCCCTAGTGGCCAAAGAAGTTGTACGTTAAAATGGGGTTAATCTAAAATGCATTGTGATGAGGCTGTTATCCTATCTCAGGAAAGCTAGGTTAACAGTCCTGGAAGACAAATAAAAAAAATTGTCACATTTTCATTTTTAGATTTTCTGTTGACATTAATTAATATTTTCCTCTGTTTTATTTGAACCAGGTCAAAGGTCAATGAACGCCTTGTCTTTACTGAAGTTCGACTTTTCCTGTAATTTTTGAGGAAAGATAGGATAACACAACAGAAACATTTCAAAAAAAATATGAAATGATACAAAGGTAGATCAGTTTACACTAGATGTGAAAGTGCATTTTCCTCTGGTGTTCTAATGATGACCTGTAACAGTTTGATGGAGCGAGTTCATGTTCCCTCTCTAGAAGGTGCGGAAACATTGAGGAAGGGGGGGGGGGGGGGGGGCGAGAGGAAGCTTTGGCCTCTGCACGTTCCCTTTGAACCTTCCTCTGACAGAGGAGGCGCAGGCTGGAACAGCAGCACTCTGTTTCCTCTGTGGTCGACCAGCAGCTCCTGAACCCCGTGCCACGCAGGGGCCGGCACTTTAGTTTATATTTAAACAAGCAATAATTCCTCCACACCACTTCCATGCGATGGAAGAGAGGGGGAAAAAATAAGACCCGCTCTGTAATTCACAGGAAGAGACTTCAGGGGGAAAAGCAAAAAGGGCCGAGGCAAAGAGGTTGTTAAAACATAGAAGAGAAGGAGTCTGTTGAGCGGAGCGTGAGTTGTGTTGAGTGGCGGGCGTTGTGCGTCCAAGGAGCAAACAAGACATACATCATTGTCTCTGTGAGGTCCGGAATTAAACTGCACCGCTCGCCACCATGATCGCTCCATCACCTCTGTTTGTTTTAATGGGCTGAAGAGAGTTTTACACTCTCAGGATGTACATCACTTCTGTAGTGTTTCCCTGGAATAACAGCACGAGGTGAACTCTGCAGAGATGTAGGGCAGATTCTGCAAATTCTAGTTCAAGCAAACGTTAATGACCGGCAATGCAACGCAGGAGTTTCACTGCTGGCATGATGAAACCGAGGGCTGTTATTATACCAACCTCAATTGCAGCGTGTGGCGTGGAGTGAGAGGAGAAAACACTTTTTTCACGCACAACAGACCTCGCTGCTTACTCGGAGCGTTCTCGTGCAAGGAAGCGGTTTGCAGCTGCATGCGAAAGAGAAGATATTGTTTTCCAGAGCTCTCCCAAGATGCTATTTCAGAATTGTCATCTCAACATAGTTAGCTGAACCTGTCATTTCAGGGAGCAGAAATAAGATCGTGCGGTCGCGCTTTATGAGAACAAAGAGAGTTGGAAATGAGGTAATCACAGCTCGGGAACAAGGTTATTTCTCGGGGGGGGGGGGGGGGGCGGGGGGCTCTGAGGGGTCGGCGGTGATAAGTGGGACGTGACACGTTGACTCGGGTCTCGGGTCGTGAAGAAAAAAGGAAGTTTCGAGAGCAAGTGCTCTTTCAAAACCCATGTTAATGTTATCCCAGGTGTTACATGACTATAAGCCATTAGCACTGCCTCCTCCATGTTAGCAGATGGGATATTTAGGTAGTTCTTAGACCTCTTACATACAAAAAGCCCAATTTGTAACTGCACCATGTCGACCTCAGTCCTTGCAACACCGCCACCACACAGTTGCT
Source organism: Limanda limanda (assembly GCF_963576545.1). NCBI lineage: Eukaryota > Metazoa > Chordata > Actinopteri > Pleuronectiformes > Pleuronectidae > Limanda > Limanda limanda. Next base: position 23,461,098 of record NC_083645.1, on the reverse strand, counting down.
TGTATTTATGCAGGAGACATTCAGGATTCGGGACATTCTTTCCCCTGTGAAATCCATAAACTGAGCTTTTGAGTTAAAGAAAATAAGCAGCTTTGCTTATGCTACTGAGCCTTTGTTTTTATACTGTAAGACGCCCAGACCCGGACTGACCCGGGGGGTGAGTGGGCAAAGGTAAATCTGTAATCTGTACATTTTATGCTGTGTCTAATCAGCATTAGCTTTGGAGTTTATTCCAATCCTGTTCCTGGGAGTGGATCCACTCTGTCTTTCAATCCTTTCCGTCTCTACATTCCTGAAATGTTCTGACTAAGACCTCCACTATTTTAACAATCTGAGGACGTGGGCAAGAGTGCATCGTGCAAATGCATTAGGGTTATATCCAAATTGTTCGTTTTATAGTTTCAAACGTTTTGTGCATTAGGTGCATGGCTCAAACTGGTTCCAGGCTCATAATTAAACATAGGTGTGATTTATGCAATAAACCAATCAGAGTGCCATCTCCCATTAACTTTAAAAGCCTTCTGCAGTTTCACAGAGGCAGATTGTTATAAGGTGAAAGAAAGCTTTCACTTGGTGCATGAGCAACGGTGTGTTAGTAACTAACTTATTGTGCATTGTGTTACTATTGTGATAATACACTATTAAAATAACGGTGAAATGCATCAGGGACTTTGGACCAGGTTTTTGGTGCAAAAAGAGAAATCACTTTCCACCGCCTCACGTTAGTAATGCACCCATTGGCACTGAGATGGGCTCAAGTGCATTTGATATTTAAGCGATGTCAGCTGAGAAGAAACTCAGGCATTCAGTCTGAAACTAGACATTTCTGCGCTGACACTTCGATTGGCCTCTTGAGCGTAAGTTATAGTGATTAGAAACAGCTTTACAATGCTCACTATTGAAATTCCAGGATCATCAATCTGTCATCATCTTTACAATAAATCACTCGTGCTGAGCTCGGCCTGGAAGCCGCTGTGAAGCCTCCCTCCTTCTGTTCCGAGACAATGTCATTAAATCTTTACGTGTCGATCTTCACACACTTATTCTAAAGTCGTGCCAGTTAAAGTTGGTGGTCCGTTACCGAACTCACGTCCTGGACTCCTCAAACAGGAGCTCTCACATTCTGCTTACAGCTTCATTCACACCATCGTGATGCGTCTCTGAAGGATTGCTCGGCTTCTCCATCTGGGTCCGGGCGAGCACTTCACTGCTAATTGGGGGGGTGCAGCGCCCTCAACATTCACAAGCTGTTAATTGCTCCTGCTCAGAGAAAAAGGACTTTTCACTTCACCCTCACGTGTTCCTCTCGGCTGCTTTATGACCGGTCCTTTCTCTATGAGATATTTCTTTGACATTTGTGGCTGTTTATGTCAATCGGTGCCAAATAAACCAAAGAAGTGCTCAGTGGTTGTGAAGGCAGCTTCATTAGAAAGGAGTCAAATCTGTGGCGTGAACACAGCTGTGCATCAGCTGTATTCTTGCAGCCTGTGGTGTTGCCATGTTCAAACCACTGGCAGCTCATTTAGAAAGTCTGCACCAATGGGACCCGGGTTCTGAGTGTTTTACATGGAGTCATGCTGTCAGTCAATCTTGGGTGTGTCTCCTGTGTTATACTTATCAATTATTCAATGGGAAAATGCAACTATAAATGGTGTTTTTTTGTTAAGGCTCATTTAAGCTCAAAAACTTCTTCACTCTGCAATCATTGTGAAAGCTTTTTCATATGGACAAAAGAGTAGTAACCAAGCAGTACCACCGGAAATCGTAGGGGGCAGTGAGGCACTATCCTCAGGCGCTTAGACAAGACTCTTATAAACTCTCTTCCTGCGATGCTCTCTAGCCGATATATTGCTTAACAACCATTAAAGGACGCATCAAATTGTGTGGGCAGTGAAAGTTATGTCTATTGAAACAGAAATATACATTTTTTTATACATAAAGGTAACAGAAAGGAGCTTTAGCGGTTTCTATATGTCCAAATCATATGTTTTGAAATCTGTGTTCTTGTAAAAACAAAAAATACATTTTGAAATAAAAATCTTAATGGTGATGTTTTGCCCAAGTGGTTTTAAAAGGGCTATGAACGCTACTATCTTTAGCATTTGGTAAAAACTATTCAAGAAGGATCTTACCACAAATCCTTGCTGTGTCAGTGCCATGGCATCTACTGAAAGGAAAACTTCTCCTTCTCTAACCCACCCAGTCTTCACTGGATTTCTTTTGAATTCTCTCCTATAAGTTATCGAAGGGAAGACACAGCTTCTTGGTATCGTTTTGTTTTTCTTTTAAAAAATATCTCTGCCTCCCCAACAAGACTCAGCTCCCAGCAGCCGACGTTTTTAAATGTTCCACAAGCAGCATTTTTTTTGTGTGTAAGTGTCACAATGCGGCCTTCTACCTGTCAGTCACGAGAGATTAGACAGAGCGGCGAGCTGACATGTTGTACAAACGCAGCGTCACAGGACTGAAAGGTTTCACAGATTAGCCTCTTCTCTTGTGGGAAGACCCAACACCTGAGGTATCAATCTTCTTTGTGACTGAAACGCTGCAGCCTGGAGGCTTTGGAAATTAGAGACAAATAACACTGCTGCCTGTAGCTGGGGGGGGGGGGACAAACGCTGTTATGCAAAGACGGGAGAGGAGCCGACGTAGACGTGATCACGTTTGACACGTTAAAGAAATATATTAATTCACATGTCCTCTCGACTTCAGTGCATGGAGCCAGTTCACGTTGTCAGAAACTGAGCTGTGAGATTCAAAGCATCATTATGCAACTTTTTTACTTTAAAATAGCAGCTTCAAAATGAGATTGACGGTTCACTGACTTTGAATAAGGAGAACGGTGCCGCTTTCATTCCCACTCCTCACCCTGAACGTCTGATCTTCCTCTAGATGTAACTTTGGTGGTGTCTCCTGGAAGAAGATGGCAACTAAAGTGCCAGAATCAGAATCAGACAAAAAAATATCAAACATTCTTGATAATTATTGGGGCGCCACGAGATTATTCCAAGGGCCGTTTGGCTCTATAATCATTATTTGTTGTATCCTACCTTCAAGAGCATGGTCCATCAATTTGAAAGCAGTACTTGCAGATTTCATGTTCAGTTTTTGTAAAACGCTGCTTCTGTGCAACGCGGGAAGTGTCTGCATATTCTTATTTTTTTCTCCTGCGCTTGTTTTTATGTGTGCAACAAGTCTTTCAAAGTTCCCCGGGCCAACAGAATACCAAGTGTAATGTTGGAAAAATAAATTGTACCACCTTGGTTCTTGAATAAAGATAAAAGGTGGTACAATTTTGGCTCAACAACTGTTGTATTCTACCTTCAAGAACGTGGTCCCTCAATTTGAAAGCAGTACTACTTACTAATGCTTCACTCTTGCACTCAAAGGGCTCCTGCTTGTGCTCCAGCTGTGCGCTTATACTCAAATATTTTGTCACCAGGACAGATTTCCTGCGCTCCAGCTTCAGCTCTTCGTGCAAAGCGGGAAGCGTCTGCATTCGTCTGCTTATGCTTAATTTTTTCTCCTGCGTTTGTTTTTACGTGTGCAGCAAGTCTACCAATACCAAGTGTAATGTTGGAAAAATAAATTGTACCACCTTGGTTCTTGAATAAAGATAAAAGGAAAAGACATAATTAATCACCTTGTGTGGCTGCTCTCGTTAAGTAAACATTCATATTTTATTTAGAGTGGATGCTTCTTCTTCTTCTTCTTCAGCTCTCAGAATCAAGTGGCCAAGTGTTTATGCCACCCACTGAATACTGTGGGAACGATTTGGAGAAAAACACCAGTCTGTGTGGGGTCTTCAGGAGCTCTAGTCACACATTACCAGGTCTAACACGTAGAGTTTAAATTGGGCCGCCATGGTTTCTGTTTAACTCAGCTCAGATCCAAACCACTGTAGCATTAAATGAGCCTGAACCCAATTTAAACCTTGTTTTTTTATCGTGACATAAACTGCAGAGTCAAACTTTCCTTCTTCACAGTTCATTTCTTTCACACCGGAGACATTAAACACATCCTGTCACTTTTGACAAAGTTGTTCCATCCGAGTAATTCTCCGGTTTTAGTATTAACAGTTAGTTAGACACAGAGAGTGCAGGCAAGGATCCTGCAAAGGGCTTCAGTGTTTCAGATACTTGAGGTAGAAGAAAACAGGAACAAGTTTTTTCCTGATTTTGATATGTCCCATTCAATCATGCATCTAATACATGTTTTTCCTGTAACTCAATATTTAACTTTTTTAATAAATTACTCTTCTGTTCCGTTTCTTTTCATCGTCTGTTTCCTGCAGAGTGCATCAGGTCCCGAGGTCCCTGCAGTTCCCGCTCCGTCCCTGCAGGGCATGGAGGATCTGTCGGAGGCTGTGGCCGGGCTGGGCACCATGGAGGAGGTCATGAAATACCTGGAGCCAGAGCGATGGCAGCTGGACATGGAAGAGTTGTACAAACCCTCGTGGCACATTCTCGGGAAATCCTTCATTCATAACAAGAAAGCCAGAGGTAGGACACTTTGAGTATGGAGGTGTTGTTAGGTACATTTATCTAATATGAGAGAGAGTGTGTTTCTCTGGTGATGAAGTGATTCTGACCACGTCTCCTCTGTGTCTTTGAGGAGGGGCTGATCTCAATCTGCTGCGAGAGGAGGTGCGACTCTACAGCTGCACGCCACGCAACTTCTCTGTGTCCTTGCGTGAGGAGCTGAAGAGGACAGATGCCATTTTCTGGCCCAGCTGCCTCCTGGTGAAGCGCTGTGGTGGAAACTGCGCCTGCTGCTCTCACCGCTGCTACGAGTGTCAGTGTGTCCCCACCAGAGTCACCAAGAAATACCACGAGGTAAAACACCAGAGATGGTGTCAACAAAATAACTTAAAGCGATTCAATAATACACTTATACATATATTTAACATAAATATCACGTGTAAGTGCTACTTTGTTTAATTAAATCCCTATTCCTTAAATGAATGCACACTTACTCAACGTGATAGAAAAAATCTTCATTAAATGTGACCATTTACATTGAACTAATGTTATATAGTTACATCTGACAATTTGTTTCGAAGGCGAATGTCAGATATTCAGTTGATATTTTAAATTTTTTGTGAAAAAGGTACATGTAAATATATGTGATTGAAATACACAAAGTCAGTGTTAAAGGCCAAAAAGTATTTCGTAAAGAGAAGTAGAAAATAGCCAAATGTCCAATTGAATTCTATATATAATGGTGTTTGATTACACATCTTATAAAACACAGAGGAACAAAAATCACTGGGTAGTTTAGAGATAATGCAAAAGCTGTAGTAAACTGCACTGCAAATTAATGTAGTCATTTTATTTCTTGACAATTTAGGAGAATATGCTTAGCTTCAGATGCCAGATTGTAAAGCCAGTGACCTGTCAGGTTTGAAATGTGAGGTTTAAAAGCGAGAAATCTCAACATCTGATGAAACTGATAACTAAGTCACTGGTATTAAAACATTGTTGACGACTTATGGTTTTTGCTTAAAGTGATTTTATAATGTTAGACTTTCCATTCCAGTCTTTAAATATGAAAAAAAAAAAACAACAGTACATGGTGACACATGTTGCTGAACCTGCTTTACATCAACCTCCAGCTGCTGATTCACTCATCCTTGTTTTCTGGCAGGTCCTGCTGCTGAAACACCGGAGCGGAGGCCGAGGCCTGCAGAAGTCCATGACTGACGTTCCCTTGGAGCACCACGAGGAGTGCGCCTGTGTGTGTAACGATGACTGGGACTGACCTCACACACGTGTAATAGCCACCACTGGAATCACACAGCACGTAAAAAAGAATGAACCTCTGCCACTGTCGCGACGCTCTGTGCCTCATCCACTTCCGCCGGGGAGCTCCAAAAAGATTTTCCCATTTATCCTATTGTCCTTTGGCTAATTGGATGGAGCAGAACAAACTGGAATCTAATAAAACTTCTGAATCGATTCGACTGCTGTGGGATACCAATAGAGAGACTCAAATCCACTGGAGCAGATCTGGACTATTACCTATGTGCCCTGAAGACTATTTTCCTCAGCTCCTCTGAGATAAGAGCATTGAGGCATTTTTTCTTGCCTCTTCTTCTCGAGGTCTTTTTTTAAGTTCAGCCTGCGTGGGCTGATAGTGTCATGGAAAATGGGAGCTTTCTTTGTTCAAGTACTTTTTTATTTGTATAAGTGAGTCGGCTCCGGCTGCCTGACTCCCTCGGCTTCTCTATTATTACCATCCAGGCAAAGGAAGGTGCTTCTTCACAAGCAGTTTTTCTTGTGTTTCGCCGAAGGTTAAATCTGCAGCCGCAGCCTCCTCAATGAGACTATATCACATGTAAATATTTGCTTTTTCTTTTCTGTACTTTTGTGCCTTTTCTACCAAAGATTCTCCAGGAGAAGATAAAAGTTGCACAAGCAGAACCAGCTCATTACGGCTCTTCATTCAACCAATCTTAGCAAAATACAAATCTGCTTTTGTTTGTATTAGATATTTATTTGTCTCATGAAAGGGAATTTTTCTTTTTTGTCCAAACTGTGTCACTGTGTCAGTAGATATTAGTCATTTTCATCATTAGTCATTTTTACATTGTGTCATGGATATTTTTCATTTTTCTGTACACCAAAGTTATTTATCTCTTTTGCAACAACTGTTTGTGTATTTCATTGTACTGAACAACAAAAATAAATTCTTCCATTTCTAACAGGAGGCGCAGCATCGCGTGTAATGAACAGTTTACAAACTAAGATGATGTCAAACCGCATCAAACTATTGCTATTGTATTTTCAAATGGATGCATTGAACTGAGCTATGAAACAAAAAGGTTATAAATATTGATGGCTGACATAGGATCCCAGAGGTGAAGCCAAAAGCAGCCGTACAAGTCATTAACCCTGTCTCATCCATGTTAGTAGATTGGACATGAACCAAACTAAATAGTTAAAGTACATGTTCCAAAACAAATTCTAAGAGATTTAATTTGTGGTAGTTCTTTAAAAATAAAATATTGGTCCCATCCAATCCTATTTTACATTTACTCAAACAACTAGGTTGAATGAGGTTGACAAAAGCTAAAAATGCAGCAAATCGAACCATTTCCGAAAACAGGACTTGTTGACTTGTTGCGACTGACACAACGTGAGGTTGTATTTATTTTTAAAGTTGATGGTTTGGGACAAAACAAACGGTTGTGCAACTTTAAATGCGGTTTTAGTTGGTAATTTCATGCCAGAATAACAAGTTCGAAACATCATGAAACCAACTTACAATTGGTTGAGTGTATCATCATGGGTTGTGCATCATGACCTTAATACCGTGATCACAACTGCACGGAATCTGACTCCAAATTATGTCATGGTTATGTGGTTTATGGTTTTGTCTCGAAACAAACAATACTGACGAAGCAGGAGTAGATGAAAAAATGTGCATTTTATTAACAAAAAGGTACAACAACAGAATGACAAAAAGATGCCTAGGAAATGCAACGAAACTAAATCATACAAGAGAAAGACAACGAGCACCAAACCTGGTGTTGGCTGCACAAAACTGCAGCCAACTCCTCCCCCCCTTCACTACTGACTGGCATTTTGCTTTACTGCCTCACCTGCTTAGAACCTACAACCTGCGCTGGTAAGTTTAAAGTGAGCTCAACACAAAGACAAATGGAAACAACACTCAAGACAAGACCAAGTTTGGACTCTGGGTTCCTGCTGACCTCACAATTCAACCCATCTGCACAAATACAGCAGATAAATGCAATAGGTTGACTTAATTTAATGTGTAGCTGTGCACTCAGGATTTTGTACGACTGACAAAAATGTTCCCTAAGAGCCTTTTTTTATCCTAATATAACGAGTTTTATCTTAAAACCCAAATAGTGAGCACTTCTCCCTCCAGCCTAATCTGTTTCTTCTTTAATTCCACTTTCTCCTTATCAGACAATGAGCAGTGTTGTTCCTTCTCCTGCCCCCCCCCCCTCAGCCATCAGGTCACCCAGGGGGAGGTTTTCATTTGTCCATCTCACGCTGCTGTCCCGGCCAATTATTCTGATCTAATGTGCGGCCTGGCAGCCTTCTGCGGTGACGCCAGATGCTACTGTATAAACACACCGGCTCCCAGTGTGGTTTCTATAATAAACAGACGGCCTTCCTTAGTGGGCGCAGGGTAACTTTGCAGAGGAAACCTCAACGCACTGGCACAAGATGTGACCCAGCATGGGCAGTGGGGCCTTCCTCTCAGCGTGTCCGCGTACACACGAGTGAGCAGTGAGGATGTGACCGGCTGCAGTCCGGCACTTGACGCCTCCACCCTTCGCCCACATGACCCTCGGCCGCTCGTTGCCGTGAAACCAAAGCCGCCTCAGTCAGGTTCGACCGCAGCATCATAGCGCAGTTTAAACTTCTCTACTTAAACCGACAGAGACTGAGTTCTAATTCATTTTGTCTGAGGAGAAAAACAAACTCTTAACCAGCTCTTTTTAAAAAATAATAAGCTCCTGATGACGTACTCACGAAAAAATAAAAGTCTAACAGGGTAATTAGCGTGAGTGGTAACAGCCACTGTGGGCTGCAGACAAAGAGAAGGGCAGGAGCTCCACAAAGTGCAGGACATATTAACTATGCACATTACACATGGTGGAACAGTTACCTAACACCACAGACGTCAAAGGTAATGAAGAGCACAGAATGATTTGATTTTATTGCACCGAATCCCAACGTACATGCAGAGTGAGGTCAAAACTACAGATAATGGACGACGTGTTTCCACTTCCTCCCACTCGCAGTTTCAATGTTTGAATTCATTTGTGTTGCATTAAATAAGTAATTAAAACCAAACCTACTCTTAAACATGCAAAAATAAACAGTATAGAGGCAGATACGTCAGACTTTGCCATGGTCTGAAATTTATGAAGCCATTGGGACATATCTACTTTGATTACTGCAAATTCTGTTTAACGGTGAAAAAGAATTTGCTGCACCAGGCTAATGATTCAAATGTGTCTCTCCATCAATCCTGGATGTGTTTTGAGAGTATTGTGCAATAAACTGATCAGAGTGTCATCTGCCATTCCCTTAAAAAGCCCCAGTACTAAGGTACCGCTATTAATCATGACGTATCACCCCATGTTTATGATATCAAATAAGTGTTTAAAAAATCTTTAAACACTAACGTTTTGACGTTAACTTTGTAGTTTGATCCATGTTCCATCTGCTTACATGGAGGAGTTTATGACCCATGATGCAGCTAGACATCAGGAGACCATCACGATGCTTTGGCTTCACTTTCCTTGAGCAGTCATGTCGTCCATCTTCATATTGAGTCCAGACCAATGCAGAAATGGAAACAGTTTGTTCGATTAGCAAAGCATTTGGCGATAGAGAAGTTGAAAAAGTCCTGAAGAGGAACCAGACTCATCTGAATCGACCTGTTGGGGTGAGAGGAGAGATATGGGAGAGAGAGGTAAGTGGGGAGACGAGACAGAGAGAGAGAGAGTGATCACTGTCTGACCAAAGACGGAGCCACAGTGACAGTGTCTCCATCTCCCTCCTCCACAGATGAATCATCTTCATAACAGGCACCGAGCTCTCAGTCCATACATCTCCTCCCACAGAGACTCTTTTCACGAAGCCACTGGACTGACCTCTAATAAAATGCTGCTGTGATCTTAACGCTGCATCTCTGAAAAGATGATGAAACATCCCACACCTCTTTTCACACAATCACGAAGGAGTCACTCAGTGCAGTGCATCACACGTATGAAAAGATTTGTCCCTGACGTCTCTTCTCTCTGTCCGTGGACATATAATAGACGTCTGCATTTATGGTATCGGCAGATTTTCGTTATTTTCAGACAAAGCGAATCAAGCACTTTCCTTCTCTCTTCATCTGTTATGCTGAGCTGACAGGCTGCTGGCTGTAATGCACTCGTTGAGTGTGCACGTGGGAGTAGTATTGATCTCCTCATTCATCGCTTGTCAGGAAAATAAATATGTGTCTTTCCCCAAAAATGTTGACTTTACTGTTTTAAATCCCACATTAAATATTAGTGTTCGTCTACAGGACTTGAATCAGATTATTCTGTCTGAAGAGTCTTTAGGGAATTCTGCCCACGGACTGTTTGTAAAGACAAACGACAAGACAGCTACACTGAAGTGAGTCCATAACATCTTGACTGCCCCCTGGTGGCTGACAACAATATCAATCAACCCACTTACTCCATGTTAGGAGATGGGACATGGACCAAACTCAAAAGACAAGTTAGAAGTAAAATGTTTGTTTTCCTAAAAGATGGTTTCTCTCATTCTATTAACATCAGTAATAATCTTTCCAGTAAAAATTAGTTTTAATTTGTTATTTGATGCTATGAAAATGTGTTCAAACATCATGATTGACAGCTGTGAGTAGGGTTGCAAAATTTCGGGAATTTTCAAAGTTGGAAACTTTCCATTGGAATTAACGGGAATAAACGGGAATTAACGGGAATTAACGGGAATAAACTGGAAATGTTGTGGGTAATTTATACTAACTGTATTTACCTTGTCATATACAAACATAAATACAAACATTTTGTTTTGTCATAGGCTGATTTGAGCCATGAGGAAACTCTGGGCACTTGACTATATGCTTCTGCATCGTTGTGTCATTCTTAACATAGGTCTTTGCACAGTATTTGCAAATGTACACAGCCTTTCCTTCTACATTGGATGGGGTGAAATGTCTCCACACATGAGATAGTGCACGTGGCATTGTTCTGTAGAATAAGATGAGAAAAAAGTTTGTAAAAAACACTAATGCAATGCCAGAGATATAAATAGTTAGCTAAACAATTGGAATCATCTGTAAACATATTTTACAATTGATGGATAAATTAATGGAAATAGGCTAGATGAACAGATGAACAATCCTCAATCAGCATACTAATATATTTTCCCCAGTAATATCATGGAAACTTACCTGACTAGTCCTGCACTCTACAGCAGGCCTCAGTAGCCCTGCTGTAGAGTGAAGGATGCTGGGAGTTATCTGTGCATGTGATGGAAGAATGCACAGTGGAGGGTTGAAACTCAACGTGCAGCGTGTGCTGCATTCCATACATCTTTAAAATAGAGTTTTGAATGATGTTTTTATTGCTCAGCCTTTAATTTGCATAGTTTTGTTTTTTTCAAAATTCCCAAAATTCCCGAGCTTAATATTCCCGTTGAAAGTTTCCGGAAATTTACTGGAAACTTTCCGCCCCTTTGCAACCCTAGCTGTGAGTAGTGATTGGTTGAGGGCTTGTATCAAAATGACCTTGATTCCATTTGTGAAGCTGCATTGTCCACCTTTAAGTTTCTGGCAGAGAAATTACAAAAGGTTTTAGGAAGACATAATGTTTCGTCCCTTGATTTATTTCTGCTTATCTTGCAGAATCTTGTTTCTGTCTCCCAGGACCTTTAATAAACCCTCGGGCTCCGTCTCAAACCTCGACCTCCTGCTCTTCATCCAGTGGTTACAACACTCGTTGTCTCAAGGTTTCACTTCCCTCTTGTCGTTTCCACTTCCCTGCTGTGTTGCAAGTGCACGTGCAATATTTATAAATGTACAATTTCAACTCTCCTTCAAGGAAAAACATGACATTTTGATTCACACTTACCCAAAAATCTGGGGATATTGTGACATCTTTGTGTTTTTGAATGTATTTCTCTATGGTAAGGAAGCTCTCAGTAAAAGCAAGGGTCACACCTTGCTGCAAGCGCACTGTTATCTGAGCCTGTGCAGAGAATGGTGATAAAGGAATATAGTAGAAGCTCTTATTTTCTATTCTTTTCTTTATACCTAAAGCAAGAACTGATTTCCTCCACCATGAAAGTTTATGTTCTCATCCCCGTTCATTTGTCTGAAAAAATCCGGCATATTTAGGAGACAGATATGTGCAATTTTGTGTGGATCGGTTTAATTTAAAAATCTTTATCGAGTAGATTTACATGTGGTCGAGGTTTTACAGTCCTGTTCTATTTTCCAACAAGTCATATTATTGTCATACCTACAAAAGGGGGATTTGGAAAGATTCACGACAGCCTTTGCAGCGTCTCCACATTTGCAACCATCCATTCGCTGTAACCGACAACTGACTGTAAATTCCGACGTGCAGCCTGGGAATCGATTGCACCTCGAGGTCGTTCATAACTCGGCTGCTTGGGTCTCAGAGCGCTGACTGACGTGGGGGGGGAAATATGGCAGCCCCCGTCCACATGACGACTCCAGCATTCCCTAATTGGTTCCCCGTACATGGACGGAAAGGCCAAATTTACGGGTGCATGTTATGTTTTGATAATTATAGGGGAGCTGCAGTTGCGGTTTTCGAGGAAGCGGCTGCCTCTGCTGGGAATGTTCGCTTCTCGACTTCAGCGTACAGTATTAATCATGGGTCAGGAAATCGTTTGCGAAAAAGCCGCCCGGTGGAGGAGAGAGCTCAGCGTTAAAAGACGCTGTCGGTTGAACCGTTTGACAGATGTCTCCCATTTTCAGTCTTCATCTCCTCATTACGTCCAGCGTGTAACCACGTCACGTTACCACACGGAGATGAAAGCATTTCAGATTTACCCCAAACTCTATAACGCACCATGCATTTAACATCCGGCCATGAATCCAATACGTGAGCGCGCAGCACACACAACCGTTTTTTTTTACCAATCTGAGAAACCACAAGCAAAGTAGAGCACTGTACCTGAGAGTAGCAGAGAGTTTAATGTTTGCAGATGGTCACAGTTTCATAAACCACCGTGCAAATCACCAGACGCTCAATATAGTTATGGTTTTACCAGGATCCGAGTTCTGAGAACGTGAAGCTTCTCGAGTATCTTGTTTTGACTTTTCAATCAAAATTCTCCCATATTACAAAACTTAACGTCAGACTTACATTTAGTCCTGTCACATCTAAATTATCCGTCAAATAATTCCAGAAAATGTAAGTGCAGTATTGAATTGGGTGCGATTTGGACAAAGAGTATTAGTATCAGTATCAGTGTAAATTAAATTTCAATATACAGGCACCACTCCACAGCAGCGTCGGCTGGGACTCATGATCCCAAGTGACGTTATCCATTACGATAGCAGTGCGTCACACCAATGACAACGACTGATTCTCCAGTTCAGGTTCTGCATACGGAGTCAAGCTTCACCAAAAGCAACCTTTCACACTCACAGTCAGTTAACCCAAACGTAACCTGCATGTCTTTGGACGGTGGGAGTAAACCCACACAGACACAAGGGACAACATGCATCTCTACACAGAAAGAACTGGGACTCAAACCAAGAACCATCTTGCTGTGAGGTGACCAGCTTGACCACTGCGCCACAGTGTCGCCCTCATCGACAATCACAACCAGGTGTAAAGAGAAGCCGACTCCTCCTCTGCCTCGATCCTCTCCTGTCACTTTCATGCCATTTGACTGACTTCTTTACTTTATCCCCCAACACATCTGGGGTTAGTGATAGTGTGTGAGCTACTTCCATGTCACAGCCTCTTCTCTATCTCTTAGGAACCCCTCCACCCCCAACCCACACACACACAACATGGTGGCAGTGCTGTTGTAGATATACCGAGGTTCGGGGACTGATGAGCTCTGACACACGCGGCCGACGGCCATGAGGGAAACGCATCCTTAATAGAAAACAAGGTCAAAAGTCACAGATTCCTGTGTCATCATGTTAATTGGCAGAGAGCTTCCCTCGGCCCGGAGGTTAACTGTGCTTCATCTAATGATGAATTCAAACAAAGGAGAAGGCAGCTCCGTCTTGTTCTAGTCTTGGGTTTCCTACTTTAACATTATGAAGAGCTAAAACAAAGTATCATATGAGATTCAAGCAACTCAAATAAATGGGTTCTTTTCATTTTTGTGAGTGAAACTAAAGATGCTTCGGCTCCAAGGAAGAACAAGTCAAACAGAATTTGAAAAGAGGAACACAAATTCTCAAAAAAAATGGTGCATAGCGTGCAAGAAACGTGTGAACTATAATAGCATGCATTGGATTTGTTGTTTGTTAATCGCGTGAAAATGTTGATGTTTACATTGCAGATATAAAATTAGAACAGCCCAATTTTTGCAAAAACAACTTCCCTGATCAGAACCGCATCCTGCCACCAAGTTTATATATATATAACCACCTTGGCAGAGGTAAAAATAACATTCATGGAAAGACAAGCTAACGGAATGGGTTTGGTTGAATCACTGAAATTGAAATGGAACGTGTCACTGAGGAAATATCGTCATTATTAACACAGCAAACATGTAACTTGTTATAGGAGATGTAGATTCACTTCACTGTATAACCGTAATACACATACCGTGTTATACCTGCACTTCTTTTCTTAGACTGTCGCACTGTTTGTATTTTGTATTGTTTTTGTGACTGTTCGCATTGGAATGTTTTGTTCTGTGATGTGTATTCTGTGTAAGCACACTGAGAGCCGCTTTACCAGGTCAAATTCCCTGTTTGTGCAAACTTACTTGGCCAATAAACCTGACTCTGATGTGTGTTTAGATGTGTGACTTATTGCATAATCAGCTGGTGGTGCAATGAAGTTTTGCTCTGATGTAGTTTATGAAGCTGCAGGCGATATGGGGACTTCTTCTTCTTCTTCTTCTTCTTCTTCTTCTTCTTCTTCTTCTTCTTCTTCTTCTTCTTCTTCTTTCAAACTCTCCTGCAGAAGTCTGGTGTTTAACGGAGCCGTAATTACGAGACAAATAAAACGGTGGGTGCTGAAATTCCATAAATGTGTGCTTATTAACTTTGAGGTGTCATGGCGGCTGATTGATACGTAGCTGACAGATGTGTGCTCCAGATGGCCCCCGGGCATTTAAGGTCACATGGTCTCCCAGGGGTCTGTGGGTCAATGATTCGCTGGGAGCTCGCTGCGGAGGCGGGGGGACGTGGATCCGATACTCGGGCGACACTGACAGATATTCAACCAGACTCCTCAGGACACTCCAGGACATACATGGAGCTGATTAGACTTTCACAAACCAGAAATACACACAGCGACACGAGTTGTTGAATATTTAATAATGAATGTTTTACTGTGAATTCTGTGTTATAATCAGTTTTTAGTGTTTAATCAGCCGAGCAGATGTGGAAGAAACTATAACGTATGACTCGTAATTCGGGAAAAGCACTTAAGAGATAAGGGGATTTTATTCAGAAAGCAAATGCAAAAGAGACTTTTTGGAGATTCATGAAAAGACCTTGCATATTGCACATAAAATATACATAAGAGAGAATTATACATTATTTCAATCGGCAAAATGCAGATTAGAAGTTATTTCTTATTTAGAATAACACATCTAAAGTTTATTTTATTTTTAAAATGTTGAATATTTGTTTTGCTTATATGCATATCGAAAAAAATCTGATTTTCAGAACATAGTTGTGATGAAAAAAAGCTTTTAACTATTTTGCTTTACTTGTAATAACTGTGTAATTACTCCTTTGCTATGCAAGTTAGGTTTTCACCAGTTTGTTTGTTTGTCACACAACAATTACCTACATGTGCCAAGAAAGAAACTTAAAAATCTTGCCAGACAAAAGCACCAGTATCTCTGAGTGTGGCCAATTTGGTGCTGGGACTTCACACAAATCTTGGTATAATTAAAAAATTTGATACTGAAGGATTTATCTGTCTCGAGAGCGTTACAGTGTTGTTGGGTCATTATCAGATTTATTGCAATGATTACAGCCCTTGGTTTGTATCCCGAAGCTAACACAATGCAGCAGTGTTGGGCTATATTGGTGTTTTCTGTTGTCGTCTGTGTACACAACACGAGATTTACTAAAAGTGGTTCCACTGGATGACGGTGACCAGCTGCAGGGACTTTCTTTAGCACAGAGATTTCTGCGGCGTGTCTGTGCTGGCTGCTAATTGGCCTGTTAATTAGCGCAACCGCTGCCGGAGCCTTTTATATCAACAGCCGAGATGCGGCAGGTACGACTCCACACACCTTCTCTAACCGGGGGGCACGGATGAAACACACATTCTCCGATACAGCGACGTGAAGGAATGAGTGTGAGGTTAATGAGTTTACACTTCAGCCTTCAAGTAATCACGGCTGAAGATATATACTGTAAAAACCGACACCTGCATATTTCTTCTAAGCTCATCTCCCCTGACAACTGCTCGGAGCACAGCTGCTGATCAAAGTCAAGCTCGGCACCAGCCCGGGCGTTTGGGGATTAAAAACAAATTGCTGCCACACGATATAAAACTTAACGGGTAGAAAAGTAAGCAAGGGAGAAATAAATAGTATGAGGGTTGTTTAAAACAAAAGAAAAGAAAGAGTCTGAGGTAGTTTGAGAGAAACTCACAGCACAGACAAACACTGATGTCAAAGTGCGTGTCGGTAGGTTTCAGAAATGGCGGCATGTCTTCCTTGTCTTCCTTAAAAGGAAAGCGGCTGCGCTGTGTTTATAAGGTTAACGCGATGGGAGAGTTTATTTTAGCTTCACTCAGGACTTCATTTAAAAATACTTTGTCTACATTGTTAACAGAGGAAGGTCGACTTATTCAAAGTGTGTGTGTGTGTGTGTCACTAAATAAAACAGGATATTTAAGGGACCGTGTGCTCCAGTGCTTTTCAGTGAAAGCAAACATTTGCTTCAGATTAGTGCGACTCTGATGCTATCGGCGCTGAGTGCACTGATTTTTCGGGTGTTCACCGCTACGTCGCACTACAAGCGACGTTGTGTTGAGAGTTTCCAGAAGCTCAATGACTGGAAAAGTCTGCACGAGAGAAGATGCCCGTGTCATCAGCCGCGGGTTTGGTTTTCCTAAATTTGTACACCTCCGCTTCCAGAGCGTAAACTGACCCTGTCCGTTGTGTTTTTGTTTTTTTTCTCCCGGTGACCACATCAATTGGAGAGATTTTTAAAGAACTGGCTCAGCGGTCCCTGGACATGAATGGGACATTTAGAGCGCTGCTGACTGGGGCCTGTGTTTGCGCCTCACATGTGGTCTGTGACCCTCGTTCCAAACAGTGTCGAAAAAAGAAAACAGGATGCCCCGAACCATTTGACTCGGCCCATTTGTGCGTGTGACTAAGAGTGAGGCGATGGGGCAGGTCCGGGCATGTAGCAAAGAAAATAACTCACTGATGGTCAGAGGCTCCTGCGCCTGCTGTGAAATGCTCTTGAAATGCAAAGCAAACTATGAACCACAACCTTTCCTACAATCCTATATATAAAAACACACACGTTTATATAACGGACACATAGGATTTCCTCTGTTAATATATGCAAGTTGGAATTCTACTCTAAAAGCAGATGTGAAAGTAGAAACAGTTCCTCTTAATGAAACTTTCTCTCTCATCCTCTGATAGATAACAGTGAAAATTTGTTCTGCAAATCGTTTTTTATACTTTTTCATAACAGTTAGAATACAAATAAGCATATTTTCTTGTTTTCTTTTATAATTAAATGATAAGAAGCCAGAGATCGCATTTACATGCATGTGCAGAGCAGCTTGAGATAATCTGCGTCTTTAAAAATAAAACCACCTGGAAATGTCTAATTTACATATGTGCCACCTTACGAGCCGAGCCTGGCCCTTTAAGAATGTGGCCTTGTGGGTATAAAGTGTGCGACGCAGTGGACACTTGACGTGTGTTGCCGCTGATGTCAGTGCTAGTGTTGTTAGATTCAGTACTGCAGTAAAGTTGCATGTTCTCTTCTTCAGAGTTGGTTCAATGTTACCACCAACAAGCCAAGGCTAAGCCAAGTAAACCAGCACAATACCAGAGGTCTCTTCACTACTGTTCCCTTCCTCCCTGAGACAGAAACACAATGTGTCATCAGAAGCCATCACTCTCTGTGCAGTGCTTGACAAAGAGCCTTTGTGTTTTGCTAACACTGAGACGTAGAAGCCGACACGGAGCAGCAGCGAGTTCTCTCTCCCGGAGGAACGTGTCCTAACGAGCACTGAGCACAGTTCCCGTCTCACTCCAGGATCCCATCCTTTGTCCGGGTCTGTATTCAAATTCAACAGGTTCCTTCTTGGTTGGAATCTGTTTCGGCATATGAGAGGGAAAGAGACAATTAAAGAAAAGGTTGAATTTTTGCGTCAGTGCCTTGAAGAGTCTTACAACAAAAGCAACGTGGGACTAGTTCACGCAATAAATGGACTGTATTTGAAACAGCACATTCTCTAGTCCTATCTCCTGCTCAATTCATCAGTTTATATGTCACACACCATTAATCCACTGTTGGTACAGCTATCAGGGGCAGTTCAGGGCCGAGTGCCTTGCCCAAGGGCACTTCTTATTTGCCCGAGTACACCCCTGAGTGTTTACTGGAGAAGCACCAACCTTCTGGTAAGTGGGCGACCCTCTTTACCTCCTGATCGTCTTGAGGCGTCATGGCAACGAATGATGTCCGTACAGTGAGTTATGGAGGAAGGATATTTTATGCAGGAATGGACCTACAGTCAATATCTTTTCTCGACTTAAATATTATATCCCAGATTCTGTTTCTGCCGCCACATGTCTGTCTGAATACGTATTATTTTCAAATACTGGAACAATAGTGAAATGGAAAATACGTACTGCAATACATACTGCAATTATGGAAATAATTGCATCATGCTTTTTGTTTGCGAGAGAAAGGGCTGCAGCTGTGGGGGTGATTCAGGAAGGGGGATAATTTCAGTAAATTGGTGTGATCTTCAGTCGCAGGTGATCTCCCATTGTCCACTGGGAGCGTTCGCCACAACCCGTGGACAGATTTACAATCAGGATTTCAGTGTATAACGTAACAGAGGAAGCTTTGATGTAGAAAATGCAAAACACGCCCCTCAATCTCAGATCTGCCTCAGTTTCCCACAAATCCTTTCTTGTCTCGAGACGATCTGGCATTTTAGATTTTTTTGTAAATCATCGGCTGCTGGAGTTTCTCTAATAAAAATGGCTTTGAAGTCTATCTGAGATAAGATCAAACAATTTAATATAAAAAAAACTTTAACAGAATTATTAAATACAGAAGTTATTAAAGGAATTATCCACCTCCCCTTTGTCTGAAAAGGCATCAAAGCCTCTCGACCCCCCCGGGGATTGGCCTGAAAACGGTGACGGAGCGTGACGAGACTTGTGCGTCGCTGCCGTTGAGCACAACTCACACATCTCCAACAAGTGGGTGCACTTTTCTGTGCATGTTCCTTGGGCACGGCCGAACCATTTTGAAGTTAATAAACCAGTTACAAGAGCTTGAGGTTGATGAAGGCCACAAAAACAAAACTGCAATCTGTTGAGGACCTTTCCTCTGAGTGGAAATCCACAGAAACATCCAACGACAGATCGATAATCTCTTCATGCTCTGAATAACGACCTGGCAAAAATCTTTAGGAACGTAGAAGTCTATATTTCTCAATTACAGCGACATAAGCCATTAAAATGATTCTCCACAGGTGAAATCACGACTCTTAACTTGAAATTACAGTCATTTAAGTTGTGCTTAGGCCTCTCAGCACAGGCCTGTAATTTATATTGGCTGTTTAAAGAACACGCTCTGACGTCTCTTAACGTTTAACTATGACTTCTCTTTTTTTTTGCACGCAGTACATACACAGCACTACATGAAATCGATGGGGCGTACAGGCTTGTTTTCAACTGAAGGCGCATTGTGCCAAGTGACTGCAGGAGTGGGGCTGTTTTTATTGGCTCTTTAGTGCTTGGCTGGAGGAGAGTTTAGCTCCAGCAGCTATAGCCCGCAGTGTCTCCAGGAGCTTGTGAGGTCCTGACTTTGCTTTCAACTTCGCCAGCTTAGCGCAGGCGGTTTGTCATTAGTTTAACCACCAAACAATCATTTACATTCCATCTAATTGACAAAAGCTTCACCTCCACATGTGCTTTTTTTTTTTACGACACTTCATAATGTTGCTGAAGTGCCACCGATGCATGGATGGACCCAGAGTTACTGTGGCAAACGTGATGGGAGTTTTCATTTAAGAAGCTATAGCTCATTTACAGCTTATAGTGGATCTGCGGTGCGAGCCTGTGTTTTAATGAGGAAATGCCTCCGGGGTAAAAGTCGGGGAGCTGTTGCTTTATGTGTGAAAGATGTGAATGGACCATTTAACCATGCAGCACTTTCATCTCACAGAAAATCCTATATGTGACGATGTCTGTGGGAGAAGGGGATCAAACACTTGCACGACTCTGGGGTCCGGGTGATGATTATCGGTGCTGAAGGACATTATGATGACGTCTTGTCGGGGTCTCCGACGGGACAAGGACAAAACATTTAGATATCTTCATCTTATTCAACTTTAGATTCAACTTTATTGTTAAAGTGCAAGTGCATTGAGTACAAGTACAACGCCAATGAGAGTTTGCATCTAACCAGAAGTGCAAAGACAGTATTATTTACCGTTAAATGCAGGAAAGTGAGAACTCCAACATAAGTGAGGCTATAACTTAAAGTATTTACAGTAGTAGACAGTGGATAATTGGCATATACATATATATATATATATATATATAGATGAATAGTTTAACCACGTACAGATTAAAGTGGGTCAAATTGGAGAGTACAATCTAGGTTGTATGTACAGAACAGTATATAAACCCAGCTAGTATATAAACATATACATCCGGTTGTATACAGTCCTATAATTGAATGGTATGGTTAGTTCAGTTTGTACAAAAGGGAAAAGTTCAGCCATGAGTGTTCTTTTCTAAAATAACTACAAATATGTTATTTACTACCAGAACCATCACTATTAAAGAAGCACAAGATTAAATAGCCTGCATAAAATATCTTAAATATTGATTTATTAAGTAAAGAGAGAGGAAATAAAAAGGAGAGGATAAAATACATGAAGAGAAAATCTGAAATTTGGAGTAGATGCAAATCTTTGCATGTGATGAACTTCAGTGTGTTGGATTGAACATTTTATTTATTTGTGCGAAAGTATAATTTTGCCCGTTTATAGTTAAAAGTTACTTGTAATTCCTGATGGTCTTAACCTTTTCAACATCCCTCGTTTGAAAATGTTGTTCACATAATCAAGCACATCTTCCCAGCTCTCTGAAGAGGGGATGATAAAGGGAATAAGAAATCACAAGGATAGGAAAGAAAGAAACAACATTCAATCCGAGCAATAAAAACAACAAACTGATGAGATATGTTTACAAAAAATAAATATATTTATTTTAGGGAAAAGATAAAAAAAAACCAGTTTGAAGTGAGTTTGGTTTGCAGCGACAAACAAATCTTAGATTAGAAGTTCCACACGTGTCTACATGTGCCACCTATTGGCCAGGAGAGTAAGTGCAGCCGTAGTTTTACTATAGAGCTCCATATACACAAACACTAATATTGGTATTATTTATTAATGCGTTGATAAATATGTGATTAATTTACAGTGTTGTCTCAAACTTGCATTACAAATCCATATGTCCATCTATCTATCTAGCTGTCTGACTATGTATGTATTCGTCGAAGTATAAATATTCTCAGCCTTTGTGTCCTACAAGTTAAATATGACCACAAGGTGACAACAACAACACTGTGAAGTCGGAGGTATCCATGTCCTGTGTGTATTCAGGGGGGGGGAGTGGGTTTGTGTCCAGCTGGTCTGTGGTCTGTCTCCACTGCTCACACACAGTCTAGCTCCCCAGACTGTCTCCATGGGGACGGTCAGACACTTTCTTTTATTGTGTTACCTCAGGAAACCATTACCCACAACACCTTTCAGGTTCATGTTTGTACAGCGGAGTGCAGGGAACTCCTGTTTTCCCCCAGAAGGCAAACTAGGGTCTCATGATCTCATTTCTGGGGGGATTTTGATCTTTTTTCTTCTTCTCTCTCACAACCGTGTCCTATTCTCTGCACTGGAAATTGATTGGTTTATATTTTATAGGTGTTATTTATTTATTTTCCGGGTTGTTCAGACATATTTATTCAGACTTACCAAAACTGTATTGTGCAAAGTTAAATCAAGATAACATTATAAGCAGAAAATGTTTGTTGTAGAAATAACACATTGATTATTATTGTTCCTTGTATTATATATTATATAAATGACTTTGCAAAAACTATCGTGAAAACTCAGCTTCACTGCTTGTTTATCTATTTTACATTCACGGTATTATCCAGTTTGTGGTGAAGCTGTCGACTGATGATAGAGCAGAGTTGATATAAAAAAGAACTCTGTGGGTGGAATCAGGCAGGCGTTGGGAGTCTGCCACTGCTGGCACCGGCTCACAGTGTTTCCACCGGAGAACCCAAATGGTCGCGGGCTGTGCCAGGAGAGAGATGGATCAATTCCCATGTCTCTGATCACAGAAGGTAAACTCTGCAGGGGAACCTGGGAAAATCTGGAGGTGGGAGCGCCCTCTGGTTTGAGCTCCAACTCGCCCGGGCTGCAAACCTCTGCGGTGCGTTTTCATTTAGATCAAAGGGCCCAACCCCAATTCCAGGCATGCAAACACGGTGAGACAGCTGCGGCCGAATCAATGATATTTCCCCAGAGGATTTTCCCGAGCGGACATATTAAAACAAACCCCTCCGTGCTGCCGGCCACACCCGTGACCACTGGAGCTCTGACCGCTCTCTGTCCACATCTGTGCCGGTTTGAAAGGAAAATAATGTGGCCTACTTAATCGTGAGAAAACGAGCAGAAAGATGTTCAGCCTTGTTTACTCCGTCTGACATATGGTTGATAATGCACTGCAGCTTCCCAACATATTCATTATATGAGGCTTTTTTTCCCAAGTCAGCGCTGCAAACATTTGTTTCTCATTTATATCTGAAACTGGCATTTTTTTTGACATACTTGAGAGATGAGCTTTACTTTGCTGCCATGTGTCAAAATATGAACCAGATATTGAAACCACCGAATCCACACACAAACATCTGCAGCCGTATTCATTCTTCTGCAGATTTGAACCTAATGTTCTATGAAGGAGACGAATCTGACAAAATTCTTGGATGTTTCTGGTCTGTAAAACCTTTTTAAAATGCATAAATTACACCTGCATCGTCCAGTTGACAAGACAGACTTCAAATATTACGAATTTCAAGCGCATTGATACATGAAATCTTTGTCTTTGATGTGATATCCATAGCTGAAAATGACTGGCAGGGCTGTGGTGCAATACCCGGCTCGTCTCAGTCAAAGCTCCACTCTGCCTTTCTTTGGAGATAGCGTTGCCATGGCAATAGGCATCCCAACTGAATCCACAGGAGAGTCAGGCTTGAGGTTAAAAGTTATGAGTTGCTGTATGCAAACATCACAAAGATGAGACTGTAGCTGTTGAAAAAAGTGTCATACTGTCATTATACTTTGATTACATGAATATTGATGAACTGACAGTCGCTCTCTAACGTAAACAGATGCATATCAATGATCAAATGAACAACCAAGGAAATACATCAGGTTTTGAACAGATACAGTGAGACTCAATCACATAAGCTACTCAGCAGGAGCCTTCAGTGGTTTATTTAATACATAAGTACACAACACCTCAGGCCAGACCCAGGTCCTGCAGGGAGGAGGAGCTTCCCTCTGCAGCTCTCACAGGATTTCCCCTCGTGAAGCCCAGGACCTTATTCCGTCTCTCTTTGGTGACTGAAGGCTGCACAAAGTACCTCATGTGTAATTCAGCGAATGCAATCAGTCTTTTTGCATGAAACTGCTCATCAGTAGTTTGCTGCGTCACGTCAGCGAGAGTCAAGTTTGGAGAATATAAACACTTCCTGACAACAAATAGACAACAGATATAAATGCATGAGTGTATTTACTTTACTTTATATCAGAGCTTCCAACTGCAGCTGATATTTTAAGTTTTGCTGCACAGAGAGAGTCCAAAGGCTGTATTTCATATTATATATACATATTATTATATATATTTTCATATTTGCATTAAGGAATTCTATAATTTTCCCCGGTTCATGGTTTGAAGCTTATAGCCAAAGATGTATTTTACTTACATCGTTAAACTGTATGCAAGAGTTCATTGGAGCCCTACCTAAAATGTTAGAAACCGTCTTTCTGAAATAAACTTACTGTACTTTGACTTTTCAGTTTGGTCCGTATCCCATCTGCCAACATAGAGGAGGCGGGGTATATGACCAGCCACCAGGCGGCGATCGAGCTACATTTGGCTTCACTTTTATACCGTCTATGATCTCAGGGAAATTACAAAGTGTGGTGATTGATTTTAATATTGACACATGCTGTTTTTGGGGTTAGAGTGTTTCACTACATATTAAGGGGATGAAGGAATTGTGAAAAGTGTGAAGAGAACCCAGTTGTTAAATCATACTATTTGACTGATTTTAGGTTTCGAGCATATTACGCAACATCAGGTTTACGCATCTAAAGTCTCTAAAAAGCTGTTTGTGAGATCCACAGCTGTAGAGACACCTTTAACGAGGAGGAAACTCCCAGTTTGGTCATTTCCGTCGAGACTTAATATTTTTCCGGCTGCAGCTCTGATCTGAGACAATACAACTGGTTGCCAGGCAACAGCATGTGGATGGCTGCTGAACGTGAAGTGCCTATCAGCTAAACCTTCCTGCACACACACACACACACAGAAACACACACACACACACACAAACACACACGTATATTGCTCGTGATGCTCAATGAAAATGAACGATGATCAACTTAACAACAACAATTCATCCATTCAAGTTATGACCTTGTTTTTAGTAAAACTGTGATCAATACAGAAGAAGGGGAAACAGTAGGAGACCATAAACGGAAAATGCTGATTTATCACTAAAGACCCTTAATGCTTTGCTGTGTGGACATTGTATTGAGTAATAGCGGCATCGATCGACCCATACTGTGATTTACTGTCGGGAACAAACTCCATTCGATCCAGTGAAAAATAACTAACTATAAATGATAGTAATGTGGGATATGGTGCAGGCTTTCACAGCGAGATGGTTGCTAGTTTGGATCCCCACTTGGCCTTTCTCTGTGGAGTTCCTCCTTGTGTCTGTGTGGGTTTTCTCCTTGAGTCCAAGGACGTGCAGATTTCCGTTGACGCTCTGATCTGTCCATAGGTGTGACTGTGAGTGTGAATGGTCGTGTCTGTACGTTGGCGCTTCTCACCCACGTCAGCTGGGATTTGCTCCCACTAACCCAGCAACGACCCCCTGTGGTTCAGCAGTTCATCTAAATGGTCTAAAATGGGTTTGAAATAATCACAGAAAAACAACTTGTCGACAGCAGCTGGTTCCACGAGACAGTCTAATAAAGTTTGCACAATGACAGATGACTCCCAAATGAACTTGTTTCCCTCTGAATTTAACCTTTTTTCTGTTGCTAAGAGATTTTAACATCACGCTTCAAATTCAGTTCATAATATGTTTTTATATTTTTCCCTCCTTCACTGCAGGCTCTGACATTATACAGTGTTGTGCCTCTGGGACTGTTCTCTGGGTGGATGTTGAGACCTGGAAAATGTGCCCATTAAACTGCCTGGAGATATTTCAAGCCTTGTTAAAGACCTGCTGTCTGGTCAGAAGATGGATTCCACCCACGCCTCCTCCTCCTCCTCCTCTTTCTTCTTCTTCTTCTTCTTCTTCTTCTTCTTCTTCTTCTTCTTCTGCTCCTTCTTCTTCCCCGTGGTTTATTTCTCTCTCATCGTAATCACGCACTCGCAGAGGTTTCTACATGAAAGTAAATCGATGGTTTAAAGGGAATCAGGAGGCTTCATCATTCCTCTGTGGCTCTGCTGGAGCAGGGTTGAGAAGCAGAGTTTCCACGTGATTAATATTCTTTTCCCACATTTTTATGTTCTGATGGTTTCACTGCATCAGCTCAATTTTGTGCATTCACTTCCATTTCTTTCTTGCACATGAACGGCAAATACCTACACCTGCCTTGTTGTCTGCTTACCTCTTATTTAAACTGAGATGTCACTCTTAAAAAACAAATTGAAAAAAATCTAAGAATTTTTTGTCTCCT
Organism: Limanda limanda; assembly: GCF_963576545.1. NCBI lineage: Eukaryota > Metazoa > Chordata > Actinopteri > Pleuronectiformes > Pleuronectidae > Limanda > Limanda limanda. The sequence goes on along the minus strand of NC_083645.1, from coordinate 23,435,147 downwards.
GTGAAAGTCATGTGATATAGATACAAGACTTTTGGTCCCTTTACTCAAATGTGATCACGATTGAAGGGGGTGAGACAGAGGAGAGGAGAGGACGGCTTCACCAGCTGATTGAGATTGTGGCCACATTAGAATATTAAAAGTCTATGGTCTGATTTTAAAAAACGAGGAGATGGAGGGCGACACAGTAATTGTGAATAAATGATCCTCTGAGAAACAATACTCTATAATTTGTCCCTGTTTTATAATGCGTCCGGTTCAGTGTGTTAGATTATAATAATCACACCTTGCAACAGCCCACGAGCTGATTGTGATCATTGTGTCACACACATTTCAGCACATAATTACTGTAACATATAAAACATGAGAAAAATTATTTCCAGATGTAACTTTGTACATTTATACAAAGTGTTCAGGGTTCATTTTAATTTTTCCAAATGCTAAGAAAGCTTCTGGGCGGCTGTGGCTGAGGGGTAGAGTGGTCGTCCTCCAACCTGAATGTCGGCGGTTTGATCCCCAGTCTGAACCATCTGCATGCCGAAGTGTCCTTGGGCAAGATGCTGAACCCTAAATAGCCCCCCATAGAATAACAAAGTGCTGCAAGTAGATGCACTGTATGAATGTGTGTGTTAATGGGTGAATGTGAAACTGTACTGTAAAGCGCTTTGAGTGGTCTTCATTAGACTAGAAAAGCGCTATATAAATACAAATCCATTTACCATTTATCTAACATTTATCAAAATTGAAAAAACAGGTCAAATGAAAGCATTTTAATGTAAATGAGGGACGATGAGGGAGACAGATGACCAGTGCAATGAGAAGACATCACAGTAAGGGACTGCGGCGCTAAATTACAGAGAAAATTGAAAACGAAGATGAAGTTCCTCCATCTGTGCTGGTGGCGGCAGTCACACTGGGAAAGCACCTGTGTGAGACGGAGCCCATTACAGAGCCGGTACAAGGCCGTTTCCAGAGGGACGACCACAAGTGGCCTATTAGATAATTAGAGCATCATTTCCTCCATGTCGTCCCCTCTGCTTCTCCGTCTCTCCTGCTCAGGACGGAAATTCCAAGCTCAACCCTGGAGAAGTGTGAGCGTCTCTGGCTCAGCCGCGGGCGCACAGGGACAAATCACCAGGGTTGAGGCTGGAGGAAGGAGTTCGTCATTCGTCTTTGTCACTTCACCACAGGACTTGTTTACTCTCTTAACCCAAGTCATTACTATCGCAGACTGGGGAGAATAATTACATCTGGATGGTTCTGGATTGGATCCTGCCCTCAGAACCGGCTGTTTGTGGAGCTGGATGCCACATTTCTTTTCATTTCAAACACAGTCTCTTATTTATTATCTCTGCCAAAGAGTTTATGTTTTCACTCGTGTCCATTTGCTTGTTTGTCAGCAGGGTTACACAAAAACTACTGACCGGATTTTCATGAATCTTGGTGGAAGGATGGGACCTGGGCAAAAAAGAGGCGCAGGAATATTTAATCACTTCCATGCAGAATCTTTTGTGACATTTCCCAGATTTTATTCACAAATGTTAATGAAAAATATAAATATACTTATATAGCATCAGATTGTTGGTTGTTTTCCACAAAAAGGATCATTTAGAGTTTCAGTGTTGACCAGTTAAGATCTGCTTCAGTAACAAAACCAATAAAATAAAGACGATAAATAAAATCTTTATCTCTAACTGCTCTGATCCAGCGTCACAGAGACTTTCACAGGTAACAGCTTCAAGGGATCTAAAATGCTAAAGTATGGAAACATCTTCTGAGTGAAAGTGTGTTTGAAGGTGTGAATGTGTTTGTTAGTATCTGGATCAGAGAACAACAGTTCTCCTCTGTTCCAGTCCAGTTTCACTCTGATCCTCTGGATCTTCTGCACAGAGAGAACTGATGATGCTGATGGTGACCCTGTTGAGTATTCACCTTCACAGAACCATATTCCCCATGTTCCAGACGGGTTGCTTCCCTTCCTCTGGGCAGACTCTGCTGCCACACCCAGTGCCCACTGGGTACTGTCTCCAACCAGGACGTCCCAGCTGTGAGTCCCTGAGTTAAAACCCTCAGATGCCAGGACTAAGGTGTGTATATCAAACCTCTCTGGATTGTCAGGAAGCTTCTGTCACGCTCCTAATCTCAAACTGGTCAGATCTTCAGACAGGACGAGGACCGGATTAGCAGAGTTGGGGTCCAGAACCACAGGACTGTAGGAGACCACGTCCTTCATCTTGTTCCAGATGTTGAAGCTCAGGTTGCCCAGATGTTTGGCCTCGTCTATCAGAGCTCCTGAGGCCAGCTGTGTATCATCCAGCAGGGGGCGCTGCTGGACGAGACGTCTTCAGCTCTCAGCTCATCCTCTGTGGTTCTGATTGTGTCTGAAAGATCCGTTATGTCTCTGCTCAGAGACTCAATCTTCTCCTTCATCATCCGACTCTTCTGCTCCTCTTCCTCCCTCAGTGCAGCCATCCTGGCCTCCTCTTCCTCCTCCAGAAACTGATGAAGCTTTTTAAACTGCTCCTCAGCGTCTCTGTGAGTCCGGCCTGGACCTTAATGTGTTCTGCTGTTTGTTCAAACTCTACTTTAACACGTTCAAAGCTCTGTAACTTCTCCTTCAAGGGCTCCAGAGTTTCCTGAAGCTGCTTCTTGTGTTGTTGTGCAGCTTCATCGATGGGTCTGAATCTGTGACCGGTGTGTTTTTCTGAATCTCTGCAAATAACACACACTGGCTGCTGATGGTCCAGACAGAAGAGTCTGAGTTTCTCTGAGTGCTGACTACAGAGAGCAGGTGAAGAGCTCTGATCTCTCTCCTGTAAGAAGGTCTCACACAGGTTCTTCAACACCAGGCTAACAGGTGGTTCAATCATTAAATGTCTTCTCTTACAAAGTGGACACTCTTTTACTCCTTTGTCTTTCCACCAGCTCTTCACACAGTCTTTACAGAAGCTGTGGCTACATGACAGAACAACAGGATCTGTGAAGACATCTTGGCAGACGGAACAGCAGAGATCCTCTTCTAATCTGGAAGCCATTGAGTCTCCAGGTGAAGCTGAAAACAGACAGTCAGTCAGTCACAGCTCCACAAACTTCTCTGAGGTTCCCTTCCTGTCTGAGTCGAGGTGTTTGTTGAGTCTGTGACGTGCGGAAGTCTTTTTAAAGAAACAGAAGCAAAGTGAAAACAAATGGGTAACACAATTATACAGTGTGACTTTGGGCACCACTGACACTGTCACTGCAGGAGTGGAGTTTTTTAGGGTTCAGCATCAAAGGATTCATGGTCCGTGTATGTCCGAGATACAGAACCTTGTGCTTTAATGGCGTATAATCAAACTTTGACGCCACGCAAGGGTCACACCGTGTGACAAAAAATCGATCTTTGAATAACTTTGTATCCCCATCTTGTATCTTGTTGTAATGGCACTCATCTCAATTTGAAGTCTATCTGACGTAAGCCCTGGTACAAGTACCTCAAAGTAAAAATGTGAAATATGGCCAAAATGGCCACTAAATGCAAAATAGCAGGTTTCCTGTTGCGTTTTTCCAATTGCACCTAAGACTTTTTTGTTTGTCTGGTCATGATACATGTGTGTATCGATTTTTGTGAAGATCGGTTAATGTGAACACCTTCCGGGGGTCTCAGGGGGCACCGTTGAGCCATTTTGCGACGCCCATTGAAAATTCCTCCAGAATACGTAAATTTTCACCGCTTTCTAACTTTCTTCAAATTTTGGTAAGAATTTGAGCATGGTAAAGCCCTCAAAAAGCCAATTAATTTGCCTGAATAATAATAATAATAATAATAATACAATTATAATTACAATTTCAATAGGGCCTCACCAGACCTTTGTCATACAAAATACATCAAGACTCAGGTTATAGGAAAACTTGAAATATATTTCTATAATATCAAAGTCTTAATGGGCAGTTTGATGTTCAATGTGGTGCTCAACCACCAACCAGTGCTCCCATTCTGGCTGTTGCACTAATTACCAGTCGTAGAGAACATAAGGGAACATAACCACAATGGATACAGTTGAATATTGACAGTTAGAACTTCAGTCAACTTCCTGTGAATCAAAGTTAAGATTAAAGATTTATTTTTGAACATGCAAACATCACCAATTCAAGTCTGAACAGGAAATATGTTGCATCTTTCTCTCCTCATGTTTCCTCTCTGCTTTTCACATTATTCTGAAGAATATTAATGGCGCTGTTGATTACACTTTGACTGAATGGTCGTAAATACACCACATTGTGAAGCTGCCAAAAAAAGCGTCATATCTCGGAATTTACCGGTTTTTATTTTCATGAAAACAATGGACAATGAGGCAGGTTGTTCTGCTGAAGCAGCCACGCTCGCTGAAGCGCAGCAATTAAAGCTCCGTGTTGTGTGAGGAGGTGCATCAAAGAATAATAGAAGAAGAGTCTTGTTTTCCCTCGTCTTTCCTTCCCTTCAGGGCCCCGGTGACACTCGCTGATAAATAATAGAACTCAAATGCAGCCAGAGGCGCCTGTGAACACAGCAGCTCCTCAACAAAAAAATCAAGGCCTCAGATCAAAAGATAATCTGAGGAAATCTATGCACCGGTCACAGTAATGGCTCAGTGCTGCACTGGTGTGTGCGTGTGTGTGTGTGTGTGGGGGGGGGGTGTGTGTGGGTGTGTGTTATTATCTCTGAACTGTGTAAGTGAGAGGCCCAGAATTCAAATGACAAATGGTCGATCTACCTGTCGCACTAATTGAGTCATCGCTGATTGTTGTTTGTTGTCCGTCTCTGATCATATTTCACTAAAATGAGACGCAGGCTCAGAATATTCATGCATGATTATCAGCAGTGCGAGTGTGTGTGTGTGTGTGTGATTGTGTGGCAGCAATACAAAGATGGACGACACGTCTCCACTTCCTCCAACTATCTGTTCACAATGTTTTACCCCATTTTCATTGCATCAAACATGTAATTAAAACTGTAACCATGAAAACTTGAACATCCAACAGTGTGGTACCTAAAATAACAGACACCATCTTTAAGAAAATGTATTTGACGTCTGTTTTGACTTGTTAATTTGGTCCATGTCCCATTCACTAACATTGAGGAGGTGGGATTTATCACCTGTACTGCAGTCAGCCACCAGGAGGCGATGGAGACATTTTGGTTTCCCTTTGGACAGCTGTCATGTCGTCCATCTTATTTAAAGAGTAGTTTATAGGCAGTAACAGTCGTCCTTATTTCCTTTCTACATCTTATCTCAGATCCTTCCACAAGATCAACTATTAAAAACATAAATCACTCAGGATACTGTCAGGACATGATCCTTGTTTCTAACGAGAAGCAAGAGCAGAGGATGTGTTAACGATCTTAATGTTGATAGAAGAAGAAATAAAGAGGGCAGCTCCTTGACTTTTCTACTGACCATTTCCACTTAGTTAGGATAATGCAGTTTGGGGATTTCGGTTGTCGAGGTACAAACTGCGATGACTCACCCTTGTACGGTGAAATGAAAACATGTGTGAGGTTATGATTGGGTGGGAGTTCTCTTCAGCCGGTGACTCATGTGTCTGAAGGACGCCGTCTGATGTCAGTGTCTGTGAAGCCAAATCTCAGATGAACCTGAGCGTGAAGACGATTAACGATCATTTAACAAGATGATAAATAAATGATCATTTGATTTCAGTCTGAGAATGAATGAAGAACAATTATAGAGACAATTGTTGAATGTATGTAGGATTATCCTTTTATACTCAATGATCACAAGCTGCGATCAAATACATCTTTGTCATTAGCGGCAGATGGCAACTTCAGTTCTGGATAATAAATTAGAGCAAAATGCTAATTCAGAATAAAAGTCAGTCAAAGTGAAATTGGAGTTGCCGTTGAAAGAGAGACTTCCTGGAAAAAGGCGATAACCCCCTTTGGAATATTTCTTTTGTAGCCTCCACTTCAAAAGATAATATCTCAAATGGGAACCACATCCTCCGTGTGATGATGATTCTCTCCACTGTGCATCGCTGATCACTGTGAAAAAACATCAAATACACACGCGTGATCAAATCGATATCGAGTGCGACGGCGGCCCAGCTTCTTCAGAGCTGATGCAATCGACTGTCAGGCAGGAACAGTCCAAGTCTTCGAGTCGTGTTCCACAAGTTACTCAACAAACCACTGACACGAGTTCCTGCACGTGTCCAAACTTTAAAAAGATCTCAAACAGTTTAGAGAGCAAATTGAGACTCTGCCTTCCTGTGCTGTTGTTTCTGCATTTCAGCACTTTCCCTTAAAAGAGATGTTATTACCAGCTTGTACTTACGTGCGTGTCCAAGCTCTGCAAATAAATTAGTTCCAATTCTGATGAGCTCAGTTTAGTGGTTTTTTAATCCTCCCATGAGAAAATCTTTTAAGATGTGGCCACTGCATTTAGACCTGCCTGGATACTTCACTAAAACACAGTGAGGAGAGCCGTTCAAATGACTGTAATGATACTGGGCTGCAGAGCAATTTAAATACCGTATATTTAGCTAAAGGACAAGTTGTTACTAACATGACAAAAACAACCTGGAGATAGATATTGTGAACGAAAACCTGCTTTTAAGCAAAGGAAATATTTAATATTTATTAAATACTAACAAGGTATATGACAAAGATGTATGGTGCTTTCATTACATCCACTCCGGTGTTGACTCTTATGTTTAAGCTGGTTTTGGACATTCACTGAATTCTGGAGAGTCAGAGCCTCTGGAGTGATTCCTACAAGCAACAGAAACAAAAAGCAAAAAGAAAACAAATTTCCTCTGGATTTAAAAAGCGCAGCCACACACGAGCAAGACACAAAGACAAAGATGTCAACAGAGCCTGTGGTGATCAGAGCTGTGGATGTGCTGTAAGAACACGTGACCTCCTCAGCAGAATCAATTTGTTACGTCCTGTCTCGGCCTGCTGCCCCCTCGCCTGAATCCTCTGGAGGATTTGTTGTTGTTGTGAACGCGTCCAAGGCCCAATTTTCCAGAGTTCCTTGAGGTTCCTTTAGGGTCTGTCCACTTTTAATGATAATTAACAGAGAAGGATGTTGGATTAGAATCTCCACCATCGTCTTCTTGGTGCCTCCTTTACGTCAGCGTCACACGTTCCTTCTTCCTCTCGGCTCTGTCGGCTCGTTCTCTCGTTTCATCCAATCCCAGCCGGACACGATCGCCTCGAGCCAATTACCTGTAACCTGTCAAAGTTAAAAACATTCTCTCTCCCTGTCATTGATCCGTCGGTGATCCGCCTCCACCCCTGCACCACCTCCACCTCGGGATCAAACCGTCCAATCAGAAGCTCTTCATCAGACGTCCTCACTTCATCCCCCATTCCTCTTCATCACCACCAGGCTCCAGGGGGACGTCTCCTTCAGGTTTGAAGCAGCTGATTCATATGAGCATAACGTTCTACCCCCCCGCTGGGGTCTTAAGGTCACAGTCTGTCCCTCAGTCTTTCCTGATTGTAATACCATATTAAATGAATCGTTCTTTCAGTTCAATCAGCCCCACTCTTTTCCCAAAGACAATACTAATATGATGACGTTCCACTCGTCATCTGCCCATGTTTGGTTTGCAAATCCGCTTCAGGTCAAAGGTCACGAGGACGTGTGACCTCTGCATAGCTCGAGGACATCTCATCCTGGCTGCTGCTCGGGGTTGGAAGCTCGGTCACAGTCTGGTCTGATGACATTACTCTGAGACTCCCTCCCTGCGATGTCCATTACTGCAAGTGCCATCATTTACATCTAATTAAAGGCACCATTATCGAATTAGCCTAACAGCGGGCCGTGCACTATATGGGGGGAAGAGAGGCTGCAGTAATGATGTCGACTGACGATTAAGTTTTCCTTCTCCTGACAGCGGCAGCGTCGGGATGAAAGAGCTGCGCGTCTCGGTTTAAGCTAATGCAGTTATTTGAATGCCTGTTGGTTCACCACTTATCCCAGTAACAAGCACAGCCAGTGAAATGAGTGGTTTTGGTCCAATTCCTCAAGAGAGAGCGTCGCTGGTCACCAAGGGAACGCTGCCACCTAGAGGGGAAATCTGAAAACACTGATATGTCGATTTCCCCTCTGTCTCTGCAGCCATTTTGTTGTGAAACAATTCATCAGTAACGTGTCAGAAGAGCCAGACACTCACTTGGCTTTTGTGACAGAGCTCCCGGGTGTGTGCGTCCCGCTGTGTTGACCTCTCTGGAAAGTGTCTCGGCCCTTTGCCGGCCTCTGGCACCCGCCTGTGAGTGCTGCTGTGATGTGTTGTTGCTGGTGGTTGACTTCACATTAAAGAAAGTTGTTATATCCTGTTTTTATTTTCCTGGTCAGCCCGCGGTTGAGTCAGTGCATGACTCCACAGACCCGGCGTGCCCTGCTCCGCCGGCCTCTCCATCTCCCAGCAGGCCTCTGACTATGAAAGGTGCAGTGTGTGACTCCAGCGCTGGGATGTGGTTTGATGTGGTGAGCTGAGCCAGAGCGGCCGGAGGAAAACATAGCCGTCTCAACGACTCATTCTTTTCTTATATTTAGTCTAAGAAACTAAAAACGGTGGCGTGGTGGTTTGCTCTGTTGCTTAACACCGAGAAAGTTCCCGGTTCCCGGATTTTACATGTTCTCCTGGTGCATGTGTTCAATCCTGCTGCAGCTTCCTCCCACACATGCACGCTTGGGTAATGTTTGCTAGAGACTCTTAGTGTGGGTAGTTGTTTGTCTCTGTATGTTGACCCTGCAATACTCTAGTGACCTTTCCAGGGTTGGATTCTGCAATATCGACGTCCCATACTGGGCGGCTGTGTCTCAGGAGGCCGAGCGAGTTGTCCACAAACCAGAAGGTTCAACACCCGGCTCCTCCAGTCGACTTTCCCCAAGTGTCCTGGGGCAAGATGTTGGCTTCTTAATTGCCCCTGATGGCTGTGCCAAGAATGTGGTGTGTGTGGTGATCGGTAAAAAACGCTGGAAGTGAGTGTTTGAAAAGACTGGGAAAACGCTTTTATATAATACAGCTCATATTGTTTTAATAAGAGTTAAATCAACAGATAGTTGCACACTCATCGAGAATCATTTCTTGCCTGAGGCGATTGCTTAATTTACCTCTGCGGCACAAAAGAAGGATTTTACTTGAGATTAAGAAATGTAATAGATATATAATGGGGAAGCATGAGCTCTGACATTTACACAGATTAAATGTTTGGGCTTATGAAGACATTTCCAGCACAGAAACAAAAGAGACTTTCTGATGAAGGTATGTTGGGACTTGCATGTGTGTGTGTGTGAATGTGTTCAGGGAGGAGCGCTGGAGTAAAGAGCTGTTTTTTTCTTCCTTGCCCTAATGTCTGATATTATTCACAATCCATGCCTTCATAAAAATAGTTATTGAAGAATAATATATAAAATCCTGCAGGGAGGATGAAATCGTGAACCACTTATACATGAGGTGCATTTTACCCGCCCTGTAGATTATAGAGTAGCAGCTGGAGAGTGTGGCTCTATTGGAAAAACGTGCTTTCCTTTGCTTTGATGAAAAATAACACAATAAGTCAATATTATGATGCTCAGAAGCTGAGAGCTATCGGCCTTTACATCTCCATCCAATAATATATTCTCATTTCTGTGTTTTCATCCTCTGGATTATGGATAATGGATATATAATGTTTACAGTGCCACTCGAGTTCGTCCCTGGAATAATAATAATAATGTATGATTGACTAAAGCAAGATGAAATAACCTGATGAAAACCGTGTCTCATTTCATGTGCTGCAGAATATTCCACATTCAGAGAGTCGCAAATGAGAAGCTTTAAAAATAGCGTTATTAGCAGTCATCAGTTCCTGCCAAGCCGGTGGAGACAGACACTGAAATGTGACCCTGGCACTGCAAGTGCTTTTGAAATCCCAGTTGCATAGCAACGCATCTCCATCTGCAGTTAAGCTTCTCGCCACCGAGGAAACAACTGTCATATTTGCTTCACACGCAGTTTTATACGATGAAACTTTTCCAGAGGAAAAAACATAAACACCGTTCTGTCTGAGGGTCTAATTTTTATTATACACTTCATTATAACTGTATATTGAGTCACCCTGGAAGTTAAAAGTCCAGAAAAATACCTTCAGTGCAGGACAGGACTTGCAGAATCACATAGCTGACTATTCTTTTATGGTGTCAACCTAATTAATTAACTATGCACTGCAAAACGATAGCCAGGTCATGCTCCATTTCCCTGCAGCTGAAAAGGCTTTTCACATTTGTGATGAATGAAATTATATTTCATTTCAGAGCTCATCAAGTATTCATCAAACAGCCACGTGGACAAAAAGAATTGTATTCTATTAATTACCTTATTTAAAACCCTACACACACACACACACAAAGAAATTACAAACACATGCATTAATTATGTATGTATGCATGTGCAGTGCATGTATATAGATGCACAATAAGACCAATTTACTTACTGTACATTTAAATGCATCATTAACGGCTGCACAATATAGATTTTTGCAGGACTGGAGTAAATCAGTTTGAAACAATAGGAATCTCTTCATCAGTAAAATTAGAGAGTTTGTACAAGCTTGTCTTAAATTCTTGATACTTTTACTGGTGCATCTTAAATCCTCAGTGAAAAACAGCCTGAAGGTTTGTCAGAGATCCGCTGGTCATCGTGGTTAAAGTCGAGTTATACAGCGCCAAACTTTCTTAATTCACGTTAAACATTAAATCCGAAGTCATAGATGTTAAAATCCTCAGTTCAACTAAACATCCTGAAGCATTTCACACTGATTTCTCCACCTGATCACTTGGCGGGATCATTTTAAAGTTAAAGGGCGGGAAGCAGTAGCAGAGTTTTTGCGCTATGCAAACTGAATCACTACCAGATGAGATTCTGTGGGACGACTCCACTCCATCAAATGGGCGGCTGATGGTAAGGAAATTATTTATGTGCAGCAAAAGCTATTTATTAGTATAAAGAACTTGTGGGTGATGTGGATTCAAACTGGATATTGTTTTTGAAGTTTAACGATAAAAATGTATTACCTTCAACAAATAAAATTCAACACCAAATCTGTGCTAAAATTGACTTCCTGATTATGTTTATGCTCGTGAAGTGTTTTATGGGAAGATTTCTTTCACTTCTGTAAAGCTGGATATTATATATAAACATGTGTGTCTCACAATTTATGACTCAAGATGTGCAAACGTTATAGATTCCGGCGTTTATACGACAAAGCAGATGACAAGGAAGATAAAATGAAGCTTGGGTATTAAACATATGTCAACATAAAGATACATATGTGAGGAATATGAGTATGGGTTAAGCATTGACAAAAATTTGCACATAACCACATTGTACATGCACAAGGTAAAGTTGTTTAAAATCACATATTTACTGATTATCTACTTTTATAATAATAATATTAATAATAATCTTTTGTATAGGATTTTTCCTATACAATTACAAAGAAATTAACAACAGGATAAAACAACAATAACATAACAATTAAATTAATTAAATTAATTAAATAAAATAAAAAAACAATCAAATAAAAGTAAATAACATAAATAGAAATTCACCCAGAGATTAAGGCTTTTGAAAAGTAAAATTATGTTTCTAAGAGAGGATTTAAAAGCAGTAATAGAGTTTCTGCAGCTGATAAAGTTATTTTCACAGTGTGAGGGTCCAATTCTGATCATCAGCCATCAGAATCTTGTAACCAGACCTTTATCAGCTGATCTCCGATGGCGTGCAGCCTCATAGGGAGCGAGTCAATCCTTGATATAAACAGGAGCTCGGCTGTTTAAAGCTGTAAAATGTTGGCTTCTCTCTTTGTGCCACACCTGGAAGCACAATGTGTTTATCTCGACACACCTTGACACTTTCCCCCTCCAGTGCTCATCAGTTTTCTGGCCACGCCTGGATGATCATCTAGATCTTGGAGAGCTGTGCTACTGCAAATGCACTTTTTATATTTTCGGTTGACAAACTGCAGGCTGCGTGCGGCTCGCTCCACCGGTTCCGAGGTTGAGTTTAGTCTCTTTAATGTCTCACAGCAAAAATAAAATCCCTTTCCCGTATTTTTACAGAGCTGAGAGTGTGTCCTCTCTTGTACTTGGTGGAAACAGATGTCAGTGTTATTGCAGCAAAATGAAACAAGCAAGAGGTTCATTTTTGGCGGTCGCTGGTGTCACATGGTGGCACATCAACAACTAAAAGTTTTTGTAGTTCAGAATCGTGCTCACAGGAAAGTTGAGGAAACAGCAACACATGTTCAGTGCAAAGCAAGAAAGTTCCAACTTATATCTTTAAAATATATCAAACAGTTTAAAGTTGTAGCTCATGTGAATATAGAATATAGAAAAATACAAGAATATGAAAAAAAGCTGACATGTATTGATCAGAAACTGTAAAGAGATAAAGACTGAGGCCAAAATATTCTGGATTAGGGAGCTGCCATCTTGCGCTGGTGATATACTTTGGAGCCAGAGTCTCTCGTCCAATCACGAGTCAGCTTCAGCTGTCAAATTATAACGTTTCACCTCATTTTCAAAGCATCAAATAACAAATTAAAACCAAACTTCTCAGAACAAAAAGCACTTGAACAAATATCAGTGTGATACTGCAGCAGCCACTAGGGGGCAATTTGTGGTCAGTTCATTGCTTATAGTGAAAAGTGAATATTTTAATACAGTATGATAAGTGTATGGTATGTGGTGAATGTATGTTTACACCAATTCACACACAAACACATGCAAACACGTGCAGAACTTTGTTCAAGGGTGATTTTGGGGGCTCAGTATGTTGCTCAAACACACTTTGGAATGCAAACAGGTGGAGCCGGGATCAAACTACCGGCCTTGTGGTTAATGGACAAACCTTCTGAGCCATAGACGCCTGAAGACACAGTGGGGATCCCCCTCTGCACACTTTACTCACATCGACAACTCCGCATTACACTTTTTATCTTTTTTGGACTATGAATCTGCTCTGATCTGATTTGAAGAAGCCGACTGTACCGAAAAACACAGAGTGTGGAGCATCTGAGCCCCATCAGGAGAACTGGCACTGGGCTTATTCTCCTTTAATCTTTAATATGTCTCTTTGTGTGGAACGAGCAAAACACAGCAGGAATCATTTTCTTGCTTTTATCCCAGGATCCTGCAGGAGAGAGGGGGCACAATCACCTCACTTGGATTGAATTACATCACAATTCCATGGATGAGACCCACCTTCAAGTGTTCCACCTCCTCTGAGGCCAATGTGAGAGAGAGCGGCTTCAGATTTCAACAGACATTATTGCTGAGCGCTGCCTTTTTTTTTGAAGGAGGAGGAGGAGGGCACGGCTGTACACTTGGCTGGAGAACATATAGTCAATCTATTTTTATCTGGGCCCACAGAAGGGTTTTCTGGAAAACTGCAGAGCAAACAAGTTGTTGCAATTACACAGGCAGACCATGCAGAAAATCTTGTGACAGCAATGAAAATTATAATTCCTTTGAATTCCTTTATTTATTTATTCTTCTCGGCCATATGCGATTCTTGAAACAAACATCTGGCAGTTAAACTTTACCTGGACAGAGTTTTGGAGACGTAAGACTTTCAGGAACTTTAACGCACCAAGGCATTCTCAATGAAAATCAAAATGACATCAAGCAATTACTTATCTATCTATCTATCTATCTATCTATCTATCTATCTATCTATCTATCTATCTATCTATCTATCTATCTATCTATCTATCTATCTATCTATCTATCTATCTATCTATCTATCTATCTATCTATCTATCTATCTATCTATCCTCTATCTATCTATCCTCTATCTATCTATCCTCTATCTATCTATCTATCTATCTATCTATCTATCTATCTATCTATCTATCTATCTATCTATCTATCTATCTATCTATCTATCTATCTATCTATCTATCTATCTATCTATCTATCTATCTATCTATCTATCTATCTATCTATCTATCTATCTATCTATCTATCTCTCTATCTATCTCTCTATCTGTCTATCCCTCTATCTATCTATCTATCTATCTATCTATCTATCTATCTATCTATCTATCTATCTATCTATCTATCTATCTATCTATCTATCTATCTATCTATCTATCTATCTATCTATCTATCTATCTATCTATCTATCTATCTATCTATCTATCTATCTATCTATTTATCTATCTCTCTATCTATATCTCTCTATCTGTCTATCTATCTATCTATCTATCTATCTATCTATCTATCTATCTATCTATCTATCTATCTATCTATCTATCTATCTATCTATCTATCTATCTATCTATCTATCTATCTATCTATCTATCTATCTATCTATCCATCTCTCAGTCTTAAGTATAGTGCTTTAGCGCCCTCAGCTGGACAAATGACAGAACTACCTGATCCACTTATTTCCTGCAGATTGTTGGCGCTTGATGTTTTTAAAGATTTTGGCACAAGATACTGGGTCATCAAACTTTAGCACTAACACTTACTAAATTAAGTTCTATGATATTTGAAGTAGCCATGAGAGGATATGATATTGAATAAAAACATCACCCTTGTTGAAGTGGATCATCTTTTAGAATAAAGAAAAATCTGTTTTTGAGAATTGTGTTTGGCTCCTATTTATAAATCATTGTTTCATATCCAATGGAACCACATCAACAGCAAACATTGTTAGGAACTTGGTTTGGTAAATAACATTTAACACCTGGCATCGACAAATATTCAAGATTTATCAAGTGCAACTGATCAAGAACTATTTATCATAAAGACATTTACCTGCATTAAAACCAGTATAGAACAAATGTGAATGAAATAGTATTTGAGCAAAGTATTAACGTGATGGCTCTGGTTTAAAAGTTGAGATATTCTTTGGCATAAGGCTGCATGATTGTTCAAATATCTGAAATCAAAACACGTCTTTAGAGGATATCATAGTTTGAACGAGGCCTTTTCTCACAAAGATTATAGCAGCTTTTACATATCATTTTAGAATTGTAAGTTAAGCTGTGTGACAATGGAAATATAGAAGCTATTGAATAAGGGATTAAGGAAACTCTTTCTCATCTTATATAGATTGGTCTCCACTGTCCAAATAAAATATCAGTTTCAGAAGTTGAAGGCTATTACTATATATATGTTTCTTTATGGCTTTATAATGTCAAATTTAATTGTAAATGCCCATGATTAGTGAAGTAGAAACTAGTAAATGATTTGAGGAATGAAAAAATGCATAGTTCTGTAGTAGCATATATACAAAGGGCACCTAAAAATATAAAAATGGAATATTTCTGATATAACTTATGTACCCACTGCTTTTAAAAACCTTTCAGAGTTCAAAACTGCCCATGCAGTACATAGGAAAACTAAAGGGACACAAAGGAAAGAACCTAATTAGATTATTTGAGGAAAACGCTTTGGAGTGGAGCTGAGAAAAACTGTGGGAGTGTTTCCAGCTGAATGAAGACGTGTAGAGGCTGATGGAGTGAGGAGAGGTGGGGACGCCCGCTGTAACTCACTGGCCACTTGTATCACCACCGATTTAATCCACTCCAGAAACAGATGTCAGTGTCTCCCAGACAGTAGGAACATGTCTCATGGTGACATCACGAGGGAGAGGCTGAAGAACAACTGAGTCATTATCAACAAATTAATGCCGATGGGCCCCAAAGTGGAAAATCTGTTACAATCTCTTAGAACAGACGAATAATGGCTGAGCATAGTGAGAGAAGAGGTGAAACAGAGGCGAGCCGGGTTCTCAAGTCGGGATTCAGGTCCTGACGACACACGGGGAATGCAAAGGAGCTCGGTCAGGACCTTGAGGTGGAGCTGTTGATTATGTTATATGGGACCGAGCAGGCTGCAGGTTCAGCTGAGGGTTTCTCTGGGTGCCTGCCCATGTGGGGGGGGGGGGGGGGGGGGTGGAAAAGGGAATGAGGCAGCAGAGACACAGATTGTGAGCGAGCTCATTGGGACAAATGAGTACAACTCCATTATCGGGAAACATAACAGCTGTGTGGCAGAAAGAATGGGGGAAATTAAGAGAAGGGATGGAACTTCTCCACCATGCGAAGGAGTGAAATATCATTATTATTATTCAGGAGGGGGAGGAGGCAGATATCTCAGCAGACTGAGCATGAAGTCGGACCATATGGAAGTTGCAGAAAACAACGACAAAAGCTTTATGGTGTTGTAGGCTATCACAGGGAACATTATTGTTATTATTATTACTAAGGACAAGGATTTTGAAATAAGTAATTGAAGTAATCGTAGTATTACACCCGAAATAATCACTCAAAAATGCAATCTAACCACAACCTGTAGGTGGCAGCAATGTGCAACGTCGTCATAATTAGAACACACTTAACTTCATGTCCCTATTATTAAAGGTATGATTACATTTAAAAGATCCCTTGAACCTAATAATTACATTATTGGCTAAAGAAGCGTTTGCAGTTAACATTTGACTTACATTCACTTACAATCTAAATTCAAATTCAACTTCAAAAAAACTTTATCTGCCCCGGAGTGCAATTCTGAAACCGCAAGGACAAGATTAAAACCATGGCTTCTAGATATTAGATATTTTTTCACAATTCTTCATTTTATTATGTTTCACAGAACAATGTTAAAACTCCAAATTGAAAAATAAAACCTGCAAATTAAAGGGACTCTTACCTTTGTTGCATTTGAGAATTACAGCACATTCGAATCATCCCGCCTTCCTCCAATGCCCCACCCCCTCGTTCCCATCCGCGGTGTTTTTTCTTTTGTTTTTCCCCCTGGGAGCGGCTGTTTCAGTACGCCGTGGACCACTTTGGTCTGCCATCGTCAGTTGCTACGGTCGCTACTCGCTACTGTCTGCCGTGGAATCAAAACAAACCCTCTAGTTGAGGACGCGCCTTGATGACGCAGGCCCGAATGCGCCACAAGAAGCAGACGGAAAACCTGCATGTCCATGCAGCAAACAGACAGGTCTGTCGGCCAATAAGGTCCTTCGGTCCGAAGAATTGTATTGGTTGAAGTTTTCACTAAATATTACGAGAGTGAATTAATTGTTTGCTTTAACTCCTGGTGGGTCTGTCTTGCATTTTAGAGTGTCATTACCTTATTAATACCAATTTAACCTTATCCACAAAAAGTGTAAAAAAGCAACAAAGGTAAGAGTCCCTTTAACAGATCACACTTTGCAGTCGCTTCAATACAACACACATTTGGAGAAATTGCTCAATCTGCTCTTTAAACACTTACAATCTTTTCTAATCAATGTTGTAAAAACTATTTTACGTGTTCCAAGTATTAATTTACTTTTCTTTCTTTGTTGTCATAGCACTTTGTAAACTCTGTTTTTAAAAAGTGCTATAAAATGAAGTTTATTATTTTTATTATTATTTCCCCCTGTTAATTTGCATTATTTGAAGTTTTAAACTTTCTTGAACTCTATGAGACAAATTGTGATTTTTTAATATTATACAAATTAAATCTGATTCATTCCTTTATTTTGTTGGGAACAAACCCGGAAATACATCCGACCTGAACCTTAACGCGCATGCGCCACATTGAATTTCTTGGCGCGGAGTCTGGATCACAACACTCGTCTTTAGCTCGGGTTAAGTCTCCCTCATTTCTAACTCAGGTTAAGTTTCCAAACAGTGAAGATGGTGGAAGGTCCCGGATGCACTTTGAACGGAGAGAAGATCCGCTCCCGAGTCAAGAGAGGACAGAAAGTGAGAGACATCAGAGGAAGTCTCACGAAGAAGAAGACAGGAGCAGTGAGTTGTGTTGTGTTGTGTTTCAGTTTGTTTACAACATGTCCGCCAGCTGTGTGTTGACTTTGTGTGTGTGTGTCTCCACAGGGACAGAGTGGGGGACATGTCTTCCACTGTGTCCTCGGCGGTGTCTTCTCCGGGGTCCAGACTCTGGGGAAGGAGCTGTTCATGCACTTCGGTCCGAAAGCGTTGAGGTAAACACACACACACACACACACACACACACACACACACATAAACATAAACACACAGACACACTGTGAATTACAGATTACATCATCATTTATTTATTATATTTATTTGTCCCACAACAAATCTGGAGTAGAGTCAAAAAAATACATTTCAGTAAAGTAATAATAAGAAAACAAGCAATACTTCAAAAGTATGTACAATATAAATGGCCCTAAATAATAATCTATATTATATAATAATTCAGTTTTTATATAGTCTGTCCCACTTGGATGTTATGTTGTATATTATTATTTATATTATATTATATCTTATTTCCTCGATAAATGCTTTCCTCTTGTGAGAGTAGTGTTCCCCACAGCGCCCTCCTCCGGGCTTCCACTGTAACTACACGTAAAGAGACATTTACACAACACAGGTCAGGTTTATTATTATTCAATTAAATTTTAATGTATAGCACCAAATTATCATATATATTATCTCAAGGCACTTTACATAGAAGGTCAAGACCTTTAAAAAAAATATGTATAGGGAAACCAAACAGCACTTTGGTGACTGTGGAGAGAAAACACTCCGTCAATAGCTGGTTGAATCCTGGAGGAGCAGACTGGATGTGGGCGGCCATCTGCCTCGACCGGCCGAGCACAGGGAGAGAGAGAGAGGAGAGAAAGATAGAGAGAGAGAGGAGAGAGAGAGAGAGAGACCAGGAACAGTTGTGCAGCATCAGGTTTTAGCTCTGACTAGTTGTTATAATAAGAAATCAGCAACTGTTTATATAATAATAATAGTTTTTGTCTGAATCCCGCAGCTCTGTGGTCAGAAATACCTGCAGAGAGAATAGAATACATATAAAGTGCTGTACAATAAACAAACAACACATTTCTGAATACAACAAAAGAATAACAAAGCATAGACTCACATAAGATGAATAAGATCAGAACGCTATGATGTGTGTGTGTGTGTGTGTGTGTGTGTGTGGACCGTTTTTTACTTGCAGCAAACTCGTTATTATTTTGTTCCGCAACAATAAAGCCTTGATTCTGATAGACTAAGGGGAACAGCTTTTGAAATAAGGCTCTGAAAACATAACTTAATACCAGTTATTATTATAATGGCCGATGTTGCCTAATTCTTTTTAACAGTTTTCAGTATTCGGCCTCAATTCAGTGATTAATTCCTTCATTTGTAACATTGTCTGAAATGATCTTTCACAGCAAGAGATATTAAATGAAAAGACACCATTATATGAATGGTTTTTGTATTTTACAGTGTAACAGTGGTTCTATAATCATCATGTTAGAATTCCAGTGGCTTGTATGTGAGTACTGAAGCCTGACTGTCTGTAGACACACTGCTGATATCGAGTCTCCCACCGCCGGGCCACCTCTTTGTCCTTCAGTTGACAAGTCTCATACGGATTGAGACGCGCTAGCCTCAAAGTAAATTTGTCTTTTTTCTTTTCCCACCTCTCTTTCATGCTCACCTCCCTCAGAGTCCACTTCGGTATGAATGGATCAATGCGTATAAACCCTGCTGAGAGGAAGGAGAGGACGGGCTCTGCACCAGTGCTGGAAATACACCTGACTAACGACGTTGTGTGCTTCTTTGACAGCACTGTGGAAATAAGGTAATGGGGACACCGGCTTGCCAGGATAGATTGAGGTGACAGAAGTTCACCTTGGGGTATGAGTCTCATACCGGGAGACTCACACGGGGAGTATGTCCTACATTAGGCTGTGTCTGCAGACGGCGGCTGTTGCATGACAAACGCAGCCGGCGTGGCTCAACATTTGTCCTGTTCGTCGACGCCACGCTCCCGGTGCAGCCAGACACACGTTTAATTCTGCTGTCTGGGAATTTCACCTTCGCTGCTCCGGCTCATAACAAACAAACTGAGGCAGAATATATACGAAAGAAACCATTTTCAGAATGTGTAACCTCCATAGTGCACCCGTGACCCGGTGGCACGCTCTGCAGTAACAGCGGCCATATATTCTCCCTCACTTTGAAATTGTGTTTCTCGCAGGTTGACGGAGGACTGCGAGCAAAGGGTGAGAGCTATGGAGAGTCTGGACGTGTGCTCCTCCAAGTTCAGCTTCTCCCAATCGGAGAAGGCGGTGAGGAGCCAGAGCGGCAGGAGGCTCTGCGACGTCCTCATGGACCAGGCCGTCATGCCGGGCGTCGGGAACATCATTAAAAACGAAGCCCTGTTCGACTCGGGCCTCCACCCGGGCGTGAAGGTATGGAAAACATGATAGATTGTGTTCATCTGAGGAACAGAAGAAAAAAAAGATAAAGCGGTTGTGTGAACCGAGGAAAAGACAAAAATACGCTTTGTGGCGTAGATGTGCTTATTCATCGGTGCAGTTTGGAAATGGAAATGTTCTGTCTATGAAGGGATGTTGGGATTCAAATATGTTTACCATCTTTTTTATTTAAATAAAACATGCATCCCACTAAGTTTGAGGTTTTGAGGGGTTGCTGGGGGGGCATTGGGAGAGAGGTGGGATCATACACCCTGGACAGATCCCCAGTGTGTTTACATATACTTTGTACAGGGTTCCTACGGTCATGGAAAACCTGGAAAAGTCATGGAATTGTAAAATGTGTATTTCCAGGCCTGGAAAAGTCATGGAAAACAATAACATCCCAAAAGTTTTGGAAAAGTCATGGAAATTTTTTTTATATTCATATTTTCATGTCGTTCATTTACGCTGAGTTTTCAAATAATTCATGTGCTTTTAAAGAAATATGCTCTGAATGTAAGCAGGCATACTTGGGTTTGTGTCATTTAAGGTTTACTGTATGCCTTGGAATTCTCATTGTTAGTTTAAATACTACATTTCGTCACTTTTTCACGTATACACAGAGATTTCACAAAATGTTTGGTCATGGGAATTTGGTTTAAAGTTATTGAAAAGTCATGGAAATCCATTGGTCAAAATGTGTATGAACCCTGTTTGTACACGCACATTTTAAGCTTTGTGGACGTAATAAGACTCAACTCATGTCTATCTCATATCTCTTGAGTTGTGAAGGATCCACTTCCTTCTCTTTGCTCTTGAGGAATATTTTTTTTAAGGAAACTAGAGTAAAAATCTGACTGACAGATTCACCTCACCGCTGGAGGTAAGACACACTTTGCAGGATGAGCACTTCTCCTGCTTCCCGGGGCTCTGTTCCCTTTAGAAAATATCAGATTGGGGACATGAATAAAGCACCGGAGACCGAGACATTAATCCGGGACTTTTGCCCCCTTCTTCTTCTTCTGGGACCATTGAATCTTTATGAACTTCCATTATCACGCCCACCAGGGTCCTGACGGAGCTACAAGTGGGTTTTCCTCTCTCTCTGATATGTAATTTCTCTCCGTTGCATCACTTTCGAGCCAGGTTTTCATGTCCGGTTGTCTTATTGCTTATATGCTTGTATTATTGATTTGTGCTTTTTATGTTTCTCTTTTGAAACAAGGGTCCAGACAAATGAGATCTCCTTCCCTCTCTGGTTGTGAGCTGTAACTAAGTTCTGCTTCCTCCTCAGGTGCAGCAGCTGGCGGACGAACAGATCCACCACTTGGTGAAAATGACGCGTGATTTTACTCTTCTGTTTTATAAGGTCAGACACATTTTATCTATTTATTGTAGATCTGTTTGTGTACTGTGTATTTAGATTCATACTAGGGCTGGGCAAGTTAACTCGTTTCAATCGAGTTAACTCAAGTGATGAGTTAACTCGATTAATTATTTTATCTCGCATTAACTCAGGTTTGATTATTTATTGTTTTATTGTGAAAGTCAGGCTTTTATTTTGTGAAAGTCTGTTGCTGACTGCTGCAGAACAGGAAAAAAGAAAATAATTGGCGGATAAACAATCGAGTTAACTCATCACTTGAGTTAACTCGATTAAAACGAGTTAACTTGCCCAGCCCTAATTCATACATATTTACCTTTTGGTTTATAACTTCCAAGAATAGATTCAATTTCAATGTTTTGCTGAGGAGCAGGACTCAAAAAGCAAATGTTCCTTTTTCTTCTCCATGCATAACAGACGAATGAGGAAAGTGGAATGTTCCCTCTTGTTATCTTTATCCTCATCTATCTATTCGCTCTCCCCTGCCCTTTCTTGTCTCCTATCAGTGTCGCAAATCCGGCTCTGCTCTCAACAAACATTACAAAGTCTACAAGCGTCCCCAGTGCGGCCAGTGCTTCCGCGGTATCACCGTGTGTCGTCTTGGAGACAACGGCAGGATGACTTACTTCTGCGAGCGCTGTCAGACGGGAAATCCCAGCGGGGTTGACATCAGGTAGAGATTCTCACAGACCATCGGCAATTTGACTGCAAAGGTATTGTCTTGAGCTCTTGTAAAGATGCTTTCACTGAAGGCTGGCGTAGGCGTTGTTGGAACATCTATTACACTGCCTTATTCTCCGCAGCTTCAATGCATCTCTTCCACCACATGTTTGTCGAGCAAATCGTTTTCTCGCCGCCTTTTCATCCAGGGGTTTTATGAACAACACAATATACTGTTATGCTTTTTTCTTTGTAGAAATGTGATAAAACCTGGAATCGTCTTGTAACAGTAGAGTTTCTTTATTATGTTTTCTTGTTAGAAGGCGACACTACTATAGTACAGTAAAAACAAGGTGTCGTTTTTCAAAAAACCAAAGTCTTTACAGAAAGTTCTAAAGCCTTTTTAGATAAAAGGTTCAATTTCAGAGAGGCCATGCTTGCAGGCAGATGGGCTTGGCAGGGAGTGAGAAGTGTGATGGTGGCTGCGGTGGTGGCGGCGAGCGGGGGGGCATTAATGCGCATGTAAGGCTATGTTTGCCAGACAGGGCACCGGCTCAACACCTCCTGGGTTGTGTTTGAGCAAAGCTTTGCGAGGGGTTAGAGCCCAAAGCCCTTACAACGCATTACACAGCTGATAAATGCAATCTGTGAGGAGAGTTTCCTGAAAGCCAGCGCTCCTTTCCTCCCGCTCCACCACTGTTGGCAGAGCAGATTTGCCTTCTTGTCAAACATAGTCCAGCCTCATGTCGGAGCACTAACATGTATGCTGGGAGCAAACATCGCCTTCCCACATATCTTCATCCTCTGCTTAAACTGCAAATGTTAGCCCAGAGCAAGTTTTCTTCTTTGCCTGTAACACAGTTTGACTTGCGTGAACCACTAAGAGTGTGGGGCCACCCAGTTTGTCCTACGTTGTATAATTCATGTTGCACTTCCACTGCCGAGGACAACTGGCTTTTTGTATAAGTAATCAAAGAAATGTATGTTCACGTGCGAATCGGTGGGAACTCGCCCAAAAACAAGAAACAAAAAGCCAGCAAAACATTTTCATTCTCTTTTTAATAACATTTACAGGAATATTTTTATTCCATAAAAACAAGCTGTGCGACCTATGACCTTTGCAAACATGGCACATCGTGAATAAAGCTCGACTGTTGGTTGTCGGTTGGATGATATTTAAAAGTAAATTTCACAGAATAAATGATACAGAAAACATTTTATAATTGGAAAAAAATATATTTGTACTAATCATTTCCACTGAGATAACGCTGATACAACTGTCCTGCATCGAACTCAACCTTCACGGTGCTGATGATGCTCATCTTTTGTTAATGCTGCTTCAAAGGGTTGTTGAATAAAGTTTACAGCCGTTTTTGGATGCTTTTACTACGAAGCTTTTCGTCTACTCTCTCAGATCGAAAACCATATTACAAAAATAACAGTAAATGGACTGAATTTATATCATCTCATCTGGTGTTATCGACCTTTGAGAGTGCCTTCACCCATTCACACAGAGCTTTCTCTATCATACACCTTTCACACACGGCCAGGGGGCAATTGAGAGTTCAGTGTCAAAGGTCCCTTCAGCATGCAGACTGGAGCGGCTTGGGTTCAAACCACTGACCTTCTGCTTAGTGGACGACCCGTTCTACCTCCTGCGTCACAGCTGTAGACTGAATATCGAATTATTCATTTTGTCTGTACTGTTTTCAGTCAGTGAAGTGATTTCAGCTTCAGTGCACGTCTCCTTCATTAGTAAGCCTGTTTTATAGTCACAAGGATTTATTTTTTGTCGCCCCTGCTTTTCTTTATCTAGTAAGCTCCCAGTCAGAAACAGCCTGATTGAATGGGCGTACAATCACAGAGCCAGCGATAATGTGGCGAAGAAGGAGGAGGAAGACTGGGCCTGTCAGCTCTGCACGCTCATCAACCAGCCGGCAGCGAAGGCCTGTGATGCCTGCCTCACTCCCAGACCTGAGGGTGAGTAAAACATTGGGAATTGGAATTTAATGGGGCGACAATGTCCTTGTAAGCAAGAGATAAAATACTGGTAGCTCCAGTTTTGCAGGTTCGGGCCGGATGATCCCACTTGTCCGCTCGCCATCGAGGCTCAAGAGCTTCTGGAGCGAGTCACCGAGCTGCTGCGATGACTCGGCAGACGAGCAAACATATATCTCCATGTGCGGTTGCGTCTGTGTGTTGCCGCACTAATAACGAGCATGTCTGTCAACTGGCCGTTTGTCTCTGACTGTCTGAAGATTAGGGTTGCAGAATTCCGCGAATATTCAAAGTTGGAAACTTTCCATGGGAATTAATGGGAATATACGGGAATTAACGGGAATAAATGGGAATATACAGGAATTAACAGGAATAAACTGGAAATGTTGTGAGTAATTTATACTAACTGTATTTACCTTGTCATATACAGACATAAATATAAACATTTTGTTTTGTCATAGGCTGATTTGAGCCCTGAGGAAACTTTGGGCACTTGACTATATGCTTCTGCATCGTTGTGTCATTTCTTAACATAGGTCTTTGCACAGTATTTGCAAATGTACACAGCCTTTCCTTCTACATTGGATGGGGTGAAATGTCTCCACACATGAGATGGCATTGTTCTGTAGAATAAGATGAGAAAAAAGTTTGTAAAATAACGTTAATGCAATGCCAGAGATATAAATAGTTAGCAAAACAATTGGAATCGTCTGTAAAAACATTTAACAATTGATGGATAAATGAATGGAAATAGGCAAGATGGACAGGTGAACAATCCTCAATCAGCATGCTAATATATTTTCCCCAGTAATATCATGGAAACTTACCTGACTAGTCTGGCCTGATGATTTTATTGCTCAGCGTTTAATTTGCGTATTTATTTTTTTTTCAAAATTCCCGAGCTAAACTTCCCATGGAAACTCTAAGCCCCTTTGCAACCCTACTGGAGATACATTACAGCAGCAGTGAATGAGCGTGTGAAATAAATCTTCTGCAATCCGTCTGTTTCATCTGCCAAACCTCAGTTCAATGGTATTTTTATATTTTGTGTTTTTTTTTGGGGAGATCGTGCTGCTACATTTCAAATATTTTTTTTCATATCACAGCTGACTGAACAAGCGAATAGCTGCAGCATGAGTATCACTGACTCCAGACTACAGTTTCCCCATGGTTCATTTGGTTATGCTGAGCTTTTCAGGCATGGGTAAATTGCCGACTATCGTATGTCAGCCTTTCTTTTTTGGCTCGGATTCCTGCAGTTGCATCAGATGTTCTCCTTCTCCTGCAGCCGCACTTTGGACAGAACAGAAAACCTCCAATTTCCAGCATCTGGCTGCATTTATAGTGCTTATAAAAAGTATTTTACATTTGAAATAAATTTAGATCACTGGTAGGGATCTAAAAATAGGTATTGCTCCATTTGATTGGTGTTAAAAAGCCACAAAATCTTTTTTGAGCCCGTGCTGTAAAACATTTCATCTTCAAAGGGGGATGAAAACCAGGATGGAAACTAGATCTACAAATGTGCAAAGTCCACCTGTATTTAGATGTGAGTCTTATTATCCAGGACAATGTTTGCAGATTAGCTGTTCCTTTTTAAAAAAAATCTACAAATGAATAATAACAACTTATTTCCAGAGGGAAGGTTGTATTTTGTTTTTCCGTATTACCCTGATTAGCATTTCTGCAAGATATAAATTAGTTGACCACAACGCTGCACCACTAAAAACAGTTGGGGGCTAAGTACCTTGCTCAAGGGTAAATTAATGGTAGTAGTCCAGGGGATGCAGTTCACCACAACAGCAAACATTTACCTAGCTTCAAAGTTTTATAAATGCAGTTTCATTTGCCTATGGATATTATCAGCACAGCAGATTGTGAGACCTACTGATTCCACACTAACAACAGCAGCCTGTGCACCAGGATCAGCTGCAGTTTGTGAAGATGAAATGATTTCTTACCGTGGCTTCGTCTTCACAGTTCCCAAAGACGACGTCAGCACCGAGGCGACCCCCTTCGCCACCGACTTGATTAAGTACCCCTGCAATGCCTTCAAGAAACCACAGGGGGAGCGCAAAATCAACTGGAGGTCCGGGCTAGGGACTTCCACCCTTGTTTTCTCCGACTTGAGCGAGAAGCCGAAGCCTGTAAACTCCCCGCTCTCCCCCGCCGCCAGTCATTCGAATTCCTTGGCGGCCGAGCGAGGTTTAAATAAATACAGAGTCTGCCAAGGGACAACAAGCCCCAATTATGCCTCTGGTGGCTGGCAGAAGCAAAATGCCGAGCGCTCCAATGGGGAGGCGCTGGCCTCCTACAGTCAGCCATCCAAGAAAATGAGAATTGATCACAGTCCCTTTCCCAGTAACAATGCTCAAAATGGAACCCCCTACT
This sequence comes from Limanda limanda, assembly GCF_963576545.1. Lineage (NCBI taxonomy): Eukaryota > Metazoa > Chordata > Actinopteri > Pleuronectiformes > Pleuronectidae > Limanda > Limanda limanda. Next base: position 23,408,500 of record NC_083645.1, on the reverse strand, counting down.
CCGGGTGAGTGAATCCCTCGCTTGGCTATTCGTGAATAAGTTTATAATAAGAGAAGTTTTTTGCAACTTCAGTAAGATAAGTAGGATAAAAAACTGTCTGAATTTTTAATGCAGCATTGTTAAAAAGAAACACAGATTGATGAGTAGCTGTAGCGTTTCCATGCAAATACAATTATTACCCACACATACCATCACACGCTTGAGGAGTGGTTGTTTGCTCTCTAATGAGGGTTGACGTGACAGGTGTTCCCTGTGTGTTATTTTTGAATTTATTTCGTGCTAATAAGAGCGCTTCTTCACTTCTGTCAGTTCGCGCAAAACAGGAGCAGCCAGCGGCGGCTCCTCGGTCTCCTCCAGTCCCAGCGTCCCCTGCTGTGCGTCCCATGGTCGTCCAGCTGTCCTCCGAGTGGTCCACAAGGACGGAGAGAATAAGGGACGGCAGTTCTACGGCTGCACGCTTCCCAGAGAGACCAAGTGCAACTTCTTTGAGGTGAAACTGGAAAGCAAGAACTCATCTCTATAGCATTGTGTAGCCTAGAAAATATAAAAATAAAGCGTCTACAGTTTTAGCCAAAACACAAAAAAGTGGCATTTATTTGCATCCAATTTAAACTGACTATAATAACATTTTACAACTAACTAATGAGAAGCGTGTTTTTCTGTGTTGCAGTGGGCAGACCAGCACTTCCCTTCTTGTCAACACGGCAAACGCTGCTTAATGAGAACGGTTCTGAAACTAGGACCCAACAACGGTCGGAATTTCTACACTTGCAGCTTTCAAAAGGGTAAACAGTGCGAGTTCTTCCAGTGGGCAGAGAGCGGACCGGGGTTATCCATCCTCCCTGGCTGCTAATGTGCTCTACTAGCAGGTTATATAAACGATGTGCTGACCCCACCTGTTCATATAAATAAATGGAAATATAAGTGGGACATGATAGTTCAACCTGGAATATGCAGATGTTGTCCTGAAATTTACATTAAGCAGAGAATACTTATCAAATGAATGATCTTCAGCCCACAAGTGTTTGCATTTAAATTCTCCTTCCGATCTTTTAGTCGTGAATAACAGTTGTTACGAGTAAACTGTGATAAATCAAATGAGAATGAATGTGCATTTGTTTCCTATTTTTATTTATTTCCTTTTTTGAATAAAACCAACATCATCATTATTACAATTCAGTGTGAAGTCTGTCAATTCATTTAAATATAAAAGAGAGGCATGAAAGGAAGAGCTGTTCAGAAGCAGTCCACGGATTTGAGAAGCGGAGCGTCTGACTCGGAGTTTGACACCATGAAGTGAAACTGGGAGAATCCAGGGCTTTTGTTGCAGGCTGCACCTGAAGGAGATCAGAGAGGAAACCAACAATGTCACAGAAGAACAAAACCTTCACCCCTTCTAAAGGATTCATTCCTTTAACTTTTGCGCCAGCTGCTTCCAGCCGTCAATGCAGATGATTGCGAATATTCTCACTCCAAGTCAGGATTAGACAACAAAGTTAAAATGAAGGGAAGCTCTGTTCTGACTTAGTGGCGACACCCACGTATTTAACCTCTTCAGGCTTGTTCTAAAGGTCGGCGGCTGTCTCTTGCTCCTGGCTGAGATATAATGAGACACTGAAAACATCTGCCTACAAGGATGTTGTAATAAAAGTCTCTGGAATCACCTGAGGCCGAGTGTAAACTTTGTCTTTTTTTAGGATTCACACGAGGCCAAATGTGAGCGGCTGTTAAATCCTTCACACTTACCCCTCGTGCGACTGCAGCCGCTGTGGTTGCAGCATCCTTGGATGTTTTCAATGTCATTACGCTCATGTCTCATTATTCATACCTATGTTTACAACGTGTGTGTGATCAGGTGGCAAAAAGACAATGTGGAGATAACGGTAGATGGAGAGAAGCCTGGACTAAGTGTCATTTATATGAGAAAGAAAAGGTTATCAAATGATTCTTCTGATGGAGGGAAGAGAAACTGCATGTGGCCTTAGCCGCTGTGATTATTTTTAAACTTAGTCTGTGTTGTCATGAGAACAAAGCAGTCACAGGGAGGAGAGGGGGGGTGCTGGGGAGTGTGAGTGGATGACACACTGTCAGGAGACGGTTTAATATAAGTTTTGAAGCAACTGCCTTCTTCAAACTTTGCACAAAAATGATAAGGATTACAATTTTCCTCAAATCTTCGCCTCTATTTAAGAAAATGTGAGATTTTTTAATGAGCAGCATCAATCAAGTTATAAAAAAAGGCACAACATATTCATGTGTATGATTCTCTACATTTAGTTTGTCTTTAAGCCTTTTAGATACATTTTTGAATATGGGTGAAGACTATTTTCACAGATTTTAAATGTGTTTTTGAATCTTTTAAATTAATTGATCATGAAATAGTCACATGCTGTTCGTAACTGGTTAGAATCAGAGACTATTTTCAATCAAACGTGATACAAAAGACCTGTGTGTGTGTGTGTGTGTGTGTGTCAGGTGTTTGCCTCGGCCCCTTTGGCAGCGAGCGGCACAGTCTGTGTGTGTGAACCCAAACACTCACCATAATGGCCTGTTGTGTTAGCGCAGATGATGGCTCCAAAGAACACTGAGTAATGCCTCTTGATTCTGGAGATGGCCATCTTGCAGGCTGCTGAGGGATCTGCCCCGGTCCTCATCAGCTCCACGGCCAAGTAGCTGTTGGCAGGATCACACACACAGTGCACATGAGGCAAATTTAAAGAGCACTGTTGAGGCCACCGACCACGGAGAGGACGCCGTCGGGGATGAGCGTGTGATTATGGCGCGGGATGAAACTGATGCCAACATATTTCATCTTTTTTTTTTTAATAGTTACATTCCCAGCCTCCCTTTCATTATGAATGTGAGACATTTGTGAAACTTCTTTTTCCGGGGTTCACGAGAACAAAATAAGCAAATGAGGAGAAACAGGTTTTCTGTGCCTCACAGACACTACAGGTGCTGTTTACTCCCTTATCTCGAGGGCGCATTTATAACGAGAGAGACATCTGTTCTTTGCCAAAACGTATCAGAAGCTTGTTCCTCTCTGAATACTGACGATGGTTGAACACCACGCTGTGTCTTTCTTCCACACGTTCGCAAATGAGCGCGAGTTAAATTCCTCTTTACTCCCCCAAGGAGGTCAACTTTTCTATTTCTGTTTGTTCGCAGTATTTCACAAAAACTACTCGACCGATTTCTAAGACAGAACCCGAAGAATTTGTGAGAGAATGTTTTCATCATTTTTGTAAATGTCTCAGATCAATTCAGGGACCTTGATGAAGATGATCCGACATGTTTAGTGGACTGATATTTCTTAGTGTGTGTAATCTGGTGAATTTAAATGTGGTTTCAGAGGGGGACTGTTGAGCCTTGGCGGAGGTGTGCATTCCACTGGGTGCCCTTCTACTTTACATTTGAATATTCCTCATAAGCACACTTTAAAGGGAAGGATTCAGAACTTTGGACTTGTAGTTGTTAACTTCTTCGTGTGGTTTAAAAAAAGAAAAAAAGTCTTTCTGGTGGTGGGGGGTTATGCTCTATTCTGATGTCCTTTTGAAAGTCCTGGGGCAGCCTTGTAACCAGACATATCAATTAAAATGTGTAGCCTGCTGTGAAACAGTTGGGCACTGAGAATGAATGAAAAACACACACACACACACACACACACACACACACACACATACATACACACACACACACACACACACAGTCTTTGAAAAACTCAACCCCCAATAGTTCTAGGATGTGACTCTGAAGAAAAAAAAACACCATGACTGAAACAGAATCCCTCCAGGTGTGGGTGTGAATGTAAAGCGGAGTGAAACTTAAAAGAGCAGCATGTGGGCTCACCAAACTATCCCAGATAAATAAAGCTACAAAATAAAAAAAAAAATCAAATCTTCGGAGACTGCTATATTCACACAGCCTGAAAAACAAACAGCAGCTTTAGTGAAATCTCGCCTCTTGTGGAATCTACAAATGACAGTTTTGGGGCAACATAGTCCACTCGAGTCTTTCTAATGCTGTTTGTTGCACCTGCACCGAGAAGCTCACGCCAGGAAGTGGCTGTTTAAAATCTGCACGTGTCACGGATGTCCATATTCTTGGAAACATCGTTCTTTTGTCAAGATAAGGCATAGGAATAAAAAACAAACTGGTTCAGGTGCATGGAGGCTTGAAGATCTTGTCGAAGTGTCTCATGGTGTTTTGAACACTTTAAAACACACAGATTTTTATGATGATAAACTATTTTCCAGCACAATTTCAAGTGATTGAAATCTCAAAATCCTCCATTTGACAGAGAGTTCTCACATTTGTCGTATTCAGGGCATTTCGTACATGAGAGGACATTTAAAACCTTGTCCCAAATTCAGGGGCCCTCTCCTTTTGGAGGCTGAGCTACACACAGCCCAACACCTTTTCTCAAAATAATGAATACTGGGATAGGTCGGCCCTTCGTGGAACAGCCTCGCTGCAGCGCTGTGACCCGATCGGTATTCACATGCAGCGTGAGACACAGCTTCATTCTTACTTCCATATGTGTTTACATGTGTTTTATAGCCTTAAAGCTGAGAAAAAAAGTCCACATTGCATTCACATTAAGTACATTCCACCACATCCGAATCCTTTTCTCTGAGATGAATAAGAACATCTTAATCTGAAGGGCCCTAGAGTCCTGACCTTCCCTTTTTATATATGCATCTTATGTGAGATAGCGATTTTCCCTCCGTGCTTTAGAGCACAAAGTCACAGTGAGGTACCAACACAGTTATGACCTCGATCACAGCAGAACAATTGATGAGGTACCTCGGGAGAAAGCGCATCATGATGTCTCCATCTCCAGTCGCGGAGGCACCGCCGGCTGAGCTGTCTGCGTAGGCCCCGGCTCCGACTATAGGAGAGTCCCCAACACGACTGCACAGCAGGAACAACCACATGGTGAATACACAGAGCAGTGCCTAGGACGATACATACACATTACATCTTTCTAGATGCTTGAATGCTTATAAACACAATGTTAAATGCAGATATACAGCATCATCTCATTTGTAACCTCTGCAAACAACACTGATTTGTTCTAGTATTTTTCAAAAGCTTGACCAACTGAGGAAAATCCTAAATTTGAATCTCAAACTTTATATTTCTCTCCAAACCAATATTGTAGGTGATAAAAAATGATGATAAAGTCTAAGGAATGGTTAATTTCATCCAAGACCAAGAAAAAATGTCCCTGGGCCTTGTCAAAATCACTAATACATATTCTGCCCATTTTTGACACTAATAACATCCTCTACGTACCCTGGAACTTTATGATTCATTCCATTGGTTGATGTACCTGCAGCCACGTGACCGTCTCGATCAACAGCAATCATCCCTGGTGCGAACAAAGAAAGGGAATAATGAGGAAATCTGTGAAAAAAATGTCTGATCTCACAATGTTAAAGAAAGGGATCCAAGCCGATAGTCTCTCTCTTGGCCTGTGTCCCATCCAGCAGTAGTTTTTTACATCATGTTGCTAAAGAACAGGATTGAAAACGTTCAATGTTGATTTTTCTTATTGGGTTCTCTAGGAGCGTTGCACTGGATCCTAACAAACTCCGGTAATTCCTACAAACACTAAGTGAAAATCAGGTTTGATCTTGATCTCGACAGTGACATAAATTCAATGCCTCGACATTTAAGTGTTCCCTGATGATCTCTTCTTCAGTGGAAATGTTATGCTGCTAAAACCCCTGCTCTTATCACTGGCTTGTTTCAATTAAGTGCTTAAATACTAAACTGTTAAGTGTCCGGGGAGAAGCTCGGCTTCCCTTTCGCTGTGAACTGATAAAACTCACCTATGGTGTCGTGGGAGTGCACATTAGCATGCCGGGCCCTCTCCCTCTCTTTCAGCATCGCCCTAGGCTTGTAGGGTCCACAGTACTTGGAGGGATCTGGAAATACATTCTTTTGACAGGAGAGAAAACATCAGCAGACAGAACAACGCCAGTGTGCTGCTGCTTAATTATTGTAATAGCAGACGAGAAAAACGCTGATCTGCAGGCATTTACTTTTGCTGAACTATATCAGCACTATTGTCGTGGATTAGTTTGGTACTTCATAATAAATGGTTGGCAGTCGAGTTTGGCTCGGAATCTGACAAAACCAGGTTCCCAGTGGTCTTGTACATTACGAGGACAAAACCTCCCAGTACGAATTCCTCCTCCTCCTCCTCCTCCTGCTGCTGCAAAAATGTGTCCTTCGGCACTCAAAAGCCATTTTTTATTGAGACACAGGCGGCCCACTGTACCAGCTCATTCATTCAAAGTTGACTCGGAGAGGGGGGGGGTCAGCCAGCACAGAGCACAAAATGTGAATGTCTGTGGGAGAGTGCAGTGTAGTTTGACAAAAGCTTTTCTCTCTCTCTCTCCACCTCGAGGCGCCCTGTGAATGACTGAGTGTTCCCGGTTGACCCGGGGGGCCGGTGTGAAAAGTTTAGTCAGTGTCTTCGGCTGCTTTGATCTCGCAGGTAAGTGGGATGCAGCTCAAAATAAAAAATAAAAGTGTCAAATTTGGAGTTTTAAAGTGAACGGAGGCAAAAAATATAAGACTGGGAACCATAGAAACTTAAATATTAAAAACAAAGATCCCTTTTATGTAGAATGTGTGTGTGTGTATCGCCATTACCTCTCTACAGAACCTTCATCATGCCATCAGTAAAGCAAAGTTGGGCTCAACCGGTCTGTTGTATGGGAGTGCCCGTGTATTATTCATAACCCCAAGTCTGTTACATTCCATTTCATGCAGGCGAAGGTAAAACCCTTGAAAACAGTCTCTTAAGTTATAAATAATACAGGTACAGTTGTTCTCCGGTGACCTCAGCAACAATCTGGAACTTTTCAGAAAGGCCTGTCAACGGAATAATTTAAGTCGAGGTAAAGGGGAAATAATGACATATTTCTTCAGATTCAAGCGGCTACAGCTGTGAATTTACCCCTGGACCACCAAGGAGGCTTTTAACTGGAGATGGTGCAGCAGATTTCTTTATTGTCTGTCTTATAGTTCCAGAAATCTCTGTCTGTCTGTGTGTGGCTCAAACAACCGATTCTGAAGGTGTGGTTTTTGTGAGTTGAGCTTCAGCGAACTTTGAATAAACGGGTGAACAGATCTTAGTGCAGCAGCAGCAGCAGCAGCAGCAGCGGTGGAGCAGCTTCAAGTTTCCTGCAGGTGTTGCTGCAGGACTCAATTCCTGCAGCAACACTTTAACAGTAAAAAAAAAACAACCTGCATCTAGCATTACTACAGGACCAGCAAGCAGCTCAAACATGGATTATACAATGTACAGCTGCATTAAATGCATGCAGGGTAACCAATACTGTGTGTTCTTTCCTCTGGCTCTCTATTTGCCAGTATTTAGTGATGGAAGTTTACTCTGCACCAAGTATATATTATTCATTTTGATAAGGGTATTGTACTTTGCTACAGCAAATGATTAATTGGCTGGAATGGGTCTCGAACGCTTTGGGGAAAACCTCCAATTGTGGAATTGATCAGCTTTTTCCCTCCCTCAACTACTCTTATCTCTCGAGTTTTGTAGTGCAGCCACTCAGGGAACATCAATAGAGGATTGTATTTGTGCCGGGAATCCACAAGTGTAAATATAGTAAATTTCATTAATAGGACCCTTAATCTCTGTGGCACAGCTGACTTGGAATGAAAAACAACTTCTATCTGGAGATGTTGGCTCATTATTGGGGCGGTGAATTTTAGTTTCTGGATTGCAGCAATCCATCGCTGGAGGGCATCACCTTTACCACAAATGCTGACTTTTTATGAACTACTTTAGAATGCCTGTCAAATTCCCAGCCGAATATCAATCTTTTAAAAGTAGCGCGAGCCTGTAGCCCCCCCAAACAACGGAGGAAAACACACACACACACACTCCGGCAGACACACACCTTTCGATAATTAGGTTGGCAGTTGCTCCCCAGCCACTGTGAGAAAATATTCACAGATTTGTTGGTAGTCAGGTCCTCGGCAGGGAAGCCCATGTTCTCAGCAAACACGGAGGCTGCGGAGAGAGAGAGGTGATAGTTTCAGGGGGGGGGGCTACACACTCTGATCCGCGCTGACCTCGGTTGATAAGAAGAACAAAAGGTCACAAACAAAAGGACGTGATCTGAGGCAATCTGATCTCAATTTGGCTCGACGCTTCAGCCTCATGAGGGAGGACGTGTTCCACCGCTTCCGCTTCGTGAACAGTGGTGACCTTTCCCGTTTCCAAGGAAATCCCGGCTCAATTTGGATGAATAGGCCGTAATGAATTGAATCTTCACGGGGTATAAAATAAAATAAGCCGATCTTGTGATATTTTGACATATGAGCCAGACGATTTGATTTAGAAGACACTTGTCATATGGAAATAATAGACTTCGGTATTGACCTTCAGTTAAACTGAATCGCAGAGACTTGTGCTCCTTGTCGTTCTTCACTCATTTACCCGTGAAAAGTGTTCGTACTTGGAGTGTTATACTCCTTTTTTCTTGTTAGCTTCAGCGACACTCTGGTAGAAAGTGACAAATACCAGCTTTCATTTGAATTGGGTTTCCAGCACGTCAACATTGAAAGAACTCTGCGGGGGACTTAGCTCTTTTAACACATCGTGCAAGAATTACCAGGGTTCAGAAGAGACAGATCTGTAAGTAAGAATGAAATCATCACACTTAATAATGATCTGTGGAAACAACAGGGACATTGTATCGTCTCTAGTTATGGTCCCTGATGCTGCTTTCAGACGTGCACTGAACTCCAGACATTCTCCTGAAGTTAATCGGTCTACGTCTGTATGTGAAACACAAATGTCAGATTCAGTTACAACAGACAAAGGAAATTTCTCCCTAAAATGTCTGAAGAATGTCCGAGTGAGTTCGAGAGAGGATAGAAATGTCCAGGGAGTTTACCTCAGAGAGCGAGAGGGCAACACATGACATTTCTAACACTTGGCGGACGCACAACGGAGGAAAACAGATGTCAACTTGGGCAGACAACGAGATTCAAGAGCTTTTTGGCGACAAAAGCCGATGTCTTCTGTCCTGCAGACGAAAACCTTTTCATTTCTACACAGGAAATGATACGTCAGGTCCTTCCTCTTGCACCTGAATGTTCCAGCCATTCTCCTGCTGCTTTCTTTACACGTGAAAGGCAAATAAAGACGAGACCCCATAGTCTGGACATTTTGCCTGAGTTTGTGTTTTAAAATAGCTTAAGATTTTGAGTGCAACCTCGTTCGGTTCTTGCTTGTTGTGCAGGTTTCTGCCTTTTGTGTGGTCTTCAGCAAGTTGTGCTGCTCAGCCAGACTGTGATTGACTCCCTCCTGTGTTCCTATGCATTTATCCCGTTGCTTCCATCAGTTGTGAAATTGTGGCGGCTTTGAGTCATGATCTCTTTCTCTTCACACTCTCCTCTTTCCATAATTTCGAAGGAGGCCGATTTTGGTTTCATCACTCAATACAACTCTGTCCCAGAACTCAACCTGATTCCTTTTGTGCGTTTCTTGCGAAGTGAAACCTGGGCACTATTCCCCTCTATTGCTGACAAGAAAACGTCTATGCCTCCGTCCTGGAGAGTGCTTCTGACTTGCTGTGCAGAAATGAAAGGGTTTTTCTTCTTCACCATGGAAATCATTTTCCGGTCATCCACATGACTCATGTCTACCTGCTTGTTTCTCTGCATACACTTCCTTCTTAAGAATGTACCCAGTTTGAACCCTTGTGATTTTGACATTGTGCTTTGAAAAGGTTCTAAATACAAATCTATAACTTTCCATTTACTTATAATTGGGACCGTATGTTTCCTCTCTGGCTGTTATACAATCATTCTATTTATGCTCAGAGCGTCATACTGCAGCGATGACGCATGCATTCATCACCGACTGCTTATGGTGGTGATCTGGGGGATTAAAGCTTATTCAAGTGACCCATTAGGCATCAGGCACCATATAAGTGCCTAAAAGGGTTTGGCCCTGATGTGACACCTGCTTGATGAAGATGACTAATGTAAATCCAGCTGCTGCGTTAAACTCTTTTAATTCCTTTTCAAACTGGCTCGAGACAAATGTATTTAAAACAAACTTGGACAGTGTTGGATCTCTAAAGACAGGATTTTTAAGATCGACCCTTCCAACATTAAACAGGTTATTCTTTTTAAACGTACAAGACCTCATATACCTGACTCTCCCACCAGCAGTGTGTGATCGGTGCGCTCCATAACCGCCCTCGCTACTCCGATGGCGTTCTTGATTCTCCTCAGGTCCGCGACTGCCCCGACCTCCATCGTATCCCTGAGCGGAGACAATACACTGTGAATAAACTGTCCCTCTGCAGGGTGAGTGGACAAGAGTCAGCAGGTGACCCGTCTAAAAGCTCTATAAACCAGAACTGGTGAAGAATACAAACCACGACAGTAGCACATCTCGGATGTCGTAACCCTGCCTCCTTCATAAAAGGCAGGTGGGTGATTAACTCTCAATAATTTACATACCACATGTAATAAAGCAAATTAGAACAAACGTGTTTGAAAACACTGTTTTTATTCCTATTCATTAGCAATAGAGTGTAAACACTGACACTTTCGACTCATGCAATAAATGCGACTGACAACTTTCTGGATATTATCTCTCTAATGAATTGTGTTTGTAGAGTGCTAATTAGAAAGTGAATCAAGCCCATGAAATGCTACTAAGGTTAACATTACTGATCACCCTATTCATGATATTTTTATAATAGCTAATAAAAGTATTATAATAACACCACACCAAAGACTGTATATAAAGATGGACAGGAAAATTAAGTTTAAAATATCCTGCTCTTTGGACGTCATCTGAAGCCTCTTGTCTGAATCACAGCAGTTGTCATGGTGTTAAGTGGCGAAAGGAAATAAAATGATGAATTTATCTGAGACGTGTTTATTTAATGTGTAATTTGAGTCTGGGTCCCATCCACTAACATGGAGGAGGCAGGATGTATGTGCTATAATCCAGATGATTGAGCTCCCCCTTTAGTGAGTTTTCACATCCTCCATCTTTCTACACAGACTCTGTACTACACCTGTTAGTCTTAGTATAATGTCCAGTTTATTCTTGATAATGTGTGAAGAGTGAAGTGGACTCTATTCGTTATGGCGGTAGGTTGCAGTGGCAGTGCCATGGATTGCATTGTATTGATTCATGCTTCTAATATTTTAATCCATCACAACAAAGTAGAGCCTGAAGAATTGCCACAGGGTTGAGTCATCTCCCCTTTAAGCCAATATCAAAAATTGAATGTTGTTTTCTCAAGTTTCTTTTTTTCATGGATGTTCTCTTGGATAGCGTGAAATTGTACAGGTGTTTGGATTCTCTCGCTCCGAGTCTCTATCTAGAATATGTATGCCAGTGATAACTACTGCATTTCTTATGCAGCTTTATTGGATCGTGTGTGGGAGACGATGCGCTCCCTGGAACACACTCATGACTATGCAACCAGAAAAAAGTCAATTTCCCTGCAAAATGGAGGAGGGAACATTTCACAGAGTAATAACAAACAGCTTGCTGCGTGCATTCATCTTCCGTTGTGAGCTGATATTTGCCTCCACTGATAGCCTGCGAGGGTGTAAATGTTTGTGTTTAAGGACCTAATGATTGGAAACCCTTCAGATCTTAATGAGACTGATAATTAGAGGTTTATTAAAGAAAGGCTCGCTGGAAAGGTCAGTCAGTTAATCCTGTAAATGTTAAAGATGCACCGACAGCAGCAGAGCAAGTTGTCATTTGCACAATACATTGGAGATCTGCAGGTGCCTTATTAGAGTGAGACATTTTCAATTATACATAGGTCATTTATGAAAACCATTTATCTGTTCATTAAGAGCAATTTCGGGCTGGAGATTCAGGCTTTTACCAGAAGAGCTATTTTTTACAAAATACATCTGGATCCTCATCAACCTTTACCGCCTCATTAGGTTGCATTATGAATTTCCCTATTTTTGGTGAAAGCCCAGTTTATGCCATGATTTACCCATTCATGATCAGGGCGTCCAGTGTGGTCTCTCCAGACTCATCCGGGCTCCCTCCGTATCCCACGGTCCCGTCGCACTGCTCCACCTCACAGCGGGAGCAGCCCTGCTGCACGGCGTCCAGCACCGAGCCGCCGGACTGCAGCACGCTCCACGCTGCAACACATCAAACAGAGTCACCCAGTGTACAGTACACACAACATATGCATGATGGGTAATACCATAGACATATATAAAGACTAGATGTCTCATTCAACAGAGCCGGACGTCCGCACATGGCGGCCATCTTGCCAGAGGCTGCTCGCTCACCCATAACATTGTGTTGGTAAATAACCATGACCTGCTCAATTTTCAACCGATTTTTAAACAGTCTGGTTTGTTATAAACGTCAGAGATGTAGTTATGACACTGCATAAATTATTACATTTTTAAGAAAATAACATAATTATTCACAAGTATGCAGTGTCATATCTACATCTCTGACGTTTATAACAAACCAGACCGGTTAAAAATCGGTTGAAAATTTAGCAAGTTATGGTTATTTACCAACACAATGTTATGGGTGAGCGTGCTGCCTCTGGCAAGATGGCCGCCATGTGCGGACGTTCGTCTCCGTTGGCCGGCAACGCAGACGAGACATCTAGTCTTGATATATATCTATGGGTAATACAACCACTGCCAATGAAGTTATTAAAGCAAACAGGGAATTTTGGGCCTGTGATCAGGGCTTCTAGATATTTATGCATGTCAAGGTTTTCCTGTGGACGTGGAGAAGCAAAGTTCTATCGAACTAAATAACGCTGACAAGAAGTCTGGTTATCCTTTGAGGATCATGTGAGGTCCAATCCCAGGAGCCATTGGGCAAGAAGGGAAACAGAGGAAGGGAAAACCAACACAGATATGGAGAGAACATACAAACACACACTGGCCAAGCTAGGATTCCAACCAGGAACCTTCTTGCTGTGACGCAAACTACTTGAGAAACATTTTTTGCAACTTGCGTGACTTTATGTAATATTTGCGAAGTTGTACATTAACTAAATCAGATTAAAAGTTTGTATGATGCACGAGATGTCCACTCGCTAATAAACAGCGAGTGTGAGCTGACAAGCATTTGGTCACTGATCCCCCGCTGATCCCCCCCGAGTGCCCACAGGGGATCAGAACACCAACTGGTGGCGCTGTCACCAGCTTGCCTCTCAATTCTCAGACCAGTAATCTGTGTTCAGCGGGATACAACCACAAATTCCTCCTCCTTTCAGTTATGATTTCTCCATCTATAAATTCTGTTCATCTACCATCTTTGGTGAGTGCTCTTGACTGGAGGATATCATTATTAATATTCATTTTTTCCGTTTTTTAATATCAAACTCCACATTGCAAATCTTTAGAAAATGCCACTGAATGGAAGAAGAGATTAGGCTCCTATTGTCAGCTGCTTTCTTAAAGCATAAGAGATCTGCATTTGGGAGGGGGGGTATCAATAAAAGGTAGCTCACAGACTACACCTTTAAATATCCACCCGCAGAACAGATCGCCGGGCACATTTTTCATTTTCACTGCTGCCTCGGGGATGAGATGTGACGTACATCTGATAAATTAAAGGGTATCCATCTCGAATGGTGAGATTTTTAAGTTCACTTTAATCACCTGCCGGTTTGATCTGCTGCTTGAGATGTTTCCAGCACCGTTCCTGTCATTTTCCTTTCCCCGTGTCGGGCCTGTGCATTCCGCTGGAAAACCACTTGACTGCTAAGTGAAAAGCAATGCTGAAATATTTTCAGTTTCAATTTGAACGTGTCCAATGTATCATCCTGAAGGAAATCAAATAGAGTGAGGCAGAGCTGGCAGTGGCAGCTACGATGCCTCGTGGGTTTGGCCCATTTTTCCTATCGGCATCTGAGACTCTGATGGGCTTACATACCTGTGCGGGTAAAGCTTGTGGTGCTGGGAAAATAATATTTCATAACAATGTGGGGAAGGAGATCCGGAAAATTGTGGATTTATGGCCAGACAGGGCTTGGACTTCATTATGCATACAAAACACACACACACACATCTATCCTTTTATATAATAGATTTGGTCTTTTGTGGATCGATAGATTTGTTGTTTCATCTTTAAGGCGTCAGAAAATGTGGAATTGGCCTTCACCAACTCCTGCAGCCTGAGGTGACGTCTTAAAATGTTCCAAAAGTGGAAATCCCAAAAAAAGACTCAATTTGTAACCAGGGACGACGGAGACGAGAACATTCTGAGAGCCACAAGTCGAGGGTGTCACATGAAGCCACCTGGATGAGTCACGTCTAGTAAGGGCCTCAGTGAAACAAGCTTCCTGGATCAATTTGTGAAACTACAACTCCTGTCTGCAGCTAAAACTGGACTGTTAGACACGTAGTCGCTGTTTAAATAGCAGATGGATTTCACACACAAAAAAAACACATATAGGGGGAAGTGCTGATGCAAAATGAGTCTATTCAGACTGTCAACACGAAGTCGGGTTCAGCCGACCTCTGCCTCTCTCTCAAATGTCAGCGCTCAATTTGAAAAAGGCTCCGTCTGCCAACTTGAATAATTGTGCCGTGGCTGGATTTATGGCATTGTCATAAAATGTTCAATGCATGAAAATGTAAAAGGAGAGAAGCAGGTGAAGTGGCCAAGCGGCTGCTTTTAAATTCCCACGTCTTTCAGTACAGTGGGAACAAGTGTTGTGCATGATTCCCCTGGAACTTGTGTGTGAGATAATGAACGCCCACACACACATAAACAATATGTTAACCTGTTAAGAGGCAGGGTGACATTCGCGAATACGCCTGTCTGAGGAATAGCCAAAGTAAATTGAAAGCTGTTCTTGAACCATTTGGAGTACATGCATGGTCTTGGTCTCTTTTGAAAGGTAACATTCAAAATAAGAATCACTCTATGTGCTACTGGCATTGAGTAATAGCAGTTGGAACACACTGAAGTAGAAGGTTTTTATTTCCGCCTCAATATTTTTGGGGAAAAGATGCCTGCAGATGACTCTAGCTGGGACTTATGAGCTGGAAGACACAATGGGACCACAGCATGAAGCCTTACCTAGCCCAAGTTCAAATTTGATAACAATATCACAGAAAATGAATATTTTACACTTTTTTTGTTAGGATTTCAAAATGTTTAACTATAGTCTGTGTCTGATTGAACTCTTAACCAAATAAAGATAGGTTGGGACAGAAGTAGTTTTAGCTAGATATAAGGCCTTGGTACAAATTATGTAATAATAACCTTTTCCTTCCTAGGGTTTAATCTACAAATTAAGAATGAATGTTTCACTTGTTCTCATTTCTCGTTCTGTATTAAAGCATAATTTCCTTAGCTGCATTCAACATCAGACAGAGTTCCAGGAGCTGACTGATAAAGTTCTGGAGGTCAGACAGAGCGACTCTGTTGACATAATTCTGTTTTGTTGCTTTGGTTTCGAGGATCCAAATGTTTACAGTCAGGATTGATTTGATGAAGCAGAAAACATAATAGCAGTTGGAACACACTGAAGTACAAGGTTTTTATTTCCGCCTGAATATTTTTTGGAAAAAGATGCCTGCAGATGACTCTAGCTGGGACTTTACCTGGGAATTTAGATGTTTATTTTCTATTTTTAATTTTTGATATTCTATTTTATTGATATTCTATTTTATTATTTTTTATTCTATTTTATACTATTTCTATTTTTATTTTATTTTTTGGGGTTGAAATTACTGAGCATTGCTTAAAGAGAGCCTGTGACCCAAGTATTTCATTGACAGTTGCTTTATGTTATCTCTGTGCAATCTTGAATCTTGAATCTTGACTTATGAGCTGGAAGACACAATGGGACCACAGCATGAAGCCTTGACTAGCCCAAGTTCAAATTTGATAACAATATCACAGAAAATGAATATTTAACACATGTTTTTCTATGGGTATGCCGAGGCGGTTTCCATTTGGAGACTCCAAATTACCCTTGGTAACCATGGTCACACACTTTCACTCTGAAAGAAGGACATTCAAACACACACACCCCTCCTCCAGATCAGAAGAGAAACACACACACACACACACACACACACACATTTATATATATATATATATTGTTTTGGGTGGTTAAGTGTGTGCATTGTTTTTGCATGTCTGTGGATTCCTGCATAACTCGTTATCATAGACTGTATATGAGTTCTCACCTGCAGCCGTCGCATTCTTGAAAGGCCAGGTGTTGATGACGAGTGGCAGAGACACGTGACCCAGTGGGAACAGCAACATGAACGTGCACAGGACGGATGTAAACATTGTCCTGTGGAAATAACGTCCCACGGACTTTAGAAGCTTATTAAATATATAAACGAGTTGTGTCCTTCAGTGGTTTCTGTTTCCTGACGTCACAGGAGGAGTCGAGTCCCCGCAGAACGAGAAACAACAAAGTTCCAGCTTCTCACGAACGAGCTGCAGGATTTGAATCTGACTTTGATTGAAAAGTTACATTTCTACTTCCTTGTTGTGTCACATGACGAGTGGGCGGGGTCCTCCTTAAAGGCGCAGTACGCATGCGTTGGAGCAGGAAGAACTCAGGCTTGTACTTTGTGGTATAAGGATTTTGGATACTAGCTTAAGACCTGATACTACTTTTAATACTACTACTACTTCTACTACTACTACTACTTATCCTCCTATTACTACTACTACTGCCACTATAACTACTATAACTACTACTACTAATAATACCACTACTATTACTTCTGATACTGCTACTAGTACTACTACTACTACTACTACAACTACTACTATGACTCCTCCTCCTACTACTCCCACTATAACTACTAATAATAATAATACCACTAATATTACTCCTCCTCCTCCTACTACCACTATTACTACTATAACTACTACTAATAATAATAATACTACTAATATTACTCCTCCTCCTACTACCCCCACTATAACTTCTATAACTACTACTAATAATAATACCACAAATATTACTCCTCCTCCTCCTACTACCACTATTACTACTCCTACTGCTATTACTACTCCCACTACTATTACTACTACTTATACTAATAATAATCATCATCATCATCCCCATAATAATAATCAAAGAAAGTATGAAAGCAGTTATATTCATCAAAGAAAGTAATAATACCAGTAAATATAATCAAAGAACGTCAAGGTAATAGTATTGCATTTAACCTTTGCAGCAGTAGCCTGTCAGAAGTACAAATATAAAAAGTTATATAAGCACCATTTGTAGGGATTGTGAAATACATGGTTAGTAAACACTAGAGATTGGATTGTGAAAAGTACAGTCAGTCCCTGGATTTGTGTAGAAACTGTTTCAGGGCTTCTTTATATCTGGAGAAAAACATTTTTGAAAATATAACTGCACAAGAAAGGAATTCTGAACTATTTCAAAGATAGTTTCTATCACTGTAAATAATTGAACACATTGGATTGTTAGAAATGTTTTGGAAATTGTCAGGAATGTAATTATCATTTTTGTATTCTATACACGCGATACTGGACAAAAACTGTGTCCTGCATCATTTGAAAAAGCAGCGGCCGAGCTTGTTTATTTGCTCTTTGTTTGGTTCACACTGTCTCGCTGTTGATATCAGAGGTGAAGTATGAGAAGTCATATTCAATTATACTTATGGGCAAAGTTATTTTGGGGGGATTTTTTATTATCTTGTGTTGTTATTTTGCCTTTTGACTCTAAGCAAACTATGAAGAGGGTAGAACTGTATATTAGTCCAGGAAGGTAAATATCAATCTTGCTTTATTTCTCTGTACTTGTGGCTTCATTTTAAGGAGGTTAATTCTCACATTCACATTTGTGTAATGTCATGTCTGGCTTTACATCTCTTTATCATATATATAGAACTAATTGCTAATTTGGTGAGTTTTAGACAAAATAACATGCTTGCATTTAAAAACATTTTGATTTAGTTGAAGCCCAGTTGCCTTGCATTAGGACACTCTCCTGCAGCCCTCTCATCTGAGATGAGTCAGAATGTTGCTGCGCTGCATCTTTAAGTTTTCCGTCCTTGGATTGTGTAACATTCCCCCTGGAGAAAAAAATCATGGCAGTTCCTTGACTTGTCTGGTTGAACCGATGTTAACAAGAAACAGCAACGGCTGATGAAAGCTGAGCAGGTCCGAAAAGCTCCATCCCACCTCAGAGGCCGGATCCTTCAAAGGAGGCGCTCCACAAAGATTGGATTTCAGAAGATCAGAGATCTCGGCTGAGCCTGCAACGCCTTCCAAAAATGAGATGGTCTGGCCAGAGACCAAAACAAATTGTACATTCAGGTGGTCCACATCGACTGAAGTCGTACATTTTCAAGGTTAGAGCCAGGCAGCAGCGTTCACATATATAAGAGTGTAGCAGTGGAATGGTCTGCAATGTTTTATATGTATTTTACTTCACAGAAAACACTCACTAAATACTCACATAAAACAATGACAAGTTGACAAGAACAACAACAAAAAACAATCTATCACTTCACCATCAAACTTTTAGCGCTCAACGCCTTTCCTGTCACAGTTTAAGATTTTAGCTTGAATATAATAAATCATCTTCGGGCGTAAATGTCACTTCTGAAAGAGGAGCGTAGCTAAAGGTTTTTGTTTTCTGTTAAGTAATGGAGGAAATGGAATATGGCTGGTATACTGTAATCCAAATGTATCACCATCGATTACTTTATGTCTGTATATTTTAAATAAGGAGCAGACGATCAATTCCAAAGCCCAGAAGAGTCAGACTCACCGCTTCCTTTTCTGTTTCCTGGTATCACACGGTGGCAGATCAGTATTTATCTGATGCAAAAAGTATGTTCCCCTCCTTTGCATGTCCGTCCAACACAGTCTGGTCGTATCTGCTGCTCAATGGAAAGGATGATTCATTTTATCAAATGTGGAGCAAGTGATGAATGTAAACCTTTGGATTTTATGGTCTGTATTTTCATTAGGAGTCACCCATCAAAGTAAGATTCCCTTGGAGAGCACTAGTTGGCACAGAGCCATCAGTTAAGTGTCATCTTTAATCATTTCAGCACATAAATCTGTCCCCGGTGTTCCATCAGTCCTTTCCCTCATCTCCTGCAATCTACCCCCTGGAGGGAAGCAGCTGATTATGGCCTCGGCGGAAGCTGGTTGTGGTGAAAAGTTCTGGTGCATTTTCTCCCAAGTCGCACCATACGGCACTTGACACACGCTGGGTCCTGGAAAGTCTCTTTCAAGTCCCTGGAATCTCGTATCGTGCGGGAGGAGTCAGAGTGTCCCTCAGAACGAGACACTCGATAGAATTGGATCCTCTCATTTTGTACCAAAACAAGAACAAAGCTCGGGCTCGGTGTGGAAACTCACAATATAGTCTAACCTTGAGACGCGGACACCAACAGCGTGCCCTCTTTTACATTATTCATATCAAAAATACAATTTTCACTTATATTTTATTCATTGGGTTTGTCCTTAAACAATGGGACGTCCTGGTGTGATTTTGACAGGGGTATCTGACGCAGAGAAAAATGGATGAGAGAGAAAGAGCGAGCGAGAGAGAGAGAGAGGGGGGGGAGTATCATTACTTTCACCTGTGTTATTGATCGATATTAAAGAAGAGCAGCTAAAAGAATAGATTTTTAATAATAACTTCATCAATCACCAACGTCCTTTCAAGCTGTTTCATAAAGTCCTTCATAACAGTCCCAGAGGGCATCTGGAAAACATGTGTATGGATATCTAAACCAGTCCTCTGCTGGATATAAGCCCACTGGGACCATATATGGTTGCTACCTGACAGCTGCTGTCAAAACGTTGTATAGGAAGCATACAGTATGGTGATTCAAACTATTTTATGATTTCTATATTTACATTTCATACTGTATATGTTTTTAATAAATGCATATCAAACAGAAATAGCCCAACTCAATGTATTCTGAAAATCGTTCTCGGACATATTTTAAAAATAACTTTGATTAGCTGTGGTTATGCAACACTACACAGAAGAGAAGCTGCTCACAGACACTGTTCTAACAGGGATGTTACTCCAAAAATGATCAAATATCCAAAGCTAAAACAGTATATACATTGTTTTTTAAGTCAGAATTAGCATTGTGGGAAAAGCAGTTAAAAATAAAGGTAAAAACTTCGTCCAACTGCGTTTAAGTTTTGCAATGGTTACGTTAATTGCTTGTGTAGGATGAAGAGCGTCATGCAGCTGCTGTAGAATCGTTTAAAAAACAGTTTGCAGTGGTAAACGATCGAGTAAAATAATCGCCTAACTAAACCGACCTTGAGTGGTTCTCGCTGCCTGCAGCTTTACCTCAATCAAACTGTGAGTAATGAGGATATATTTGTAATAATCTCGTGTTTTCGCAGAATGATCCAAAACCTATATTTATTCTCGGTTGTTCATAGCCGAGTGAGATGAAGACATGAAATGAGAAAGCAACAATTAGCTCCGTTGGGACGTGTTACAGCCCAGAGGGATGCAGCAGCAAGCACTATTATTGAAGTTTGGCTGATTATGAATAAACTGTAAATGATGGGAAACAGGATCCTTTGTAGGAGCTGAAATAAAACAATGTCATCCTTCACTGGCTCTCACTCGTTCACTGGGAACAGATTGGCACGCGACGTCTGAATTAGAGACTTTGAAATGCAGCAATTTTGATCTGTTTTAAGTGCTTAGAAAAACAAAATCCACATTCATTAAGTTTATTATTCATTTTGATTCTGAACCAGGAACTGCTTCTTTCCTCAGAAAGAACAATGAGCGTGTGTTTATTTGATGGAACACCGTTATTTGTGAGATTTCTTTACATAACTTATAATGTCAGCATTTCTTTAGTTCATCGCTAACAAGGGACATGAAAGTACATGATTAATTCCACTGAAATGAATAAATGAATGCCAGCTATGTCAATTAGCTTCTTCCTCCATAGCATCTAAACCAGATGGTAGAACAGTTTGTCCAGAGACCTTCCTTTGTACCATAGCTGCAAATTGGTGAGTTCAGGTGGTGGCATTTACAGGTCCGTTAAAAGACAAGTCGACTTTCAAAGGCAATAAACGGGGTAAAATGCCAGGTAGGTAAGCTGCAGTACCAGCTGTCAGACCCGAGAAGAAGCAGAACTCTCTCAGTGGATTGGCTGGCACGGGACTAAGTATTCAGCCGAACAGATCTGTCTTCAGAGGAAACTTAAATCTATCAGGAAACATCCGTAAGTGAGGTACTCCACCGGAGAAAAAAGTTTTCTTTCTTCATGAAGTTGCAAAAGAAAACTGACAGGAGGACCGGAGGATCACCCCCAACACCGTCTCTAAGGCGCAGCCAAGGAATCCCAATTACCGAGCTAATCGCTAATGTTATTCACACACCTTCTCTCACAGGTCGTGACAGCAACTGGGTTTTCACTCCTCAAGCATTTAATGATTGTTTGAGTCCAAGTTACCTATTTCCTCTGGCGCTTTTGTGCAAGTGACTCAAGTTTTAATACGTTTGCACACAACGTTGTAGCTGTAATATATATAAACACTTCTTTATGAATCGACTGTGATGTATAGTTTAAATTTTGAGGTATTGTCATCGAGAAAAATAACAAAAACAAATTTTGATTCTCCCTTTAATCCGCATCTGCACCAGAAGGTAATGGGTTCTTTCGATGCTTGAACCCTCCACCATGTGAAAATCACTTCTGTTATTTCTGTATAACAGATAAACAAACAAACAGACGCTGGTGGCATCGTAACCTCTTCGGTGGAGGTAATAAAATGCTCATGCTTTCAGGCAGCTGTGAAATAAGTCTCACAAATGCTACATTGCATTTTATATACGTAAAGTCACTCTGGATACATCATTTTATACAGAGTTTTATATTCTATGCACATATATTAAACGTCATTCAACACCAACCCCTCATTTTGCTGATCCAATGTATAAACATTTCTCTTTTCCCGTCTTTTTGAAATAATTTTTTTTACCACCCATTCATGTCAGCTCTTGAGATCATGTTAGCAAATCTGCATAGTCACTCACCCATCTACAGGGGCTCCAGGAGCTTAGCTGCAGCTGTATTACTCGTGATTGAATGTTTGAGTCTCCTGCAAACTAGGATCTGAGCCCACTCAGTGTTTGCTTTTTCATTCAGTTGAAGCGCGCCGAGCAGACTGTCAGACACGGCGGATTACAAACAGATCCGTGCGAGCGCTTCCTAACTAACAGTCAGACTTCTACCGAGCGGGAGGAGGACGCTGCCCAGTTAGGTGTCATGTACACTGTGCTGCCGCGGCGGGGGGAAAGGAAAATAAGTTTGTTTCTTAGCGGAGAATACCTGCAGAGTGTGGAGCGTTTAATGGTTTGTTGTCAGGATGAGCCGCCGCTGTCTGTAGGAGGATGATTGCTCAGGAGAAACTTTAAACTGCTCATTCCGTCTTGTACAGTAACTAGACAGGTGCACCTACACAATGAGGATCCTTGCATCCACTGCATCTACTTTACAGTTGCATCAGATATTTGAATGCTTTTCCTAAACTGTGCTATTTCAGCATCTTTCCAATCTGAAATCTTTGAACCTCTTCCTTGCCATATTTGTTATTTTACAGTTTTTTGAGGTTTATTTTTCTTGGCATTGTGTCTGCAAATAATTGGCAGTAAGGCTCCATTAATGTCATACAGTCCACACGTGTTATTCCCTGACGTTTATTTGTGTTGAAGTATGGATTTATTTTCCATGATGTGAGAAACATCTCTCTGACAATACAAGAAAAATGTGTATCATTACCCGTTGAGTGCAAATTCCCGTCCAACACTGGAATAATGTCGTCCGTTCTGTGTGTGTTTTCCGACAAAAGATTCCCTGCACTGAAGTTTATTTGGTGAACAAATGCAAAACCGGCAGCAGGAAACAAACCTTTACTCTTAATTATTTTCCATTCAGCTCAAAGTAGGTGCATCTCTCCGGAATCAATTTGAATTAAGTTGGACAAAGACCCCCCCCCCCCCCCCCCCCAAGCACAGCAGTGGGAAAAAAAAATTGGACTTGGGGATAAAAGCAATTCATTAAAAAATCCGTTGCAAAGTTACATCTGGGACAAGGCTCCTTAATTCCATTAGGTACATCTCACTGCTGCACTTTCCATTTATCGAAATCAGTCTCCATTGCCCTTTTTTTGGTTAGTCACAAGTGATGAATGTAAACATCTCTGTGAAGGATTTGGATGCACTCCACATACCGAGGGTCTGTTAGAGTCACTCTGCTCGGAGGGGGGGTGGGGGAGATGCTGTTTAGACAAAGGGAAGCGACAGGAGTTGGTGTGTATCAGGAGCTCCAGTGATCCAGCTAAGTCAATCACAATGTAATTGTGCCTGTGATCCAGAGGATGGGGCTGAAGCATTAACTTCCTGTTTATGACGCAGAGTGTGTAATGATGAAGTCCGTGGCCGGCATGACCACGCTGATTGCAAATTGAACTGCAGCTCACACCACAAACCTTAAATCAGATCACCGAGGGGCCGAGGGTCTGGCTCCCTGCCTGCTCATGTGTCTCAGTGGTTCGGTGTAATAGTGGAGCTACATGTGAGAGTGGAATAAAAGACGGAGGAAATGAGGTGGATGTTCCACTGTTCACCTAAAAAAATACACAGTTTCCACATGGAGAACTCCTGCCTTGTTCCACCACACTGGAACCAAGTGCTGCGAAAACCGGATCCTCAAACATCTTCAGAAGGTGTTTTAAGGGGGTGTCTCTGTAAATGTATCACAAAAACCACAGGTATTACTCTGGAGATTTCAATTCCTCTTCACGCATAAGAGAGCAAGAAGAGGCACTCTTTTTTCTTTTTCCAGCTTTGGCAGGGACACGTCTGTCTTTTCCTTTTTCTCTCTGTATTCCCAGCTGCCTGAGAAGTCCTGATAAGACACACACTCACACACACACACACCTGGGGAGGAGTAACCTCATGGGGAGGTGGGATTGGAGTTGTTTGATGGAGAGACTGATTACCTGTTTTTATTATTATTTTCCGACTCTGTGGTGCTGCTATCGAACACCTTTTAGGCTTTGAGGTGGGAACAGTGGTGCCGGCTTTTTATCCTGCACACCCCAGTGTACGATGGTGGGGATTAAACTATTTCTGTCATTGTGTTACTGGCAGACACAAAATCTGTGTCACTGGTAGAGCTCATTTTGAATTTCTGTTGCAGTAAATCTGCGAATTTTATTCATTTTTTAAAACCTGGTGTGAAAATTGCAGACTGAAACACTCGACTGTAGCAGAAATCTAAAAAACATTAATTAGAAACTTTCCTCGACACTCACTTGTGCCCATTATGAATCAGCAGCACACAAAACCATCGCTTCGACTTAACTACTGTAATTGTCATATTCTGGAGAAGTGGCTTTTAAACAGTTTTCAATGAGATTGAATTAAAGAATTATTGAAGATTACGTGGCCACAGCATGAGGCGAGTTAAAGTTAAGACTTGATAAAATAACTTTTTATTCTTTTTTATGCAAGAGACATTTCAGTCAACATTGATGTAACCGGCTGGCACTAGTCTATATTTACTTATTGTACGAAATCTGTGTCACTGGTAGAGCTAATTTTGAGGACGTATTTCTGTTGCACAAAATCTGCGAATTTTATTCATTTTTTAAAACCTGGTGTGAAAATTGCAGTTGGAAACACTCGACTGCAGCAAAAATCGAAAAAACATTAATTAGAAACTTTCCCAGACGCTCTAAATTGTAACGGGTCCATTATGAATCAGCAGCACACAAAATCAACGCTCACAGCTTCAACTTAACTACTGTAATTGTTAAATGCTGGAGAAGTGGCTTTTAAACAGTTTTCAATGAGATTGAATTAAAGAATTATTGAAGATTACGTGGCCACAGCATGAGGCGAGTTAAAGTTAAGACTTGATAAAATAACTTTTTATTCTTTTTTATGCAAGAGACATTTCAGTCAACATTGATGTAACCGGCTGGCACTAGTCTATATTTACTTATTGTACGAAATCTGTGTCACTGGTAGAGCTAATTTTGAGGACGTATTTCTGTTGCACAAAATCTGCGAATTTTATTCATTTTTTAAAACCTGGTGTGAAAATTGCAGTTTGAAACACTCGACTGCAGCAAAAATCGAAAAAACATTAATTAGAAACTTTCCCAGACGCTCTAAATTGTAACGGGTCCATTATGAATCAGCAGCACACAAAATCAACGCTCACAGCTTCAACTTAACTACTGTAATTGTTAAATGCTGGAGAAGTGGCTTTTAAACAGTTTTCAATGAGATTGAATTAAAGAATTATTGAAGATTACGTGACCACAGCATGAGGTGGCGATGTCATTTCCGCAAGTTAAAGTTAAGACTTGATAAAGTAATTTTTTATTCTTTTTTATGTAAAAGACATTTCAGTCAACGTTACAGAAACCTACTGGCACTAGTCTATATTTTGTTCATTGTACATAATCTGTGTCACTGGTGGAGCTAATTTTGAGGACGTATTTCTGCTGCACAAAATCTGCGAATTTTATTCATTTTTTAAAACCTGGTGTGAAAATTGCAGTTTGAAACACTCGACTGCAGCAAAAATCGAAAAAACATTAATTAGAAACTTTCCCAGACGCTCTAAATTGTAACGGGTCCATTATGAATCAGCAGCACACAAAACCATCGCTTGCAGCTTCAACTTAACTACTGTAATTGTCATATGCTGGAGAAGTGGCTTTTAAACTGTTTTCAATGAGATTGAATTAAAGAATTATTGAAGATTACGTGGCCACAGCATGAGGCGACTTAAAGTTCAGACTTGATAAAGTAACTTTTTATTCTTTTTTATGTAAGAGAGATTTCAGTCAACATTGAAGTAACCGGCTGGCACTAGTCTATATTTACTTATTGTACGAAATCTGTGTCACTGGTGGAGCTAATTTTGAAGACGTATTTCTGTTGCACAAAATCTGCGAATTTTATTCATTTTTTAAAACCTGGTGTGAAAATTGCAGTCTGAAACACTCGACTGCAGCAAAAATCGAAAAAACATTAATTAGAAACTTTCCCAGACGCTCTAAATTGTAACGGGTCCATTATGAATCAGCAGCACACAAAATCAACGCTCACAGCTTCAACTTAACTACTGTAATTGTCATATGCTGGAGAAGTGGCTTTTAAACAGTTTTCAATGAGATTGAATTAAAGAATTATTGAAGATTACGTGACCACAGCATGAGGTGGCGATGTCATTTCCGCAAGTTAAAGTTAAGACTTGATAAAGTAATTTTTTATTCTTTTTTATGTAAAAGACATTTCAGTCAACGTTACAGAAACCTACTGGCACTAGTCTATATTTTGTTCATTGTACATAATCTGTGTCACTGGTGGAGCTAATTTTGAGGACGTATTTCTGTTGCACAAAATCTGCGAATTTTATTCATTTTTTAAAACCTGGTGTGAAAATTGCAGTTTGAAACACTCGACTGCAGCAAAAATCGAAAAAACATTAATTAGAAACTTTCCCAGACGCTCTAAATTGTAACGGG
Organism: Limanda limanda; assembly: GCF_963576545.1. Taxonomy (NCBI): domain Eukaryota; kingdom Metazoa; phylum Chordata; class Actinopteri; order Pleuronectiformes; family Pleuronectidae; genus Limanda; species Limanda limanda. Next base: position 23,381,916 of record NC_083645.1, on the reverse strand, counting down.
TCCATTATGAATCAGCAGCACACAAAACCATCGCTTGCAGCTTCAACTTAACTACTGTAATTGTCATATGCTGGAGAAGTGGCTTTTAAACTGTTTTCAATGAGATTGAATTAAAGAATTATTGAAGATTACGTGGCCACAGCATGAGGCGACTTAAAGTTCAGACTTGATAAAGTAACTTTTTATTCTTTTTTATGTAAGAGAGATTTCAGTCAACATTGAAGTAACCGGCTGGCACTAGTCTATATTTACTTATTGTACGAAATCTGTGTCACTGGTAGAGCTAATTTTGAGGACGTATTTCTGTTGCACAAAATCTGCGAATTTTATTCATTTTTTAAAACCTGGTGTGAAAATTGCAGTCTGAAACACTCGACTGCAGCAAAAATCGAAAAAACATTAATTAGAAACTTTCCCAGACGCTCTAAATTGTAACGGGTCCATAATGAATCAGCAGCACACAAAACCAACGCTCACAGCTTCAACTTAACTACTGTAATTGTTATATGCTGGAGAAGTGGCTTTTAAACAGTTTTCAATGAGATTGAATTAAAGAATTATTGAAGATTACGTGACCACAGCATGAGGTGGCGATGTCATTTCCGCAAGTTAAAGTTAAGACTTGATAAAGTAATTTTTTATTCTTTTTTATGTAAAAGACATTTCAGTCAACGTTACAGAAACCTACTGGCACTAGTCTATATTTTGTTCATTGTACATAATCTGTGTCACTGGTGGAGCTAATTTTGAGGACGTATTTCTGTTGCACAAAATCTGCGAATTTTATTCATTTTTTAAAACCTGGTGTGAAAATTGCAGTTTGAAACACTCGACTGCAGCAAAAATCGAAAAAACATTAATTAGAAACTTTCCCAGACGCTCTAAATTGTAACGGGTCCATTATGAATCAGCAGCACACAAAACCATCGCTCGCAGCTTCAACTTAACTACTGTAATTGTCATATGCTGGAGAAGTGGCTTTTAAACTTTTTTCAATGAGATTGAATTAAAGAATTATTGAAGATTACGTGACCACAGCATGAGGCGACTTAAAGTTCAGACTTGATAAAGTAACTTTTTATTCTTTTTTATGTAAGAGAGATTTCAGTCAACATTGAAGGAACCAACTGGAACTAGTCTTTCTTTTCTTATTGTCTGAAAAAGACAGAACCCAACAATGTGTCAGTCTCCACATTTGTTTTCTGACTTCTCACCCGTCTGCAGCCCGAAGCCCTTCACTTCCACTCGGTTTCCATTGATCACAAACATTCAAACTGTATAAAGGAGCTGCAATTTAGGGAAAAACCTGTGATTTTTTAACAATGATTCAATCAAACAGTTCACAGTAGATTGTGCACTTGCAAGGGAATTATTGTCAGTCAGTCATTGTGTGAAGGAACATGTCAGCCGGTGCAGCACTGTGGCTCCACTGATGTATTTTTAATAGTTGTTGGGCAACAATGGAGGCCAAAGGAACACGTTGCATAAGGGCTGGCTTCACAGACACAATGCAGTCTGAACACTGAAGATGACAGCTGGAGAATTCCTAATGAGTTAAAGACTAAACTTTGGCTGCCGGAGTGTAAAGTATGAAATCCTCCATCCTGGATATGAAGCTGTTTTCAGAGAATGAACTGTGGAATATTGGACAGGAAATTAGGCTTTTTACATACGTAGAATGCAACGGGAGAAGAGTTCACCACGACAGGAAAATGGTGGAAGAACGTAGCGGATAAATCCCGCTGCAGAGAGGACGTAGTTTTTGTTGACAGCACATCGATAATGATCTCTAATCTCGTTGGCTTCACCAGGTGAAATCTTATTCTGTGTTTTCCACATGTATGACACCTCTTTTTATCCTGAGATATTTGTCTTCTTCCAATTTTGTGACCTGTGCATTTTAGAAGGATCATCAACACACTCAAGGGCAAGTTAATTGTTAATTGTTAATTAGTTCTGGAGCGTTACACTCGGACATTCGTGTTCTCTCATAAATCTCCTCTGGAAGATTTTCAGGGAAATTTAAAAACTTCTCAGAAGCAGCTTTAGTTTTATTACCCAATTTGATATTCAGACATTAAGCTGTTACCTGGCGGTCGCCCTCCATGTTTTTATTTTCATTTGCATTCAAAGGCGTCACGCTCGAAGAGTTTCGGGGTCAAGGGCCTTTGTCAGTGACTTTGTATCAGTCTTGTCCCGTAAAAAAAACAAAAGAAAAACACTTGGAAGCCCTCAGTCGCCGGCTCGCTGAGGGAATACAGCCCCCCCCCCCCCGTCAGGGACCGAGCCAACAACCTTATTAATTAGCCTCCACAGCTTTAGGCCAACCTGCTAACCCATTTAATGAGTAAATAATTGCTTCGCAGGTCTTATGTCATCATGTCTTTTATTAATATGGGAAGTTATCTCAAAATTACTCTTGAACCCTCGCAGTGCCAAAACAAATTTGGAGCAAAGGGGGGGGGGAATTTGGCCCAAAGATCCAACTTTGGGCTTTAAATCTTGGAGGCTTTGCTCCAAAATAAGAAATCCTGATTTGATTCCTGTAGGACTTTTTTAAAATTGTCAGAAGTCTTTTTTGACAAGGGCTTGTTATCAAATAATTGGAAGAGTACATCCAATTTAAATATCTTTCTAGAGCTTGTTCAGATAAATGTAGCCGGCTCCTTCGCGGCTGTTCGCTGTTTTTCCACTACCTTGTTTATTCCCGTATTCCTTACAACAGATGATCATACAAATTACAGAACCTCAGTTGCACGGTGATGAATAGATATTTCAGGATCACACTATCAGGAGGAGCAGACGTAAATCTAGTAACTGATATCGTTTTACATGTCGACTCAACAGTGAATGATTCTCCGAGGCCTCAGTGGCTCCGTGGAAACTGAGGAGCAGCCATTCCTCTTTCTGCTGGAGAATCATTAACCTGTCTTCCTCGGTCAATAGCCTGTTTGTGATTGATGTATAACAAATCGACAGAGAGTTTTATGAAGTTGATGTCTTTGTTTCATTTGTAGCAACGTTATGTTTCTCATATCGTTAAATGTGCATGAGATGGTTTGCGATCTGGGGCCGTTTTAGACGTCATATAAAGGTCCCAAACCCTGCCTCCTCCCTGTTAGTGGATGGGACATCGGCCAAGCCAAAAAAGTACAACTCAAAGATGGTTTCTGCCATTTTTGGTAGTTTCTGCCATTTTAAGTAGTTTTTATCTCAATGATGATTCAAGTGTTCATTTATATGGTAAGTTTGATTTGAATTAGTTATTTACACTCATAGTATATTATATTATCTATTGTATAGTCAAATACTTATATTTATACCTCTACTATATATCATATCATATTATATCATACTCTTTGTATATTCTATGTATATATAAGTCTATATACACATATTTATACATGTGTACATGTTATTATTATTATATTTACTATTATTGTTATATATACTGTTGCTGCCATTATTACTATATACTGCTATTATATTGGTATAATTACTATCATATATAAATATATATTATGTTATATTATATACTATATATACTGTTCTATTTTTTTATACTGTCTGACAATGACATAACCATCATATCATCAGTACTATTACCATCATCTTGCCACTGCACCTTATCTACCTATTTATCTTGTGTTTCTGTTTTTATTCTTTCTACCTCAATATTTTTTATTTTATTCTATTGTATTGTATTTTATGTATTCAAATATACCGGCTGCTATGACGACTTAATCTCCCTTCGGGGATGAATAAAGTAATCTATCTATATATCTATCTATCTTAAACCTATAAAATGTTGTGATTTAAAGCCGAGACTCGATACCACAGCTCCATCCCCCGTTTACTACTGCAAGGACCCCCAAGATGGTATCGCTCTGTATCTGGGATATTTTGGCTTCATCTCAAAAGATCGTCCATCTTCATATACAGTCTATGGTGTGAAAGCTTTTTAATTGGTATAAACAAGGTGTTAATGTTAGCTGTCATGTTTTTCCTACAGCACTGGACCGAATAACCTTTTAATTCAAGGTGTTATGTAACAAACTCAACACCTGAGATTACACAACGTTCCTGATCTTGACAGAAAAAGGTGTAAAGAAGCCGAAGGTTATTGGAAATCCATCTGTTTCCATCACGAGAGCCTTTTGAGATGTGAACTTCACGTAGCTGGTAAACTAATGACTGTCAGTGGGTTTGTAAATAATCTATTAATTATTAAAATTAATGCTGAAAAAATGTGTTAATTAACAAGAACAATGCTCTTTTGTCTTAAACCATCTAATCCTTGTCCTCTATAGATTAATACTTTATTCTACTTCAAGGTCCATTCACATACACTGTAAACGTCTGAGAAGTATTTCTTTACTGTATGTACCCGACTATTCAAAACGATATGCCTGTGTTCAGGCTGCACAGCGTTTCAGATGAATGTGTTCAATAATAAATATAAAAGCCCAAACAAAATGAAGATTGCTGCTCATGGCATGCATCACCAGAGAGTGGCACGGCTAATACATCCGCTCAACTTTGTTTTCCCTCCTCCTGGCTGTAATTCAACTGTAGAAATTATGGAGGAATGGAAAAAAAAACACATCACTCGGAGTGATAGGACCTTTATTTTGACAAGCTGTGATCTGGAAGCGAGTGCTGTACATGCAACTGAGTGAGTTTAGATGAGGAAAAAGATTTTGAAATGTAAATTATTATCCAGCCTGACAGAGTTTTTCTGACGGAGTTTTGTGTTCTGACCCCTCTGAGCACATGACAGCGAGCAGTTAGTGATAATAATTCAACGGGACGGCTGCTGGCACGCCGCAGTGTGTGTGTGGACAGTTGCAAACAGTAGAAGAAGCTTTTCTCTCTCTCTGCAGTTCAAGCTGATGTCTACCAGCTATGACAACAGCTGCTTCTTTGACTGGCTGGTTATGAAGCAATTTGTCAGGACTCTTGACAACTTAGACTCGAAATTCCACAATAGAGGAATGCATGTGTCAACGCGGGCTTGGTAACGCAGATGGACGGAGACGAGTGCAGACGAGGTTATGGAGACTCGGGTTCTGTGAAGGAGTGAGTTCCTGCCCCGTCCTGAAGGGCCGGACCTGCGGGGGGGAAGCTGTTTGGGTCGTATCGTTTCTCTTTTGGGAGAGCAAGTGCTCGAGTGTCAGAAGCATTCAACCGTCTGGACTCTGCGATCACTGAAGAATGATCAATTCATGCTTCTTGTGTGTGTTTGGGTACAATTTTAATTATGACTCAAAGAAATTAATAGTCTGGTCACATAACAAACGTTTTTAAAGTAATTAAAAGAAAATTAAAACCATGTGAAAGCAGCCACAACAATGGAGGACTCCTTAGAGTTACACTTTGTTTAGTGACAAAACGAATATCAGATAATTAAAGTCAATTATTTGGTTTAAATGTGATGTTTTCAGTTTCTACTCATTTGATGATTATACAACTAACAGTACATTTGAGTTTCTCCAATTTGACGACTGCAGCTTTCCTCACTTCTTTATACGATTAATGTTTCATTCATGACTCATAACTCATAACTCATAAAACATGGGTCATTTGTCCAGGGCCGGCCCTGGCAATGTTGGCGCCCTAGGCGGGGTTTCAGAATGGCGCCCCCCCCAACATACACACGCAAATTGTCATGCATCCCCAAGAACTTTTGGACTGTATACAGATGCACACACAGGCAGACAAAATTGTAAGCTATAAAAAATAATAAAAATATATGATAAAAATATAAAAAAGTCTGAACTCAGCTGTACTGACAGCATATCATGTCATGTCGACAAAAATAAACATTAATGATGAATTGGGGTGATTCTACCTCTAAATTGTTCTTTCTTCTCCTCCCCTACTTTGCTGCGCTTTCTGAATCGTGCACCTGATAATTTAATCCTTTTTTGACTCACCTTCAACTCTTACCACAGTCTAACACGCCTCCCCACACACACACACAAGAGAGTATGTGCTTATGTGTTTCTGTCTGTTTAGACACAACTGACAAATGTGTGGATTAAGCAGTGTTTGGCAAGTTACTGAAAATTAGTAATTAGTAACAGTTACTAGTCACTTCTTTTAAAAGTAATTGATTTACCCCACCAGTTACTGTATATCAAAAGTAATTAGTTACTAGGGAAAGTAACTTTTAAGTTACCTTTATGTCTGCTTTTTAAATGTAATGAATATGAACAGTACTGAACAGTCAAACACAATACATATATTTTTAGACCTATTTATTGTAATCAACAGGGCAACAGGCCCATTTGTGGGTCATTTGGTACCGGGCCGCACAGAAAGAATAAACATTTTACATGTTTTCTGTTTTATCTATTATCCGGTAGTTTTTCAAAATAAAACCGTTTTATTTTGAAAAAATACCGGATCCTCTGCGTTATGACTCATGCTTTATGCATGTCAAGACGCTCGTCTCGGTCACGTCACTTTTTCGCTGACCACAAACCAGCACGGTATTTGTCGGACCCATTTGTCAACAAACCAGGTGAATCCAGCAGGTCTGTTTAAGAAAAAGATCAGCTGCCCGAGATCGCAAATGACGGCGGCCCTTAAAGTATGTTTGAGAAAACAACTCTGCCGGTGTCCTGGATTAAAGTCACAGCAGAATACCCTGAGATCGCCACAACAGCACTTACAACACTGTTGCCATTTCCGACATCATATCTGTAATGACATGATAGATCGTTTGAAATATATCAATTTTCAGTGTGTTTTCCGGCCCGATTTGCTCGCAGCGAGCGAAAAAAATAGAACAGACCCCGGAACCCTCGCTGCAGATCGCGAGCCGGCCGCGGCTCTTCCCGCAGCTTCCCGGCACAACGCTGCCGGTGCGAACAGCCCAATTATTTAACATGGGCGCGGAAAGGAAGCGGACAGCTTTCGTGGCGCCTCGCTGCGCTTCTATCTCCGGTGCGTCCCCGGGTTTAGAAGATGATGTTGTGATGTGAATGTTTTGGTTTATATTGCATGTGTCACGTCATGATAAATCAGTCCCTTGTGCCGCCCTCTCGGCATTTTGCGCCCTAGGCAACCGCCTACTTCGCCTATGCCAGGAGCCGCCCCTGCATTTGTCTGTTTGTTACCTGGAATCAGCAGAAACCTCAGGAAGATATTGTTCCTGACCAAACAGTTAAGTTTCAAAATATTGTCCGCAAAACGTGTTTTTCTCAAAAATGTCAAAATTCTACTGTAAATACATCACATTGGTCCTGGTTGGTTAACAGGTATGAAATTGTCTTTAACATATTATAGAGGAAACAAGTGATTGATTACTTATTACTACCACTCTATCGCTCTCTCTCTCTCTCTCTCTCTCTCTCTCTCTCTCTCTCTCTCTCTCTCTCTCTCTCTCTCTCTCTCTCTCTCTCTCTCTCTATATATATATATATATATATATAGTACCAGTTTTTACTGTACATCAAAAATCTGGTTTGGGGTCTATTGCCAAGTAGGTTTACACATACAAGGAATTTGCTGTATAAATGTAAAATATAAAAAATATAACAATAGGAAACAAAATTAGATATAAAATGTATGAGCACCAGCAAATATACTTGTTAATGTGGCCAGATTTTTCTTTCCTGGATGTTTTCAGAGTTCAACCAGATGTCAATATTGATTCTATGTGTGGAGGGAATATTTCACATTTTATAAAGTAGTCGTTTGTAGATATCAGTCAAATCCAATTTATTACTCAGATAAAAGAAGAAGAAAAAACATATTCTTTGCTGTGTTCAACAAACACAAACCTCTTGAACGGAGCCTTATTGAGATATTTTGGCAGGAATAAGATTCTGGCTCGACTGTCAAGTCTTAAAAGTACATTTTCTCTCTGAGGCAGGTTTTAAAACCACAACACTCCGGATGGTGAACAATCGTGATTCCTCGCAGGAAGTGAGCTCATCTCCAGTTGTTTACTTCTCTCCGACCCACAGTCACACAGGCGGAGGCTCCTTGTTAGGAACGCTGCAAGGAAAAAAAATTAGATATAAAATGTATGAGCTCCAGCAAATATACTTGTTAATTTGGCCAGATTTTTCTTTCCTGGATGTTTTTCAGAGTTCAACCAGATGTCAATATTGATTCTATGTGTGGAGGGAATATTTCACATTTTATAAAGTAGTCGTTTGTAGATATCAGTCAAATCCAATTTATTGCTCAGATAAAAGAAAAAGAAAAAACATATTCTTTGCTGTGTTCAACAAACACAAACCTCTTGAACGCAGCCTTATTGAGATATTTTGGCAGGAATAAGATTCTGGCTCGAGTGTCAAGTCTTAAAAGTACATTTTCACTCTGCGGCAGGTTTTAAAACCACAACACTCCGGATGGTGAATGGAATACAATCAGCCTCGGGATCTGCTGAGCACTGACCACTGTTACCACTGCTTCCTAGAACACAAGCGGTTCAATTGAAGGTAATTAGAATCAATGTGGGAGGAATTATTCGGACGATTGAGACAAACAGCTAATCTGAGCTGCACAATTGAATTGTTTTGTTGGCAACGGAGCTTCCAATCAGCGCCGGACACCTCTCCTCTCCCCGCCGACTCCAGGTACCTCCAGACAATGGATGCTCATTTGCTTAGTAAAGATTTTTTTTTCTTTTTCTAAACCTTGTTGATTTTTCAAATTCAATTTAAGGCCAATTTCATTCCCGGGAAAAAGAAAAGGTCTCCTGGAGTGCCGAGAGTATTGTAGTCCCTGTTTTGATCGTTGTTTTCTTTCAGGTCGGAGAGAGAATTATTGATTCCCATTCAAATGAAGCTGTTGTGAAGGCAAGAGGTCCATTTGTCGAAACTCGCCGGCGTGCATCACTCCAGATAATGAGGAGGCATAATGAAGCGTGTTAACTCGACGCTCCGTCATCATCAGAGTCGGCATCGGTGGCATTTTGATTGGCACATGTCGCTGAATCAATGGAACGGACTCACATTGATGACTCCCCATCGTTTTTTCATTGTCGTGCAGTATGTGGCCTTTTGAATGGGAGGTGAAGAAGCTGTGATAATTCTCTACCTCTGACTTTCTTGGTTGCTCATGAGTCTAAATGAGTCTCACCCATTCACACCGAAGAAACATGCATAATGTCGTGCTGAGGTTGATAATTCATACATGTTTATTAAATCACCGTGTGAGCTTTATTCTCACTTTTCACATTGTGTCCTTCCCTTCAACCTGCCACCTATAGAAAGTCTCCCCTGGTCAAAGCGCAGTGGGTACAGTTACACAATAGAGCTTAAGCATACGTGGGTATAGGTAAGAAAAAAGAGGAGGCGTGCCGCTGTTGCATGAACTGTGGTGACGTGGCGAACAGATGAAACAGCCGAGTTAGTCCTCCCATGAGGGCCCATCCCTTAGATCTTTAATTAGGGCAAGAGAAGACAGGAAAATGTAATCAATGCTCTTACCTCTGAGGTTTCTGTACTGGGAATATGCAATAATATATACTCCCAGGGGGGAGTATTTTCATCAATATTCTCTTTAATAAAGCGTTTTTGTAATCATAAATATACGAGCGGCAAGTTTTTTTCGCAACTCTGCACATCAACCAAAATCTGAAATTCTCTCAAAGGGATTTTTTGGGAAAAAGTGTCTGTGCAGCTTCTTTCAGGACGACACGTTATTAGTGTTAATTGTGAGCTGATTGTAAGCAACAATGGATGGTGACGTGTACCGAGCCGCTTTTTAACAAGTGACCCAGAACCAGCAGAGCGGCTCCTGTTGCCACTCGTTCTTTTAAAGATCAACCAAAGCTGACACTCTTTTTAGGGAAAGGACACAGAAAGCCACTTGCTGTTTATGAGGAGACGTCAAGGTTGTGTTATGGTCCTAATTAATGCGTGCCGAGGATTGAAGCCTCCATTTATGCCACAAGACATTTGGGATAACTTTAATTTATGGAGTACAGAGAGAGCTGGTGCTCTGACACAGGCAGCAGGGGGTCTTTGAAAGCGGGCGGCATTTTTGCTGTGGAAGAGCTTTGAACATCTCTCCCTAAAGCAGGACAGGAATCAAAAGCAAAAGGCTAATGCGCCTAGTGCCTTGTGCACCACAGTGTTCCAAATCCAAAATTGTCTCCAACTATCATTATCCATAACAAATCCTCGTTAGGTAAGACGCACGTCTGACTTGGCAACAGGCTGCTGGTTTCTCCTGTTAGGTGCACGTTGAATATCGTGAACGTGGCACCATTCAACACGAGCTAGATTTGCATGGATTTAGCGGTAAAGTTAAATTTAGCCGTTAAGCCTGCGAGTGTTCCTGTTGTCTTGCCTCCAGCTCGGCGCTGTTTGACCCCCCGCTACCCCCCCGCAGTGCAACAAAGATGTTGTTGTTCTTGTCAGATGCTCACGGCAGCTAATTAGAGACAAACTAAATTGGTGAGAACCACTACCATGGCCATAGGTAGTCACACCGGGGGGTACACAATATGCGCTTCAAACAATTTCCACAAATATAAACCAAAGGAATTGAGTCAAAGTGTAGAAGGTAAAGTTATTTGACTGAGATCAAGGACGCGGATGCTGAGCCGATGAGATCCTCCTATAGAAGGATCAACATCTCAGAGGGCGAACGTTTACTCGTGTAAACATTTCATCTATCAGGGACCAGATCTCCAGTAATTGCACGTGGAACCAGATGTAAAGAAGGAGCACATGCAAGCCCTCACTTCCAGATCGCCAAATGTTTAATTTGGACACTGCGGGATGCACAGCAGCTCTTATTAGCAGCGGTCAGCGCTGCTAGCGGCCCAGGAAACCGTTCATTCACTCGGTAATTACGTGAACTTTGAGACAAAACGTGCGATGCACAGTCGGTACATCCACACTCCGGACAGAATGACTGCTGATGGCATCAGCGACACTTATCTCCGTGGTTTTGTAATGGAGAGAAACAAATTGAGTGGCTGTGTAAATGAAACTGCAAGCAAACCTTATGATCTGTGAAATTCCAAATGTTGCCTTGTGGGGAGCAGCTGGTAACTGGTTTTTATCTTGATAAGCCCGAGGAGTTAAATACATTTCATTAAGCCTTTTTTACATCGACTCCAGCTGAATACGGCCGAATGTTTCTCTCTCCGTCATAAAGTCTGTGCCTCAGTTGAAATAAAACAACCGGATTCTTTATTGAAATGTGTTTTGCCCTCGGCCAATTTCTCTTCTGCTTGGACCAGCTTGAGAAAATGTTTGGATGAACTGGGAGTAAACTCGCCAACCTCTGAATTTCCAGGGTTTGGCTCCGTGTCCGTCGGCCACAGTCTTCTGTTGTTTTACCTTCTGTTGAGCTTTGTATTGGTTTAGGAAAACAAAAAGTCACATAGAGGAGATCTGATAATGATCGTCTGACGTGGATTTAATTTCTAAAGAATCGTATACAGTAGATACAGCAGAGAAGTCATCTACCAATAATTTGTTATCTTTGTTTTATATCTGTTAGATTAAATAATGAGATCTCAACAAACCAAACCAACCAATGCCACCAAGATCCAATTCATTATATATTTTATATAGCATTGTTTGATTATTAAAAGCTAACATAGACTAATTTGCCCCAACATTTATTTAAAAAAGTAAATGAACCCTTCCTAATTATCTGTGTTCATTATTAGACGTGTCTTAATAGTGTGTCATACTTTATTCTAAATTACAAGTATGAACAAAATCTATTTTAACTCACAGATCACTGTATTGTTCCCGTCCATAATTAAAGCTGTTATTCACAGTGCAGGTGGGAGAAAGTATGTGAGCCCCTCGGCTAATGACATCCACGTAACCTAATTGGAGGCAGGAATTAGCAAACCCGGAGTCCAATCAACGGAACCAGATGGAAAGTGAAGGTTGGAGCTTCACTCTGACTTCTGAAAAACACTCAATCTCAAGTTCATCAGGGGATCTGAAAGGATAACGTCAGGCTCACTGTCCACCAGCTGAAGCAGAGGCTGAGTTATGTTTCATGAAAATTACCAGAGTCGTTGAAGTAAATGTAAAAAAAGAATGGATTCAAATCAGTCAGAAACCTTAAAGTAGTTGTGATGCAGTGAAATAATCTGTAAGATGTGGGTGTTAAAAAATAACCCAGTGAACTTACATCTGACATGAAGATACCAATATTAGGGATTAAATAATATTTGTAACCGATATATTGGATGATTAAAAAAATTTGCACTAATGTTATCCTAAGCTGTTATTAGTTTAGACTTGATATTTTATAGTTAAACCATAACATTTATAATAATGAATAAAAAGAAAACTAACTTGAAAGATAAGAATAGAAACTGTTTTTTAAATTGAAATTTAAACATAAATGCAAATTGTTTACTGCATTTTTTCTATATAAAAGAGTTCAACAAATATAAATGCAGAGGCCAATGTGTCTGTGAAAGCCTCATATCAGCATTTCTTTATCAGCCAACAGATAAATCAGCTGCGCTTTTAAAATTTATCACCGCTTCCGATTGTTTTTTCAGAAATGGGTTTGATGGTTTCGCCTTCGGCAGAGTGTCGTACAAACTACAGAACACTCGCGATTCCTCGCAGGAAGTGAGCTCATCTCAAGTTGTTTACTTCTCTCCGACCCACAGTCACACAGGCGGAGGCTCCTTGTTAGGAACGCTGCAGTGACAGTGTCTACCTTTGGGCTAAAGTGTTTCATGTTTACAGAAATAACTCCTACTTCTCTCCTGCCTGTAGGAAAGCAGTGACGTGTATTCCTCAATGAAGCAGCGTGCACTCTTTTAAGAGAAAGTTTTCTCTCCTTACCTCCCCGCTTAGCTTATTGTGCATGTGCAAGCACCACACCACACCCCCCCCTCGCCATCTATGAGTCGTTTGAGTATTTCTATCCGTGGTTCACGATGGGAGTGAGGCGGCTCAACGCCCACGCAGACTCGCTGACAGCCTTCAAACTAGGCTACAGCACTGAAGCCCAGATGCACTACCTCAGTTTGTGTCATTGCAACGCACCTTCTTTGACAGTGTTGTAGCAAATGGAAGGCTGACCGACACACACACACACACACCCACCCACACACACACACACACACACACACACACACACACACAGACAGACACACACAGGCTTCATGGCATCAAGTGCTGATGGTGCGCCTGCAACCGAAAAACTGCTGAAAAGTGACCCCGGCTGTGCCCTTGTCGCCGACTTGGGGGTAACAAGTGAATGGAAATTGGTTTTACCTGAGTCAGGTAATCATTACTAAATGAATTTGCTCCCTAGCCAAGGGTATAAGTGGGATAAATATATATCTCTGAGATGAATACAAATTTCACTTATGTAATGAAAGGCAGGCTAGTTATTGATTTTGGAGGTTACACTCTGCATGCCTTTCATCACCGGCCTGTTCTACATTAGAATGATGGCTTTTCAATTTGGCAGGTGTTTACATGAAGCTGTCAACAATTACATCCGCCATGGTTTTAATGTTTTGTTATTTTTTCCGCCCGTCCTCCAGGTCCTTCAGTCCAGTGCCGGTATGCAAATCCAATTTTTGCTTCATGCATGCATAATGAACATAAATGTGAATATTGTCACCATGTTGATTTTCTTCCATCCTGTGGCTTTGTGCGCCGTCATCATCATGGCAGACACACATCATCTTCATTATCATCATCATCATCATCAGCATCATCATCATCATCATCTCCACTGCCGTCGTTTGCCTCCTAATCATCATTATAATCAGAAAATGTCATAATTATTACCGTTGCCACTGTATGGATGGCACAATTATTGCTATTTTTCCTGCGCTAATAATGTGGCAGTGATTCATTCCTCAGTGATTCATTCCTCCACGGGTTCTGACTGTGTTCATTATGCCTCAATAACAGATGGACCCCGTTAACTGCACACGTCTGACGACTGCTGAAGTGTCGGCTTCAGCACACGGAGCAGCTGGGAGGACATGGCCCGTGTTTCGGAGCTGGTCCGTGCTCTTCAATAATTCAACCCTTCCAGCTGTCTCATATCAGGCCCAGCGCTCTGCGGCCTCCCAGCGCACATCCCAGTTCCACCCAGGCACTGCAGTGGACCAACTATAAATGGACCACTGCACCAGGGTTGTTACTTTGAAAAGAAAACAATGGGTTAAACTCAAGAGGGCTCTCACACGAGGCCTTATGCAAAACGTAACACTGACCTTTACTTAAAAGAAACGTTCCCATATTCCCTACTCGGTTTAACCAATTTCCTTGAAGAATTGAAGATATTACTCCTTTTCTCTTTCTCTTTTTTAACTCGAGGACTTTTTTGTTACAAACGATATCTTTAATTATTGACTGGTGCCCTAAAGGCAAGTGGTTAAAGACCCTTGAATTTATTTTCCTCCTATAAGCTTCCTGGAAGAAGAGAATGGATCTATGGATGTGGCATCCTGGTGAGATGAAAGTCTAATTATCTCTCAAGAAAACGAGTGGAAAGGCTTTTTAATTAGGACCCGACCGAATCCGCGCACTGAGAATTTGTACATTGTGATGGATGGTGTGTGCATCTCCTTAGTGACTGCAGACAGAATAATAATCTGACAAAGAGGGGTGGACTGTGTAAAGCAGGGTGGCTGGTGAATAAGAAACCAGGGGGGAGGAAAGAGTTTGTCGGAGCAGGGAGGGAAAAACCCAAGGTGGGGTTGACAGGGGGAATCGGAGGGGTGTGCTCGGGGGTGCAGAGGCTGGAGTGGGATTAAAAGAGGTGTGTGTGTGTGTGTGTGTGCGAGGCCTGATCACATGATTCATGAGGCCGACAGCGGCGATAAGGACGGGCTGAGAGTTAGCGAGAGGGAAAGCGATTAAGAACAGAGAAGTAAATAAGACAGAGATGTAACGAAAAAGGGAAAATTTACAGAGAGAGAGGGAGCAACAGAGCCCGGAGCCGTCGCCATGATTGGTCCTATTCCCAGCACACAGCCGATTGGTTAGCCTTCTCCACACTCCCCTCTCCTTGGCTCTTACCTCCCCTCTCATCTCGGCAGGGGGTCCCACAGTCGCCAAGCCCCTTAATGCTCCCCTCCTCTCATCTGCTATGTGGTTGGCATGCAGAATGCGAAAAAATACACTATACAATGATAATCAATGCGTGAGCATGTGTAGGAGGAGGGAGTGGATTGAAGAGGTTTTCATGTTTTGCTTTTTTTTTTAGTTCAGTCGGAAATAGGAAGCGCATACTGTATGCAACAGCAGCCTAGCATGTGAATTTACCATTTAAAAGGGAACTCACGTGATAATGTGATTAACTCCGTGCGAACTCGATTATAGGCTTGAAAGAGTGAGATGTGAGCTGAGGCTACATTAGGTGTCCTCTCCGAATTTGAATGCTTTTGGAAAACACGCCATCTTTTATGTATTCACGGCAGCTCAGGTCGAAAAAAAACAGGTGATTCTCATTGATTTGTAAATAATGTTTTGTCGTAGGTTCACTGTCAAAACCAGCAGTTTATTGATTCCACTTCTCTGAGACTCTAACTTCTCTTTTTCCTCCTTGTCTCGCTCATTAAATGTTTTAAACATCCTCCAGACAACCCCTCACCTGTGCAGCAGCAGAGAAGCATCGTGTTTGATCCACAGTAATGGTAGTTTCTAATTCACATGTAGAAAAACCAATAATACCTAGAAGGGCACTCAGTAGAGAGCAAACCTCCGCCAAGGCACCGCAGCCCCTGTTTGTAACCACATTTAAACTCTAGATCCAGATTTATTTTTTGGATTTGCACCATATTGCTCATGAATATCAGTTATCATCCAGAGTTATTCTCTGAGAAATCCCTGAACATGTTGAAAAACAAAACTCCTGGATCCGCCACAAGAACCCAAATATCATTGTTTTCTTTCCTGACCTGTCCCGCATCCTTCTCCCGTGTTTCGTGATGATTCCTCTGGCAGATTTTACAAACAAGCAAATACAAATGAAAGCATAACCTCCTTGCTGGAGCTCGATATGCAGAGCAAAGCCACAAATATTCCAAAATAAATTCCAGGGTGCTGTTTGGAATAGAATCTGTTTCCTCTTCCCTATTTGTTTCTATGCATCAAAATGTACAGTTGGTTCCAGCACTGCCACGAGCCCTGGGCAGAATGTGAGCAGCTGTGTCATTTAGGGGTCGGGACTCGTGAGGCGACCGGAGGATGACTGGGTCCTCGGGATGCGAGGATGATTAACACGACATGAAACCTCCCGTAATCTAATCAAACGATATTTTATCACGTCTAATTGTTCTGCGGATCCCTTCCTTATTTTTGAACTAATGATAATTGTTCAGCCTCTAGGCTTCCTTTGATAAGTAATGAATCGAAACAGCCTGAAAATGACACGTTGCTTTAGTGCGAGGTTTTCAGGAAATCATGAAGAATCGCAGATTAATCTGAAGTCTGAAGCTATACCTTGGGTTCCAGTCTTGCCATGGAAACCGAGAAGGAGGTTGTTACCTCCATTGTTTCCTTTCCATCCTAATCATCACACATTCACTCTGCTCCTCAATTCCCTGGTGAGGACACTGTGACTTGCATGTGGCTGCACGGCCGTTTGAACTCGTGAGGATGGATCTGTGGGATTCGGTTCAGAAGAAAATGCTGTTATTCTGCCTCTAGTCATTATTAGCACAATGCAGCCATGATAGAGGTTATTTAATGGGCACTTCAACGCTAAATATAACCTTTTAAAGTTTTTATTTATTCAGACTTGGTTTCTCTGAACAAGGTTTTAGACCTTAGGTTATGTCCTCAGCCCCTTTTAAAAAAATATCCTCTTCCATGGAGTTAATGTTTTCACCTGTGTCTGTTTCTTAGTTTGAGGATTATGCAGAAACGTAGCCTATATCTGCTTTTAGGGCACGGAGCATGAACACGTTCTATTTTAGAGATCCAGTGAAAGAGATGGATCCAGGTCTTTTTCACTGCGTTCCTTAAAGGACACCTATTATGCTTCTGTCAGGGTTTCTTTCACAGCGTGTTGTATAGGTTTTATGTGTTTGTAAAAGGTCTGCAAAGTTAAAAGCTCCATTGAACTCGCTGCTCCTGACTTCTCCTCAGACGCCTTGTCAGTGGCTCCTGCATCATTGGGATGTGATACCAAAAGTTGGCATCATGCATGGCTACTGACTAAACCAGGATAAGCAACAGGCCGACTTTTCACAGATTGGGCTTAATCATGAGGAGTCTTAAATAGAACAAGCGTTTCCGTTAGAGGCTGATGGGAAGCGCTGCAGCAATCAACTGTACATAACAGCATTTTAACCTTCAAGTAATAACACAAATTAAATGTAAAGACTTAAATATGAGCATTATATTTCTCCTTTTAGATTCCGAGGGCATTTCTCTGAGTGTGTACCCTGTAGTGCAAATTATAAAACTTCCTTCTTTTTGCTTTTAACTTTGCAAGAACTACACAGGTATGTCGGCATGTTGGGCCTTGAGGGGAGGTTTGCACTTTATTGAATTTCATTCTTGTTTTATTTCATTGCATGTTTGACATTATTACAGCAAGTCCGTTCACTATGGAATGACCCATTGCATTGCATCTGACATTTTGTTTTCAATGTCATCCGTCTGTTTAAAACGGAGAAAATAACTCCAGAAGTATGAAGGAAGTGTGAAAGTTTAACCACGGTAATGGCACTTGAGTTTCTATACTTTGGTTCAAGTGTGGTGAGGAGGTTTTTCTATATCTACGCTGGAGACCATCGCCGTTACTCCAACACATTTCTCTCAAAAGCTGTTACGTATTCGGACAGAAGTTTGGATAGAGCCCTCGTGTGCTCTTATGTTGGAAGTGGAGGTACAGCGGTCCGGTATGGCGAGCGGTGCAAACACCTGACATATGGTGGCGGGGGCATGGGGCCGCGGCGGGAGGGCAGCTTGTACAAGACGGCAGCAACCTGATGTCTGTGGCTGCAGCTGGGGGTGGTTAATTGAGTGCAAGCAGGAGACCTGGTCCTCTTCAGTAATTTACAAAGCCTATTTCTGGCCAAGATGAGTAGGTTGAGCACTCATCCATCTCGGTGAAGTGAACCCCATGACACCGCCATCCTCGGCTTCGTGGATTGTGAATAGTCTCTTGATGTCCGATGTGTTTACTTTTCCGTCGTGGCCTTTGCCTCCTGGTTTGTCTAATGGAGCTGAAACAAGCCAATGTAACAATCAGACCATTTCAACTATTTCACTCGTCCGCCTGCTCAAATGCTATTTGCCTGGAGGAGGGTCACTGGTAACAAACAGCTCATCAGGTACAAGGAACGTTATGAAGTAGGTGAAGTCCGCTTCTGGTTGCCAAGCAACTAAATAGGTGGAAAATTGTTTTTTAAGTAAAAGAGCCAAGGGAAAGTATAGTTATTTTCTGGTACTTTTCTTGAAGTGGAGAGTGTGATTACACGAAGTTAGTCTCCTGGAGTTCTCTGCAGCTCATTTCACTGCCTCACAGGTAAGAGACAAATACATTGACGCTAATTGAAACTTACATGAATAGGCTCAACTAATGACATAATTAATTAAGAGCACAGGTCATGTTTAAACCCATTAGCATCGATGCTCGTGGTCAATGTATCATGATGATTATTGCAGTCGAGTTAATGAAGCTCAAGCACCTTTGACCGTGCAGGGGAGGCAATGCTACATATGTTTGTCTATGTGAATTTATTTAGATAGAAACAAGTCGTTTGAGAAGGTTAGAGTGCTGCATTATGATGTGATTATAAATGCATAAGTAGTTCCCGCTAGTCATCCCCAGTCATACATCAATATTTCCAAATATTTGTCTGCTGCTGTGATGGTTCCTCTCTTTTTTTTTAACTAATCATCAATCTTAACGGACCTATTTTTATTCAGATATTCTAGAAGAGATATCCGTAAATAATGTTGTAGGAAGTATTCACATTATTCATCATCCATCAAAAATGATCTAAGCAGAAGTATCAATAACACTGTGTGAAGTTTAAGGGCGGCATTAAAAATGTCACTTATGTAAAAGCCATAAATTAAAGATGGTCAACGTGTCTCCACTAATTACGACTGTCCAGAGGCTAAAATACCACGGATACGAGTGCAGCCGATAAGAAGTACTTGAAATGTATTTAATGTGTACTAGTCTGGCCCATGTTCCATCCACTAACATGGAGGAGGTGGGATTTATGACCTCTAGCTGTGGCTTCGCTTTATGATCCATTTTTGTATATGGTTTACGGCAAAAGCAGAGAATCATAAGTAGAAAACTGAACTTCAGCAAAGAAAGACAGTAAATTCAACTCATTCAGCTATTAGTCATGTACAGTATAATATCTGTCATACATATGTCAGATGTATTTTGTGTGGTAAAAAAGGACAATATTTGCCAAAGTTGCACAATAGAGAAATATCCAGCTCATCTTGCAGGTGCCTCAGAATTATTCTTTATATAAGTAAACATACAAACAGTTAGTAACTTCCTTCATTCTCAGTGCTGCTTTATATTTTTCAAACTGTGACCTCCGAACAGGAACACTCGTTCTCCTGCTGCTACACACACGGTGTCACACACAAACCCGAAATGACCGGTCATCGATTAGAGGACATCGACAATGAGCTTCAGCCTATAAAGTAGATTTAGATGAGCCTGAACTCCTCGCTGTTTAAGACATGGCTAGGTGAGCACCGCATATCTCTGGTATCATGCGTCCTTAAGAATCCGCCACTTCACGGCCTATTTCTTCGTCTCTCTCTCTTTCTTTCTCTCTCTCTTTCTTTCTCTCTCTCTCCCACAACGGAGGGGTGACATTCTGCTTTGTCATTGTGTCACCACTCATAGCTCCGGTGGCCTCCTGACAAATTAACCCATGCCCTGAGAGTCACTCAGCCTTGTCACCGCCATGAATTTATCATGAGAAATGTCAGTCAGTGGAGCGACAGACTCAGCAGCATCGTTGGCACTTTTGTTTCCTCTGTTTGATCGTCTCTTTGTCTGCTCTGTGTTTCGACATCACACGGAGCGAAACCTTTAAACATCTGCAAAAAGTCTTTAATCCCCGGAAGTCTGTGGTTCAACATTTCGTGTCAAAACAGGGAACGAACCTCTTTGATTCGGAATCTTTCTGAGATCGAAATTTGACTTTTGTTTGGTTTTTGGGGGCCACTAGGGGGCAGCACAAGAAGCTGGAAACACGACAGATGTATTTTTTATAAACTCCATTTGGCAAACAAGTAAGTTAGCCGTTATAACAATGGCGGTTGAAGTTGCATCCCCCTGAGAATGTCTTGTTTAAAAAGTAAAACACTGACTCCTTTTAACTCTGCTTTGTTCACCACCACCCTCTTTAGCAACAGTGAAAGATGCTAAAATTCTACTCTTGGGTTTATCAACACATTAAACTATACTTTAAAATTACACATTTGAACTATTGTTAGTGTAAAATGTTGATAGAACAAAAATCGCTATATATATAGATTATCATCAATAACAAGAGTATAAATTGGGTTTGACACATTGCTCCAGTGCCTAAAAAGATTCTAATTGTCTGGCAGACATTTGTTAAAGAAAAGATTTTACCACAACTGTGAGAAGAATCAAAATAGACTGCAGCCTCTGACAATAACGACTTATTGGTTCATCACAACTCTTTTCCCAACCAAATGGTAATTTGATCCATTGTTAGTGTGTAAATAGATTATATTTGTAAAGAAGACCACACAGAATTTATTTTAATTAATTTTTTTGTTGTTCCAGTGCAACTGTGGATATGCACATGCTTCCAGCTGTCATACAACGTCTTCATATTCCTCTTCTTCAGAAAGAGTTGATTAATAAAGGAGAAATTAATGAGCGCAGGTCAAGTGGTGTTCTAGCTGAAGTGTGCTTGAGAAAGACCCTGAACCCTGAAATGACCCCAGCTGTCGGAGTGTGAGTAGAGTCAATGTGTCTGTGTGTGTCTGTGAGAATGAGTGAATGTGACCTGTAGTGTTTGTTAAGACTCAGAGAGCCCTGTACAAACACAATCCATTTAACATATGTCAATGCCTTGAAGAAATGTTTCTGTTTGGTTAAATCACCAGATTTATTGACTATTGCAACAAAGCATTGACATAACTTCCTCTGAAACTTATTACCTTCAAACTGTGATGATTTAAAAACACATACACGTATTCTGTGTATCAGGACATGTCATTGTGTATTATTACTTGTTATCAAAGAGGCATATTAGTTTAATGGGTGGATTATCAAACCTTTAAATACAGATTATAACATTTTAAATCTCTGTTTTTACTTTGACACTATTACATCAGGGACTTTGAACATTTAACTTTATTACATTAGCTGAAAAAAGCTTTTGGAATTTGCTCAAGTGTAAATTGTATTGGATGCAGTTCTGTGGGTCCTTTCACTCTCGATGAAAACCCGAGTATGAAAGGGTGCAGAGGATCTTATTTTAGGGTTTACCAGTCACGTTTGTTAGCCGAACCTATGCTGCCTACCTGAATACAAAATAACAGAAGGAGATGAAGACCTTTATTTAGATGCTTCATCTCCTCTCGCTTTGAAATGCTGCTCTGTCTCTTTGGAGACTCCAGAGGAACCCCTGCAAGCTCCACTTCCTGCTCTCCCACATGTACATATTGATCCAAAAGGAGATGCATGAGAAATCGATTATTCTATTCAAACGCAGGTTCAGGTCAGAAAATATAAACAAGTTTGATTTTCTGCTTCACATAAGAACATTAGGCTTTTGTCAATGTTTCACACATGTGGAATCTATAGAGAAGGAATTAGGTTTTTAGCTATATGCATGTATCTTAAACCGGTGAGCACCACTAAATGCATTTTGACTAAACGTTCAAAGTGCTCTTCCCATGAATATGTAAAGAATTGTTGTAGACACGACTATATCAGATAATATTAAATGCATTAATGTCTGTGTATGGACGATAAAAACATCTTGTTATCCCTTAAGGCGAGAATTAAGTCTCCTATCAAAGATTCGATGGTAGGCAACCTAATAGACGGGCCTCTTTTCAACCTCTTTCCAAGAGAAGGAATGAGAGAGCGGCTCGTCCAATCAGCGCTGAGCGTTAGATTGAACAAAGTGTCTTTGCCATGGGAGACCAATTTCAGCTCAATTATATCCACTCCCCGCTGCTCATGCCCTCTGTAGTGCTCAGCCAAGCTGCTGCGAAAGTTCTTCTCATCTTTGAAAGATGTTGAGATAATTATTTTTCTTAATAGTAAACTTAAGTTCCAGTTGCACTTGCTATTTTTTTAATTGGAATGTCGATGCGTCATCGGCTCGCAAAATGGCCCCTGCACTGTCTGACCACCATTTCCCCTGGAAGAGAAAAAAACACAGAAAACGCTTCTGTCACGATACAGAATCTGTTGTTGGCTCAACCTTCCCGAGACAATCGTATTGACAGTGTGTCTTGAGATTTGCAGAGACGAGTCAATACCATGTCAGTCAGGCGTCGGTGTGAATGCTTGAACCTTGGAGGGGAAAACACACATCTACACACGCTGAATACTCGATCACTGCAAATACCATAGAAGAAATAAGGGGCTTCTATAGGGGTGGAGGACCTTTCAGGCGTGTGATGGCTTGAAGTCTTTCAGGTTCGTAGAGGAATGCAAGGTAGACCGCTGCAGTGTCAGTTCTTGTGATGATGAATTACACGTAATCAAAGAGAGAATATAATAAGAAAAATGGCTGCACAGTTTGGAGAAGACGTGGAGAAGCAGAGGCACTGGAAGTAATGAAGTTCCAATGCTACACTCCTTTCAAATCCTAGTTTGAGTCTGCTTGAACCCTGACTGCAAGGGTGAGGGGAAAAAAAAGAAAAGTACAAGAGAAGTGAGTTTTATATAAGTGCATAGAGACGGGCTGCAGGAGAGAGTAGACGACGGGTCACGTAACAGTCTACCAAAGCTGGAAAAAAGAATAATTTCACTGAACTGAAGTCAGCCAGCCTGTTATATTTTCATGCTGTATGCGGACTCTGATGTGGAGTTGCATTTTGAGGAGATGCAGGTCCTGTGACCCGAGCACGTAATGCTGCACAACAAATCAGCAACAGTTTTTCAGTTAATCATTTATATCTCAGGGTTTTTTTCTTCTTCTCTATTTCCAGCAAAAACCTGTCAAACATTTCTCAGTTTCACTTGTGAAGGATTTGTTGCTTTTCTTTGTCTTGCATGGGAGTGAACTCTTGTCAGTGAACTCAGCGTTGGCTGAAACAAGACATTTCAAGATGGCACCGTGGGCGTCGGGAAATGTATCGGTCATTTCTCAAAGTTTTTTTTGACGTCTTATGGATCACGCAGGAGAGAATAATCAATCGTGAAAATAAATGTACACGCCTCAGGCAGTGTGATAAGACTGGGATTAATAATTAAAGAATCTTTCATATATCAATAATAGAAAGCAGCTGATAAATCAGCTCTGAGTTTTAAATCAACAAATATGAGTTTATCAGAAATGGCATTGGGTAAATCTTAACTGACAAGTAACAAGATGTGGGAGCAGAGAAAACACAAACATACGTTTATTCAAAAACTGTTTCCATTATATAATTTGTTCCATAGTACATAAGTTTATCTTTTAAATCTTTAATCAACTAGAACAGGACAAACCTCAGCTGATGCCGAAACCAGATTAAAATTCATTTCGAATCCAGATTTTTATTTGGATCTGCACCAAATTGCACACGCTCATAAATATCATCGTGAATGTTTTTATCAAGGCCCGTGAATTATTCCCTGGGAAATTGTTGAAATGTCATAAAATTATCTGTCTCGCGAGAATATTTTCCATGGCAAAATTCAACGGGCTTGTTCTTGGCCAATGTCCCATCCTTCCACCGAGTTTGGTGGAAATGTGTCCAGTAAATTTTTGAGTTATCTTGCTAACAAACAAACCAACAGACAGGTGTGAAAATATAATGTCCTTGGCCGAGGAAACACATTTAACCAACTATCTGCAGTTTAAAGTCCTAGAAAATAATATGTTTATATCTTGTGTGCACAAAATAATAAAAACATATTTAATTACTACGTCTTAACACTCAAATATCCAAATCAACCAAAAAGACTCTAGAGTTGTTTGGGCTTTAACTATTTTCTGCCTCAATATGGCAAAATACATAAGCTAATACCGTTTATTATGTGATTTGTTAAAATGGCACAATACTGAATTATCCTCCAGCCCTTTCTTTGTTAATTTCTGCACATCAGAGTCCAACCTGTTGCTATGAGATCTTTAACCACCTGTGGGAACATGCAGGGAAACACTGACCAACCAGGAGGAGCCGAAGCAGGAGTATCACTCACTGTGCAAACTGGCCTGTGGGTTCCTCTCATCAACATTCACCCGTACAACTCGGCTCCAGTCATGAGAAATGGAAGTGAAATGAGCCAGATGTTTACATCCCACAGAAGCTCAATTAATCTCAGATTAAGTCTCTGATTTCAATTAGGTTTCTCATAATGTGCAAATGAATGTAACCAGATTATTCTGCTCCGCTGAAATCATTTCACCGGGGTCGGCCTTGGTGGTTTCCACTTGATTGTGGCTCAGACAGGCTCAATACAAACGAACATCATTGCTGTGGAGTTCATTATTTATGCTGCAGCCTCGTCCTGCCTCTGACTGAAAGCACAGCCTCACTGTTATTGGCAGCTTGAATTACTGCGGCAACTTTGTCAGCGGAAAGAGGGCGTTGAGCCACAATGTGATAATAATACATTCAGGAGTGTTTTCCTAAATGAGAGCCTGGGAGCGGAGAGGTGGAGAAAGTTGTTCTGAATGTGTCATCGGAGAGAGTCGAATTGAAATTATCTTTTCAGAATTTGCCCGACCGTGGGCGAGCGCCTCGGTGGATGGAGTTGTTTCCCTCGTCAAGGTGCGTTTTTACACGTGTCCGCGTTCATTTCAAACAATCTCTGGGGCCGGGGAAATTAAACGCGAATGACTGCGTCTGTAATTGAATCGCGGCGCTCGCTCACACGTTGGCCACCGTTTGCCAATAGTGGCGAATAATTGTCAAAGAGAAACTGGGCCATTAATGAGTGGAGAGAGGGCAGGAGCGAGAGAGGAGGGGACAGGAACAAAAAAAAGAGGAGACAGGAGATGCGGTGATGATGAATCTTGATGTGTTCCTGAGAGCCAGGAAGCAGTGATCGGTCTCCCACCCCACCCCCCCGTGGTGGTGCTAGAGCCGAACTGTAATGGCCTCATGTTCGCCTGTCACAGGGTGGGGGGGGAAAGAGAGAGAGGAAGTTGAATGAGTGGAATTAGATTGCGTTTCCCATCCCCTTCATTGTTATTTTTGGTCAAATAACACATTGCTCTTCCACTCACAAGCAGGAGCAAAATGCAGTCGGTGTGTAATCAATCCTTTTGGAGAGAGGGGTGGGGTGAGGGGGGGTGAGGGGGTGGGGGGGGGGCGCTCGCTCTCTCTGCCGCCTGCCGCTGTGCACAAAATGGAATAAATGTGACATTAGGGACGCGGGTATCATTACCTTGATGAATTACGGAAGGTATAACGATTATGGAAATTGTCATCGACTGATCATTCGTCTCAATTTATTGCAGCTCAGTTCCCGCCGTGGCCCGGCCGGCTGAAATGTTATCATGTCAATACTCTGCTACGGGCTGTTATCAATGCTGGCCCTGCTCTCACAATGGCCGAGCACTGTAGGTCTGTTGTTCGCCATCCATCGTCATCCATAGCTCCCCCCCCCCCAGTCAGGTGAAAGGGGAGACTAATTGAAAAAAACTGACTGGTCACACTTTCAGGGTGGTCATAGACTGGGAGGATGACGTAGGGCTGTCAATCATTAAGGTTCCTGTCCCACGGTTGTTTGGAGTTTGAGCTTCTCCATGAGGCATCAATGTCATAATGTGGTTTGATTTAATAACCTGAAAGACGTCTAAGTAGTTTGACTGAAAACCTTATTTAGATTTAAGTCCTTTGAATATTTGAGAATACTTTTTGCAGGAAAACCTACATACAGAATACATTTAATGATATGGTTATTGGTACATCTATTCAAATCAACAAAAGGATTATATCTCACTTATATATAAGAAACGTTTGATGTGCTGTCGCTTGTTTGCTCATTTGATTTGGACTCAAGTAACTTCCTTGTGTTTGGAACTTTTATATCTTTAACATTCTGTCTCATCAAACTTCCGTGTGTGAATGACATCATCGACACACACAAGCAGGTCCACAGCCACATGCGGACACAACGTGACTAATGCAGCTGAATCATATCTCAACAAATGTACAACAAAAGATAACAGATGCGAAAGTTTTCACCCGAGCACATCAGTCAGGATGGTCATAGACTGGGAGGATGACGTGGACCTGTCAATCATTAAGGTTCCTGTTGACTTTCAGCCTAAGAGCTTCTCTCTCAATCTCACCGCTGTCAACCCTGAATTAAAAACTCCTCCGATAACTCACAGAGGAAATGCACTCGGGTCTAAAAATAGTTTTTGGAGGTGGTAAAACAGAAAAAAAACGTGCCATAAAAAGAACGGCTCACCGCTTTTTTTTTTCCGATTACTTCTCCGTGTCGAGCAGTTAATAACATGCGCCGCTCTACCTACAGCACATGCAAGAATTAAAAATCAATCACCAAATTACAGTGTCAATACTATACTACAAATTGCCCGCATAACATTAACAACGTCATTATGGTAATTATGCCTTTGAAGACGGAGCAGTGGTAATATAGCGGCACGCCGCGGCGCGTCCCAAAGAGATCCCTGGAAAGATATTGCTCTGTGCTTCGCCGTCAACAATCTCACGCCACCTCAGGGAGCTTGTTAATGCTCTGCATGTTTCCAAGTATTATCACAACGCACCTACAATAAAAAGAGAGTGACATTTAAAGCCTCTTTCCCTCACGTGACGCATCACATTCCCCTTGTTGGGGATACATGTGAATATGATTAAACCCTTGACATTCATAATTTGCAGTGCAGTGGTGAAATTGGTAAGCCTCCGAGACAATAAATCATGGTTATGTCAACTGTGCTCATTAGACTTCAATTTATGAAAATTGTGCAGGATATGAAGATTTGCAAAGGTCCAGACTCAATGAAAGCCTGTGATGGAGCCCCTCTGGAGGCTTTTCTAATCGCTGCAGCAGGAATATGGCCCCGTAATGGAGGACATATCTCTTCATTAGCCCTGTGTTGGAGTACAGTAGCGTTCACTCAGGCTTTGATAAACGCAGTGCTGTTTTCTTACCGCGGCACTTTTAGCACACAAAAGTTGCCTACGTTTAACCAAGTCCTCTCTGAGTGGATGTTATTGCTTATTGCTCTAAGTGCAATAACCAGCTAGGGAGCGCATAATGGCGTACTTAGCTGACATTAGATCGGAATCGCTTCGGCTTGCACGGCTCAAGGAATTTTTGGCAGTGCAGCCGCTGTTTATAGGTAAAGCTGGATTTTACGACAAGGTGGGTTTTTCGAATCCATTTAAATTCAAATTTATATCGTCTAAATCCCACCTTCATTCTCTCGTACAGTTTGGGGATTTTGCGCCGGGCGTGAATACTTCAATCCACTGCCGCTGAGGGATTTGATGGAAGCTGGAGTGAACGGCACCGAGCAGGAAGCCGTGTAGAACCGGCTCCGCCACATCTCAAGTGCACGGAGGCCGGACACATTACAGCAGAGACGCCACGGTTCGGTCATACGTCAAACCGGTGAAATAGCAGGTTGTTATTGTGCGATGGAGCCGCTGTTCACCTGTGTTGTCTCACCGGCACGCTTCATCTCCAGTGACAGTTACAGGCTAATCTCCCTTAGGCCCGACTCCAGCTCATTAAGGAACTATACGGGAATTATGAGGGCAGAGGGAGGTTCAGGAAAGACAGAGGATTATGTTGTGTCTTTAACTGAAGGGAAGGTGGTAGGAATTTCTTAAGGGGCAGGGGGGGGGGGGGGAGAGATCGGGTAATGGTCTCTGGTGATTGACTGTATCTCTCCAGAGAGGCTGTCGTTTCTCACTGACCTTTATTCTGCCTCTTAAAAAAAAGAAAGGATAGGAGGTGTCACTGAATGTATTTCATACTGTGGCAGCTCCATGTTCAAACGATGGCTGCAGTATTTCTCCAAACAGGTAAAGTTAATGTTAGCCACCAAGCTAGTTGCTACGGGAACTGTAAAAAAAATAAGTTAAGAGAGATTCATCGACACGTTCGGCTTTAAGATTAAGTTAAGTAGAAAAAGAGATTTGTTTGTTTCAAATTATATAACCGCCACTGGTAACATCTTTGTGTCCTTTTTGCTGTCATGGTTGTCAAGCAATACATCCACTAGAGGGCAGCGGAGAGTTGAGATTATGGCGAAAGATGTAACATCATGTAGATGCTTGAAGTTTCTTGCCAACACGTAAAGTCTCTTCTCATCGTTTAAAGTTCTTCTTCATGGCCAGTGGTGCACAAGTACGGATGAAACGCTCAGTTTCCGTATACCTATTGAATATTGAGTATAAATGAGCCTTTAAATATTTTAACATGTCATTGTGCACTTATGATAAAAACAAACAAAATGATTTGCACCCATAGGCCGTAGGTAACGATGAACAACAGCTTAAGTGAAGCCAGAACATTTGGATTGCCCCCTGGTGGCTGACTGCAAAATAGGTTATAACCCTTAAACGTCATTGTTCTGTTTAAATACATGTTTCTTTTCGTGGTTTTCTCTCATTTTACGTAGTTCTTCTCACAATGATGTGTGTTGGAATGTAAAATTTTCACATAGGTTTTTTTTGATGCTATAAAAAACGTGGTGATTGACAGGACCTTAATTCCGCTGCTTCACACTGCGATCACTGCTCCAAATGACGTCAAAGGCTCAAGATGGCAGCACCTATATCTGGGATAGTTTCGTTTTTATACTGAGGGAAGAGGCAGAAACGCATCGTCCATCTTTATATACTCTCTTCATTAGCATAAAAGAAAATATGAATACTGCTGGGTAGGAGTTTTTCACACGTCCAGCCGCCCTGCAGATGCACATACATAATTTTCTCACCGAGTCTAAAATGACTGTGACAGATTGCGACTCCTGTGTTCTCCGACTAACGCGGCGGATCATGAGGTGAGAATGTGAGACGGAGATTTCACCGCTTGCAGCAGTTATTTCCAGAGCTTCTTGCTTCTCCTCGGTGTGAGATACTTCCCGTGGAACTCTGGGGTGTGTCGAGACGTGAAAACACCTCAATGCATCATATGGGAGAATTTCACAAATTAGTCGACTTCAAACTGTTAATGCCGAGAGTTTATGAAGAGAAGAACTTTTTATTCCTTCATTTACAATTTTTCTGAAAGCCTCATTCCAGTATACAAACTAATTCCCTACTAGTTAGAAAGAGCTTTGTTTGATGGGAAACACCCCCCAAGTGTTCTGTTCTTTAATATCAGTACTAAAGAATTACACTGTTTAGTCCCATTTCCAATATTATACTCAGCTAAGCAACATCTTCTACGTTTTTCCCAAATGAATAAATTAACTCATCGGTTAAGTCTGAAAATTGACTTTGTAATTTGCGATTCAAATCACAGCAAGAAAAAAATAAATGATCTTTGTTGGGCCGAGATTATGTCTGTTGAGTGCAATTTATTTCTGTGGAATTCTTACAAATTGGTAACAAGAAAACAATACAGAAACGCAGCAGCCGTGTTCAGCAGAAGCCTATAAACCAAAGTGTAATTCCTCATTTCAGTGCGACTCTGAGCATTATGTTGCAATGGAGGAGGACGTGTGAGCAGCTTATTGCCTATTTCAGCCCTGAATAGGACTTAAGTATTGGTCTTTAGTCTCGGAATCGACTTGAACTCAGCTAAAATGGGCTTGACACAGCCTCAGGTACGATTCAACAGTGGGAGAGTGGAAGTGTACTGAGCACACAGTGCACACAAGGACACGGAGGATCTCACCTGCAGTGCAGGAAGAGGCAGCTAAGACGAGAGAGAGTGCTCCGACTATTTTTTTTTTTATAGCATCAGTGTTTCTGCAGTGGAGTAAGTGGAGAAGGACTGTTCACTCACTGAAGTGTGTTATATATCATTTTGGTTAAAGAAGAACCAGCCTTTATATCTGTCAAAGAACATTTCTGTCTTTTCACTAAGGTTAATTTGTTAATATCCAGTGCCGATCACATGATGATCTTGAGATATGATTTGTAGTTCGGTGATGTGAAGTAGATATTGAAGGCTGTTATACATTTATTAATTTGTAACCTTGTGGTTTGTTTTATCTGGATGGATTTCCTTCAATTGATACTCAGCTGATCCAAGTAAGCTACAGTCCTGTTAATACTGGATTTTGAGGCTGATGCAGATTTTAGCAGTAGATTTAAATTGATAATTGCTATAAATATAAATATAAATCTAATATCAATGACTTTTCAATCAAAAGTAGTTTTTCAACACACATAAACCAACAATTTAATAAAAAAAAATTATATTAGCAACATATTTAGCAGTATATTTTATATAAATCTAAATCCTCTTATTTGTGTTCTCTACACTGTACATAAATAATGATCCAATGTAACATGTTAGTTATTCCACCTATATCCTAAAGCCCTAAGGACAGATCTTCTCCAGTGATTGGATATAAAGTTAGAAACATATGTAATTCATCATATTTGTATAACATTTTATATTCTCTGTTACAGGAAACTGCTTATTTCTAATTAACACATTTGAATATGCATGCTGCCTTCAAAGGAAACCTGTGAGCTGGTGTTGCAGTCATGAGATTTAGCTCTAACTCTATACGACTAAATGTACAATGAATTTACTCATCATTCAATGAACTTCCATGGCCTTCGTCATTTCGTAAAAAACTTATGAACTCTGAGCTTCTCAGAAATCCTTCACAGATGAGCAGAACGGCATCAACTTACTTCACATACATGTTCACAAGTTAACTTTCTTACACTCACTTAAACATGTGTGGCATGGTGTGTAGCACGGTCGGGTCACAGCAGGAAGGTTCAGGGTTCGAACCTGCCTGTCAGCTGCAGCCCTCTTCTGTCGAGTCAGCTTGTTCCCTCGTTCCTTTATGGGTTTTCATCCGCACACGCCCGTGTTCCGATAAGACTCGGCGATCAATTGGCGTAGTACATGTGAATGTGACCGGTTATTTGTCTCCTTACATGTCGTGGTCCTGTGATAGATGTGTAACCTGTCCGGCCTCGGTGCCTCTCGCCCCAATGTCAGCTGCAGGAGAAGTCACACACCTAATTATTGTACAGTCGGCACAATTAAGCAGAAAAGCAAATGAGGTCTGTAATCCCCAGTAATCCATCGCTATAGAAACATCTGCAGTTACCCCGAGCTAACCTTTAGACGAGTGCACTGAGAGATTCAAAGATTATCTTCATATCATCGATCGCAACATTTTTTGAAAAGTGCATTCTAAAACTGGATTAGGTTTTTATTCATGAACAAGTCCCATGTGCTGCCCAGAAGCACATCCACTGCAAATATAAAAACAAAATAAAAATCCACACATGCAGCATTACATGGAATGAATAGAGTTAGAGAGAACTAAACACCCCCCCCCCTGTGCCTCTGTCTGTGATATTCCCTTTCAGCCGGAGAGTGAGCGTGTCTTATCTCTGGACACGGCCGCTCTTTACTCACCGCTTAAGCTTTGTAAAAACTAATTGAATATAGTTCACGAGGTCTCCAGCCGCCGGCTTTGATTTGCCTCAGGTCTCTTCGTCCCTTTGAGGGCGTCCGTCCATCTGGAAAACTTAAAGATGACACGGAGCCCGTTTGATATTTCTAAAGTTTATATATTTATTTTTACTGCTCCTCTTTAGTCACATGTTGAGAAATGTAAACTCCTCTTATACCAGCTTGAAGCTTCAAGTGTGGTGGGATTGTTTTTATGAACAAAAAAAGATTTTGTTTTTTGAGACCACATGCTCAATATCATGCTTGTTAATAAAAAAACTAAATTTCTGACCTTCCTATTTCCCTTCTAATTACCTTTCAATGGCCTGAAAATAGTTGTCTAGCTGTTTTGTTTCTCAGGTTTTCTCCCGTCGTAACTCGGTGCAGATACAATCAATAGATATGTTCAGCAAATGGCGTCAGAAGGAATCCGGGGCCCTCCCTCCCCGTTCCAACGTGTCCTCTGAGATTTGAAAGCTTGGCAGCGAGACGCATCCGTCTCTGTCCTCCTTCACTGTGGGCGACTGTGGAAGATTTCATGCGCCTCATAAAAATTGCGACACATTTGCAAAAAGCTCACACATGAAAAGATGATCTTTTTTCGTCATCTTCTGATATTCCCTGTGACACAAACTTGTATACGTGCATTACATGTTTTTCAGATTTCTTATCTTCTCTTCAGATGTACAGGGGGAGAAATATAAAAAAAAAAAACTTGCCTCCCGACAATCCTCACTGTATAACCGAGGGTGAAAGCTGTTTTGTCCCTTTGGAAGGGATTCATTTCCACATGAAAAGAGAAGTTCTGTCCAATCCCTTTATACATGTCCATTTAGTTTGCGGCACACAATGCCAGACCGAGGAAAGGCAATAGCCTCTACAGTGTGAAGATAATGCACTGCACATATACGGAGTGCACATCTTTTGTTGCTGCTGCTTTTTAGCAGACGTCGGACAAGACAAGGCTCCGCTCTGAACACATCAGACTCGCTGTCTGACCCCTTGGGGACAAATTCCTGCATATACGTCGGAGGAGTAAGGGAGCGTATGCATAATTTGTCTTTGGCTTTTTTTTATAATGTCTACAGGTCTCTGTGTCCCCGTGGTGTGGCCCATCTGTTTTCTCCGCTGATGCTATACATGTGTAAAACATAAGGAGGCGAGGAGAGATATGGGCTTTTATTCTTTAATGTATGCGATGCTCTGGGGCTTCGATGGTGAAGTTTCTGGTCCATGTTTTGTGTTTTTTTCTGCCACGCTCCCTGCAAGTGCAGCAAATAATATAATAAGGGTGGTTTGCTCCTGCATTTAATTTAAATGACAATTCTTGGCTTTAATGATTGAGTCCACACAAGGTGCTGCACTGCGGGATGTGTGAATCAAGCATCGTGTGTTCACACTGATAAAACCGTTTCCCTGTGAATATCTATCATCAATCTATAATTTGTCTGTGGGCCATTTGTTTGATATAAAGCAGCTCTTTCTTTCTTTCTCGTTTCCGTTGAGTCGTCACATCTCAGTTTGAAATTTCCTTCAATGCCTTTTTCTTTTTTCATCATGCAAAACCAGCTTGTTTACTGTACGCACCCTCATCATCATCACACTGTGCTGCAGCCTTTGAATCTAGATGTTGAAAGTGACCGCTCTCCAATAGAGGGCACAGTTGACTTCACGGACGATGGCTGAGTGAGTCAGAGAGGAACCGGAGAGCCTCTCTATCGCCCGAGAGGTCTCACAGCAAACAGGAAGATCTGTATCCAGGATGGGAAGTGAAGACAAGAGAGATGTAGTTTTTAGGTGAAAAAGAAAAAGCTATTTTCTTTGGTTCGAGAAAAGTGAAGGACTGCTAATCTGTCATTAACCCCCCCGGCGTACCAAACCTAAAAGAACCTTCATGTTAGAATATGTTGCTTAGTAACTAACTTCCACGTACAGTCTCTGAAAAGCCTCCAAGAATATTACAGGAGGGAGAAAAAATATAGTTTGACTGAAAGTAGAGGGACGCGGGAGGAGGAATAGCTTCAGCAGCCCCCTACAAGAATTCATCTCCTCTTTTTATGTCCTTTCTTTCTCTCGTCGCCTTTTTTCATTGCCCTTGACTGAACATTGAATGGCAGAGTTGGAGATAGATTGTTGGGCAGTTGCCTTTCATGCAGATAATGCCATTTGATGGAGGCAAGTGTTTGATGTGCTCCGGGGATAATAAAAGAATCAAGCGTCGAAGGCCAGGGCTGATTCTGCTCGGAGAAAAGCTGTCCTCAGTGATAACTTCATCACCGCATGTGGTCGGACGAGGGGTAAATTCAGGAAAGGGATTAGAAAAAAAAATGTGCCCAGTCAGAGCTGCAGTAGTTGGCCCCCTATTGAGCCAAGGGGCCTGCGGACCACAGCTCGAGGGTCTGTGATCTACCACTGGTATTGTTAGACTTTCTCTCTTCTCTCTCCCTCTGAGCCAAAACGACTCGGCCTCCAAATGCCTTTCTAGTGGGATTAGTGGGCTGTTGCTTTTGTAATTAATGAAATTCTGCTTTTTCCCCCGTCTATGCTCTAAATGCTATCATTTGAAGCCTATCAGATAGAGTCCTGGGTATGGTTTTTCTTCAATCACAAAGCTAATTCAAAGTAAAATGTGGTGTTGGTCTAACACCGGGATGAGGAAGGAAGAAAAAAAGGGCCCTCGAGGCAAAATGTACTTGTGTAGCTGGAGTTTTCACTCTTGATGAAATTCTCAAGATCACCAAGCAAACCCACAACAGCCTGATGTTACTTTGATGAGAGACAAGCGGACAAAACCTCGAAATAAAAGCAAAGCCTCAGACGAACATTCCTTAAAGGTCCGGATTGATCAAACTTAAATTGGGGCGTATTCATTGCATATCCACCCCTGCTGCCTGTGATCAATTCCACTACAGGCGGTGCACGGAGCAACACAATAACCAACAACAATGTGAATCAAGCTTGTATTGTTGCTGCCAGTCTCCAGCATGCATTCTCATCTGAACTCCAAGTGGTTTGGGCCTTTTTTCTTGTTTGTCAAACAGCTTAATTAACAGCTCCAGTAACCCTTCGCTGCTATGTGTTCTGTGAGAAATAACACGTTCGTCTGCACAAGTCTGCCTTTCCCGTTTCCTTCCCCTTTGTCAGACTGAAGGTGAGAAACTGGAGATTTTTTTTTTTTTCCATTTTTTTTTTTTTTCTCGGGGAGAGTTGGCCAATTATGTGGCGGCGTGCGCAACCATGAGTAATCTTAGATAAACAGCTTCTGAATAGAAAAGGAGGAGAGGGGAGAAGGAGGGAGACAGAGGATGCTGTGGCTCACACATCATCCACATCTATACCCGGTGGCCAATTTGTATTTATCCAATGCGTAATGGGCTAAAAAAAAAAACTTGTGTTTATTAAGTAGATGGCACCAAACTGGTGGAGTTAGAACATCCTGGGAGGTGACGCCTGTTTTCCTGGACTCCTGGATACCTGGACTCCGGATTGCGTGCCTGGAGGTCACAGTTGACCCTGGTTCTTTATTTACGACCTGCAGCAGCAACACCCGGCTCTGATAGGCAGACCAGAGGCGAGGCTGAGGGAAGCAAGGAAGCAAGGAAGGAAGCGGCGGGATGCGCAGTTCATCAGCTGACAAGTGCAGATCGGACAAAAGAGCAGCAGCTGCAGAAGAAGAAGAGCCTCCGCATCCGCTACGAGTGACTTCTCTCTGTCTCTCTGCAGGAAGATCCAAACCCACCTCGGCAATCAGCACTTGACAACTGTAGCCTCTCGGTTGGAAGTACAGGCTGATCCGAGGGAAGGAGGGAAGGAGGGGGGGTAGGACCTGAGCAGTGGAGGAGACACGTATCTCTTCACACGGAGCTGGCAGCTGCAGCTCTCCGGGTTTGCTCCTGCACCGCCGATCCGAGCCGAGCCTCATCACCCAAAACCCGGCGGGATTCAACCACGCAACCCGACACTCCATCGTGCAAACTGTGTCATATCTGCACACGCAAAAAAAATTGTGCAGAATAAAGACGCCAGGACGCACGACGCGCTTTGCCACGCAAGTTTTGGACTAAACCCGCAAGCGCCGCTGGAAGTTTACGCGCCGCTGCCTCGGACACGGATCCTCACGCAGGTCAGTGCACGGTTCCTATTTGTGTTATTGTGTCACCGAGGCTGTGAATGCACGTCTGCGTAATTTAAGACAAATGGCTGGATCCGTGTGATCCTGGTAAGATAACGGTTTTTCTAATTTGCTCCGTACGCTCGGTTGCGATGTCCCCGAGTCCTCATGTCGAGATCCCGGGTTCCCTCAGTCCCAGCTCCCGCTTCCCCAGCTCCAGCATCTGGGATTCATCACCATTCAAAACATGTGCATCTTTTAAAAAAAAAAAATTCCAATTCAAATGTTGTCTTTTCTAAACATGGGGGGTGCTTGCATGTAGTGCCAGGCTGTAAAACTCAACCTCATGTGCTTTTCCTTTTTTAGAAAGTGTCATTTATTAGAGCTAAAAACAGATTTTTGCAGGACTTGGTTCTTTTTAAATGTCAAAAGAAAGGTTTTTTTGGTCGCTGCTATTTGTGGATTTTCAATCTATCTAAAAAAAAAAAAAAAAAAGTCGAGAGGACAATAAGAAGTTAATCTTCACCCCAGTGTCCTCAGCAGGACCTCTGACCAGCAGCTGACTCCCAGGGAGGACCAGGCTCAGATGGAAAAGTGAATTTATCTGCACGTAAAATGTCATATAAAAGCTTGAAAGCCTCAGTGTGAATCACCTGCAGAGATGTAGCAAGCTCCATTCACTAGTAATTCAAGTGCAGAGGAGTTCAGACACACACACACACACACAACCACACACACACGCACACACACACACTGAGGTTCCAGCCCCAGGTGCAGGAGGTGGAGGAACTTCATCAGAGTCTTTGAGTGAATTTGAAAGAGGCCTCCAGGAAGGCTGTGTTTGTTACGGGGGATTCAAAGGTTCTCGGATGCTTCTGCAGATGCTGCAACTTTCTGGGCTTGTATATTTCCTGCAGTGTAGGATGGGAGCGCCTTGGCCCACCCCCGGGCGGCAGATTGTGTAATTTGTGGTCTAAATGTTTGTTCTCTAAGGATCCAAGGGGGCCGTGGGCAGTTGGTTTAGACATCAGGTGGGTTCATCTCCCTCTCGGCCGTGTCACAGCTACATACACAACCCTGTGTGACCCGTGTCGGTGCTCGGCTTGAGCCAGCGAGAAAAGGATTGGATTTGGCCGTGGCACGGAACAGGGCTAAAACACAATCTGCAAACACTTGCATCCGAGTCTCCCGATAGGACCAGAGAGGACACGGTATCTCTGTCCGGCTCAATTGATTTATGGCTATTGTCCTGAGTGCTGTTGAGGAACTGCAGCCGCCGAGGCCATTTTCTAGTTCCTATACTCTTCCTGTGACAAGGACTGGAAGAGTAGAGTAAGAAAGATGCTCAGCAGATCTCCACCCCCAGCTCCACACACACACACACACACACACAGCCACACACACAGATACACACACCTCCCTCAAATCACAACATCTATTTCTATTTTCATAGTGTTTGAGGTTTGTTATAGGTGTGAAGTGGCAAGTGATCGATACTCTCATCTCAATCTTTAGCCTTTGGCTGTGTCCGGGGCCACATAAGAACAGGAGCACAAAAAACAACACAAAGGGCTCCACAGCTCCAGAGAAACAGTCCGTCTTGCTTGTGCCGGCCTGTAAAAGCATTACAGTGACACTTATTGGGTGATATTGAACATGTGGTTTTTCTAATGGGACACGAGGACAAGAGTGCAGTTTGCATTATCTTCCTTTTTATGTTTCCGAGGAGCTGATGATAATTCGAGTGGACTGTCCTGAATGAGACCAGGATCCCGATCCAGCGGGTGTGTTGTGTTTTCCACGCTGCAGGAACCACACCTGGAGTGAGACAGGGCCCCGGTGGATGAGCCGTCCACACATTTTTTTGCCGCAGCTCTGTGCACACGCATGAATTAAAACCTCTTGACTTCTCCCCGTGCCACAATGAAGCCGTGAGACAGTTAGGCGTTCTGCTGTGACCCCTTACCGCCGCTTTTAGCCCGTTGCCCCGGCGTCAGACTCCATCGCCCTCTAATCCTGCTCATCAAAGCAAGCGGCCACAATATCTGATGCAGCCGAGAGCGTGAAATTCTCGAGGTTATTTCTTTTTTTTTTATACTACGCCTGCGACTCACAATCGTCTAATTAATTCGGAGATATTAGAAAAGCTGTGTACACCACACTGCCACTCCTGGTTCCCGTCCTTAAGTAATTTCCCCTTTCATTATTCCTGTGGAGAGTTTAATATTCTGCGTGATGAGAACTGCCTCCTTTAGGGATGATGTCGGCGTGGAAGCTGGCCCTAAACACTTTTATAGATTGTTAGGGGACAATCAAGATGACTCCTCTCCCTCAGTATGAGAATTACTGCTCTCAGATCTCACAGATATGGCGGAGAGAGAGAGACGATGCACCCATGTAATATCTCACGTTATTGCTTGTGGATGACGACAGCAGCTGAGAAGACGACCTTATGAATTACAACAATTGATATGGCAAACATCATGGCCGAGTCGCCTGTTCCAACACGTCGGAGCAAACATGCGAAGGTTAATTCAGCCTGACAAACTACCCACAGTTCCCTGAGCTCGGCGGATCGCTTCCATGTCATATTTGCTTTGCATAATTACTGCCCTCTAATCTGTTACTATTAACACACACAGCCTGCCTGCCCGGCTATTGTCGGGCCCGCGCTCCCTTTCACCTGCTTTCTCTCTCACTAGAATCCCACAGGAATGGCCAGACATCGTGATAAATAGTTCCCGCGGAAGGAGAGCACGCCGTGAAGTGTTTAGGGTCTTTTTAAGAAATGTAAAGAAACCAGGAAGGGGGGTGAGGGGTTTGGAAGCGCGTCTTGGCTTTTAAAGGACCTCGGGTCAGGGGATTATTTGCTGCAGCAATGTGATACTTACACACAACTTTACCCTCATGGCAAAAGGAAACATGTTTTATCCCTGCAAGTTGCCAATTATTGCTGAAAGTCCCCCTCGGATGTTTTTGGGGGGGAGGGGAAGGAGGGAGGAGATTGCATGTTCTTGAAATGTGCTTAGTGTAGGAATATTTAGTGACAGGGCTTGATGCATTACCACTGTGGTCCTTAACTACATTGTATGCTGCCTGAGAGAGCAAGAGACGGGGGGGGGGGAAAGAAACACCAGAGAAAAAAAAAAACATGGTATGGATGTGAGCTCTCTCAGACTGCACGTGCTTAATGCTGTGTCTGGAGCTCTAATGGTGTTTTTCTACCAAATCTCCTTATATAACAGAGGAGGTATATTTATCTTGTCTTTTATTAAATTAGAAATGCGGATGCCTCAAAAGAGTCTGAGTAACACCTAGCAGCAATTTTACATTAGGCTACAAATGGATTTACATAGTATTTTCCATCTGGAATATCTACTCGGTATAATGTGATACCTGTCATTGCATTGTGAAGGCTAAGGAGAGAGGTGATCTCCAGGGAGAAGCTTACCGTATACCTGCTTCGAGTTGTACCTGACCTCATGAGTTGTGCACAACATAAACCTGCATCTCACTCTGAGCTAACGTGCAGATATGCTGGCTGGCTGATGTACATGCGTAGGAGTTCATGGACCAAACAGCCCAGGCCGGTAATTGTTTATAATTACGTGGAGACTGTTGTTTAGCTGTGTATGAGGGTTGCTTTTAAAAAAAAAAAAAAAAAAAAGCCACCGTTCAAACATGGCGGCTCTTGGGTTTGTTTCAAATATTTACCACGGCCCTGTGGCCAGAGCAGGCTGAGATGAAAGCCGCCTGCGATCAGCCACAGGATGCTGTCCTGCTGGTCCAGGCTCCGGGAGCAGCGGCGCTTCACACTGTTGTAACCTACAGATTAACATTTATGGCCCAGCGTGCACCGGTGGACTTTCTGGGTCAGGACCAAGTGGGCAAGATTGAGGAGTGGGCCTGACTGTGGAACGGTACATCTCTCCGCTGAGCTCCGGGCTGAGGGCTGCTGGGCAGAGCCGAGGAAGAAATGTGCTTGCTTGTGTCATAGGGAGAATAAAATAGAAATGCATTGTGCTCTCTGCTTGGGAAAATTGCCTTGAGTGAAAAACCTGCGCAGTGTCTCGGCTCAGGCCTTCCAGAATAACAGTCATTATATATAAAGTCAGGAAATGTTACATATTTAAAAGACATTATGGCAATTTCTATCTGGTGCTAGCTACCACACGTGACCAGATTTACCCTATAAATCATCATTAGTCTATTGTGTAGGTAACACTCAAATACTGAAGGGGCAATTACATTTCTGTTGCCTTTATGGTTCCTTTACTTTGCCAAATTCCTGCAGACGGAGTTCTGCTCCTTTTTCCATATTCGCACAAAGCACTATTAGCCCAGTAGGAGGTTTCCCAGAATAGCGTCGAGCTGCCAAGAGCCTCAGGTTGGGTCTTTTGTGGCCCTCGGACAGCCCAGTGGGAAGTTGGGCGTCAGCTATGCTTGTTGATGGAGCTTCTTGACGGCCTCAATAATTCATTTGATGCAACCTCTGTGGTGCAGAAAGCTGCAGGTCTGACGGGTGACGGCGACGGGGACAAGGCGGAGGGGCCGGCTCATGCGGAAAAGCCGAGCAGCAACACTTCCCTCTGTCTTGTTTATTTTCAGCTGGACGGGAAAAAAAGAAAAGAGAAGGAGAAAATATTGAATATCAGAGCGTTGAGGAGTGTAAATCCGGCGCCTCGGAGTCAGGGTGACGGTATACAGGTCAGCAATCTTTGACTTCCAGTGGAGAGAGCGCTGTGCATCCTGAAGTTGGCCACTCGCTGCAGGGCAGACTCTCCAAGTTTCTCCCCTGGAAGTCAGAGAAAACCCAGTGCCATGTTGGTGGATTCTCAGATTGATGTTTCTTTAATAAGGCTTGCAGTCTCTCAGTATTCTGATCGTGTGCCATCATGACCTACATACTCCTTTTAAAACGCTGACAACTGGGGAAAAAAAATAAAAAAACACACGGTTTCCTTATGCATTGTGTGGTTTGTGTGACGCCGCATGCCTCGAGATAAAAACTCGCTCCTTTAGATTATTCTCTCTTAAGTGGAAAATAGTTCTTTCTCTTCTATTTTCATTTTATTTAAGCAAGTATTTTGATTCCTTTTGCACAAGTCATGTAGACGCGCAGCCGGTGCAGGAGCAGGTCAGACTCAGCGTCTGGTCAGATTTGATATTGCATCGGTATTGCACTCCAGCTGTAGCATTGAAGCTTCCCCTCCCCTGATACCCTTCGGTTTTCTGCCACTATTGTATGATTGCTGTGTTTTCCATCTCCCCGGGTACATGCAAAAAATAGGTAGGGTTAATTTGTCACCCAGTTGCGTGAGATGCATTTAAATCGCACCCAATGTCAGCACTTTAGATATTTCTCTGCATTAGAATTTTTATCTAGTAGCCAGGTTTGTATGCTCCCTGCATTTCAAATGTAGCTTGAGTAATGACTCCCAGCCACTCTCTCAATGCTCTGTTGATGGGTTACAGTTGTGCTACAAAAACGTCTCCAGATGCCTCGATTAGAGCAACAAGCGGGAATGATATTGGATTTGAGAAACTTGTGATTTAAGAGCATAGTGTTTTTTATGTAAATAATAAACACTATACCTGCAATACGCCTCTCTTCCAGGTTCAGTGGAGGTCTCAAAGCCATTTTCTTTTGTTTACCAGATACTTCTGTGGACAGATATGATGTGAATTTCATTCTTTCAATCATCCCCTCACCGGGTTGTGACTGCTCTCCAGCTTCATTACCATGCAGCCGCGGTATCACCTCAATTTAATTTATTTCCGTAACAATAGGTCTGTCGTGGATTTGGCTGTAAATTGCCACAGGTCTGTGCGGTGGATTTTATTTTTTGCACGCCGTGGAGTCAATTCATTCTGAGTAAGCATCGGATGACGATTGCTGACGCCGTCTTTCTGGATTCTCAATTAAACACATTGAACGTCAGTGCTTCCTTCCATCCCCCAGACCCCGTTGTGAAATAATATCCCAGTGATATCAATATGGGAGAACTGCAAAATGTGACCCTTTGAATTAAGACCGTCTGGTGTAATTGGGTGTATGATATGGAAGGCAGCACCTATTTTGATAAGAGCTGGGCTCAATACCAGTAGCCTTGGATACAGATAAACGCTGGAGACTGTGTGTGAATGCACTGAATAACCTGCTATTACCATCGGAGATAGAGGCAGATACTGCTGAAGGAAACATTATAGAAAATCCTGCTTATTTTATATTCCGGTTGCCCACACCTAACAATTACATTTTAAAAAATGAATTTGGCTGCGCTTGCGGTTTTTCCCCACTAAGGATTCAATGAATATATAACTCGTACTGTCAGTGGTGAAGGGTTATTTTGGGGGATTTGTAAACATCCCCCCTTCAGCTTATTATGTTGCATTCTGGCTCTGGCAGATGTCTTTTTTTATTATTATTTAATTCACACTGACAAAATAAGGGGGAACAATAAAATGGTAAGGATGAGACGTTGACCGCTGTGATTTACCACTGACGGACAAGAAAAGTGAAAAAACAATAAATCGAAACAAATAAAAAACACTGAGCACAGCGAAGCTCTTTGGTGATTTGCTTTTCACAGTCGCATTAGCTTTGTTTGTCTTCAGAATGTGCTGAAACTACGAGGGATAAAGGCTCCCAGCTT
The DNA here is from genome assembly GCF_963576545.1 of Limanda limanda. Taxonomy (NCBI): domain Eukaryota; kingdom Metazoa; phylum Chordata; class Actinopteri; order Pleuronectiformes; family Pleuronectidae; genus Limanda; species Limanda limanda. Next base: position 23,339,436 of record NC_083645.1, on the reverse strand, counting down.
AGTGTGAGTGGAATAATCTGAAGTGGCTGTATCAGAGATTTTTTCCATCACTTTACTCCGCTGGTGAATATTCTGCATCATGCACTGAGACAAGAGACTTAGTGTGGTGCAGGATTTCATCATCTTCCCTCAGAGTCTCGCTGAGTTAAGTAAGCTCATCCGTCACTAAGTTCACCATGGATGTAGCTGCCAGTGGAATTTAATTGCTGGTAAATGCTGTCATGATTTTGTTTGCTCTATTTCCCCCAGTTGCTCACTTTCTAGGTCTTTATCTGACACTTTCTTAATGATTCATGATTGCACATATGCTAGAATTTGACTAATACCCCAAAAATCTCTCCATGGGACTATTTTACTTAACAGTGAGGGACTCGGTGGAGCACATACCACAATCAAGGCCAGACAGTCCACTTAAATTCAATCAAGTCGCACCAAATTGCACACAATCAAAGCTACCACTCCCCAAATTTTTTTGTCATCAACATCCAGTAATTATTCCCTTGAGAAACTGCTGGAAATTCTTTCAAAATCTTGATTAAAAAGTCCTAAACTTGAATCTTAGACAGACAAGTTGTCTACAAACCTATTTTTGTCCTCGTAAAAATAATGAATAAATAGGAAAACCGTGCTAAAAGAGGAGATGATGCATAAAGCTTATTTAATGGGATTATTTTGTCACATGCATTTTCCCTGAGACCAAGAACAAAGTTCCCTGGGCCTTGTCAAAATTACCAAAACATATTTTGCTCATTTTTGACACAAACATCAACCTACGCACTGGGACTGGAACCCTCCCTGGTGCAAAAATAAATTATCTAAGGCTAGAATGGCATTCTGTAGAATTTACACACACTGTCTGCCTTTCCCATCAATATCCATGAGTTACCTCCTGGGAAATTGGTGAAAATGTCAAATAAAACCCCATCATGTCATGCAATGTTAAAGAAAGGCGATCCTGGATGTTGTCCTCATCCAACCCCCAATCCAACAGGGTCTTTCTTGGCCTATGTCCAATCCTTCAGCCAAGTTTCAAGGAAATACAGACACTAGCTGTTTCGTAATCCTGCAAACAAACAAACATAACGTCCTTGGTATTTAACCAGCTAGGGAAACTTCGCAGTAGCTGATCAGATCCCCTTAAAACTCACACATGGAAAGATCAGCTTAACATAAAACTGATCATCTTGACTGGGATTGTTGTTCACGTTCAGGTAACAGTTCCCCGGCTCCATGTTGCAGTCAGGGATTTAGTCTCTGAGCCTCGATGAGGAGCGTTACACAATCTGGTTCAGATGGCATCCAGAATTCACGGAGCCTGGGCAACGTGCTACAGACAAACACTTGTGTGTCTCTAAAATCACTGGTGTCGGGGGGGAAACAGGCAGCATCTGATGGAACACTGCACTGGTTCTCCCTCTCCCCCTTCTCACAGGGCCGGGAGGCACAAATAAAAAGAAGAACTGAGGAGAAACTGAAGGAGGAGAGGGAGAGAGGAGCGTCAAGGAGGAAAGGGAGGGAGAGAGAGAGAGAGAGAGAGAGAGAGAGAGAGAGAGACTCGACAAGATGAATTATGCAAAGCTGTCAGAGGCGGCTATTGTTGGAGGTGCTGGCTGTGTTAAAGGGAGCCAGGCCTGATCTCCACCGGCTCCATCAACCACTCTCACCACTCCCCATGGCTGAGCGCCGTGTGATCTGTGCTCCGGCAAATGGCCAACAACAAGATGAGAAGGGGGCGGGGGGGTAGAGGGGACCCGGCCCTGGCCACTTGGTGACAGGTGGATTGTCTTGGAGGGACACGCCGGCGTCGACAAGCAACGCTCTTTATTACCGTTATTTACAGAGGTCACAGACGGGGAGATCTGAGCTGATATGTACAGCAGCCCCTGCGGAAATATAATTACCGAACAAAGGCTCCGGGAGTTGCCATTTCAGCATTCTGGTCAGCGGTGGCTTCTCCTGTTTTGCAGAAATGCTTTGTCTGCTGAAGTCAGGGGAGTGTGCCAACTCAGTCTAAGCCGGAGAATTTGTTTATTCAATTAGTTTTAAACACACACAACTCCTTATCAGTTCCGAGACATCTTAGGAGGGCGCTGGGATCATTTCACTTCAGCTGATAACTTCAAATATGATGAATCCTTTGGTCAAAATGTCAGAAAATATGTTTTTAAAAAACACATCTTGTTGCCAAAAGTTAAGATTCAAATATATTATGTCGCAAATGTGTTGATCATCTTCAAGGTCGATCAACAAGATTAATGTAAAATGAACAGATTACCCGATGCTAAACTTCTATTACTCAGCTGCTAAACAATTTTTTTGTTTCCTAAATGATTTAATGAGCTCTCCTCACCTGTTAAAAGTGGGCGGGGCTCTGGTGAGAAAAAATTGTCATACTTGTCCTTGCACCAATCAGGATTTAGCATCTTATACCCTAGATAGCTGCAGTGGCTCTTTTAGCATTGTGTTGGAAATGCTAGGTTTTAGCTCTTAGCCCACCTTCAATAAACCACATCTGCCCTGATTGGCCAGTTGACCCATTATAGCGATCGAGTTTGCATCAGAAATGTTCCCCCCCTTCACCCAAGGCTTTCTGATCAGCTGTAGACTTCTCTGTATAGTAATGAGATCCTCGGTGGACCTGGTACCTATGACGTAGACACTTTATGGAGAAAATCCAGGAATGAAGATGAGGTGTTCTGACTCGCTCTGCTGCAGACTGTGGCCTTTGTGACTTGGCAGACATACGACATTTTCAGAATACTCTATGACAGACTAGAGGAAAGGGGGGGGGGAGTAACCCCAAGAAGCATTATAAGGGCACTTGTATAAATAATACCAAAAGATATTTTACTTTTTAAATCCGATTCCTGCTTATTAAGCCATAAGTAATATGTGTCAGAGATAATCGTTTAAGTTTTTAAAGTCAAGCTTTCAGAGGCTTTAAATATGAATTATGTAAACTCTTGTCAATTAGTTTCCTGATGCAAGGCTGTGTAATTATAGGGCTGCAACCAACAATTATTTTCATTTCATATTTCATATTTCTTTTGCTCATATTTTTGGATTAATGCTTTAGTCTGTAACAGAAAGTTAAAAACACCCAATCACAAGTTCCACAAGTAGAAGAACTGTCCATCCAGCATCTTAGGGATGACCTTAACATACTTCTCCATTTGCTTGATTTTTATCAGAAATATCTATATTTTCCTTTGACAGGTTTTGATGAATAACAAACCGAATGTTATTAGAGAAATGTCAAATTAATTATTGGCTCCGAAGCAGCTTAAAAAGGTTGCTCTCGCCTTTGGTCGTCGGTTCCAAGTCCTCAAGTTGCTCTTATCTGTGATGAAGAGCAAACTGTGTGTCCGACATGAAACAGGTAAATCTCACTTAGATCCTCGAAACTTCTCCAACTACCTCGAGAGCCAATTGACTTGGACACGTTTCCCCCCCCCGTACCATATAATACAGATGGTTTATGGTTTCTGCTTCAGAGAAGTGCAGAGGTGTAGGACGGCGCCCGGCGTCCAGGGGACTGTAGTGAACTGGCACGGGACTCGTTGGTGCACGTGTGGAGCGGCGCTGCGTAGATCATGAACTGTCTTCCTCTCTGCCTCGCTGGCTCGCTAGAGGACCTCTGCGTGACACAAATTTTGCAGTGTCGACTGTTCCACCGAGCGGCCATGGGTGACTGACTGTCCCGATCCAACGGCACGGTGGAGTCTAAAAGCCAACGGAGGAGCTGGTGACACTGGAAAGGTTAAAATACGAATAAAAAATGGGTTTTTGGCAAAGAATTCGTGGTTTTTGATGAGCTGTGAAAAAGAGGGCAGGTCCTCAGAGACAAGTGGGAATGTTTATACGGCGACGAGATTGTCCACTTAAGGGTTTATGAGCGATTAGGACACAAATCTGATTCCTCCCGTCGTGGCGGCTGGTGGCTCAGTGGGAAGGACTCGTGGCATTAGCTGCTTTTTTCAGATGGTGGAATCTCTTTACAAGTCCATAAAGACGAGGGGGGTCGTAATCAGGAGGGCTGCTGGGCGTGTCCGCTCGCACTCATCCTGTGCATTAATCTGCCAATCTGGACGGGTGTGTGCGACCTGAGAGTGATGAGATGAGTCAGAGATGCGGTGTGTGTGTCTGTGTGTGTGTATGTGTGTGTGAGTGTTCGGAGTTGACTGTCAGGGTTACAAGAGAGAGAGTCTCGCTGATTGCATCTCGGCCCATCGGGGGACAGAATGATAACCGGCAACTCGGCGAGAAGAGGCCGGAAAAAATAAGTTGAAGAAGCCTAGAACAGCTCCCAATTTTCATTATCCCCGAGTCGTCGCATTCTGCCAGCGACTGCCTCCATTTTTATTGGGGGGGTGGGACTCTCAGGGGGCCGGCGCTATCTTCCAGCGCGACACTGCGCTATCCTGGCTTCGTTGGAAGGTTTTTTTTTTTTTTTTAAAAGCTTGATGTGAAATGAAGTAGATCTCATTTGGGGGGAAGCTGGAGTCAGATCCTCCAGACTCACAGCTCAGCCAGGAGAGGAGTGAGAGTGTGTTCCTGCGTGCGAGTGTGTGTCAGGAGGCGGTGGTGGGAATCGGCTGGTAATAAACACTTCTGACACACCGGGGCTCTCATCCACATTCCACTCAAGGCTTTTTTATTTTGCAGATTAGTCACATTCTCACACCCCCTGTCCGCAGTGGAGAGCCCGGTCTCCACCTGCGAGAGGCTCGTCTTTGATTCCCCAACAAGTTGAGGACATTTTGAACACCGACACGTCTAATGTCTGTGAGCACGGAGCCTAATCCGGCTTCTCGATGCGAGGCACATACTCGCTCAGAGCCGCGGTCAGAGGGGCTCGGGGGGGCACAGCTGGGTCGTGGGCAGTGTTATTGACTGGTTTAAACAAAATGGCAGTGGACAGGGCTCTGTATTTTCAGAGAAATACAGAGTCATTTCACCTTTGTCTGTGGTTTAAGCTCTTGATCGACTTTTTGTTTCCACACCAGAGTCATACTGCGGTTTAAATGGAAATACACTGTTTCCTCTCTTACCTCCTGTTTGTATCGAGAGCTCCGACTAATCCACGGTGAAGAGACCCGACCAGAAATGATATTTGGGTTTCTGTAATTGGGGAAAAATCAATGCTCGTCTCTGTTTGGATACAAAAAACAGAACGTCTGTCAGGTCCGGGTCAGAGTACAGACATTTTTTTCTTGGGCTCAGACATAAAATTGCCACCAGAGCCAACACTCTAATCCATAGATCTCACTGTAATCACTAAGGACTAGAACCACCTCCTATAGAAGATGCAGCCCCTGTGAAAGCTGTTGATTGTTCGAACTAGAATAGCTGGGCGGTCTTGCTGGAACTTGCCAGGTTTATTTTTTCCACATGTTTTCAGCAACCAGAGCGATGTTGCACCTCCATTGTGTGTGAATGGAGGTCAGAAATCTCACACGTATCTCAAAACCTGGATAAACTCAGTAGAGCACAAACCTCCACCTCCAAAGCCTCAACAGCCCTCTCCAGTGCAAGCTGCACCACATTTAACACACTCATAAATATACCTGATAAGACATCAAGATCTGTGAATTATTGCCAGTTAAAATGTCCCAAAAAAAAGGCCTATCACACAATGATTAATGAAGTGATAAACTATTCCTGGATCTGCCATTTTGTCCGTTTCTTCCTTTGGTCCATGTCCCATCTTTCCAACAAGTTTTCTGGGAATCCATTCAGTAGTTTTTGTGTAACTATATCCTAACTATACTGAACAAACAAACCAACCAACCAATGAACAAGGGGTGAAACATCCTTTCCCTATTAAAACCCAAACTAGATTGGATAAGTACCACTTCCTGTAGAGATACATATCCCCCAAAACAAATTAATTATATTATATCATCTTCTTATAATCATTGCTATTCTGTGTATGTAATCTGACTCTGGGTTAACATGCATATCCTGGGTCAACATTATGATTCTCTATGAGCCGCGGCTTTAATTAAAAATGTAAGCACGATATGATGGTGTCAGAAAAGTCCCCGGCCTCCATGATGTTCGCCCTTATTGATTCACACCAGCATTTGACACATGGCGGATTTTTTAGTTTGTGGAACAACTCAATATGAAAAAATGCTAAAGTAAAAGGCATCTCTGAATGTTTCACTGAAAATATAAAACTGTGAAAACCACCAGGGCTTATTTATTTTTTTAAAACAGCTTTTTCTCTAGTGTGTGAATGTGTGTGTGTGTGTGTGTGTGTGTGTGTGTGTGTGTGTGTGAAGGACGAGTTTTAAAAAATCGACACACTGCACTGAGATGAACTTGAATTTGAAGGCTGTTAAAACAGGAGGGATGAGAGGTGGGGAGGGGGGGAGAAGGGTTCTTCTTAAGAGGGGAAGTCATGTATGGCAAGAGTTCACGGGTGAGGTCTCAGGGATGGGGGGGGGGAGGGAGGCAGTGAGAAGGGGGATAAGTGTGTGCTTTTGAAGATGAAGCAGATGGATTAGTGTTATCTGAGCTCCTTGCTTCCTTTCCTCTTCTCTCTTTTCTCCAGGTAGACTGCGAGAGGACTGAAGGAGTGACCGGCCGAGGTTCCGGAGCCGGGAGGGGAGTGTCGGTGCGGCTGGAGGGGGGGGCGAGCATCCCAACCAGGAGAGGAGGAGAAGAAGGAGGAGGAGGGGTTGAAAGAGAGAGAAATAATCCAGTGGCGAGTGTCTGAGGGGAGCACCGGCGTCCAAGGGGAGGGAGGTGGACACCCAGCATGCAGGCAGCATGGAACGGGTGAGGGAGCAGCGGCCTTTCTGCTCGCTGTCCAAGAGCCAGAGAGACCGGGAGCGCGAGTGCGTGAGAGACCAGGACCGGGAGCGCCGCTACACCGCCTCCTCTTCCGACCGGGAGGAGGGAGCCTGCCGCGTGCCCACTCAGAAATCCTACAGCTCCAGCGAGACGCTCCAGGCCTTCGACCATGACCCCACGCGAATGCTGTTCGGAGGCAGAGTCAAGGAGATGGTCCACAAGGAGAGCGTGGAGTACAGCAGGCCAGGTCAGCCAAGGGCAAAGGGTTACTCCTCTTCACATTCCTGTGTTTTGCTAGATGAATCTCCATGTTTAAGCTGAGTGGGATGGTTATTGACTGAGACACTGATGCAGTAGAGTTGTGTTTTTACTCTGAGGCATTTTGTTATCAGAGTATTAGTTTGATTGCCTGTCGATTTAAACTAAAAATGTCTGATTTCTAGAAATATCCTCATGTTAGCTTAATTGTCGTATTTTCCAAAATTGCGAAGAGGAAACATTCGGCTACAAATCTGTGATTGTACGACTTTAGCACGACAAACACAAAACCTGAGAAACGTCATCAGTGAACACAAATAGATCTGAGGACTTTCTTGTCTGTGTTTGCAGAATCCTTAGTTTTATCTCCTCCTTACTCTGTGGGGGGGTGGAACAAAAACAACGTAACACAACAGAATGAGACCCAGTTAGTTGGGACAGCGGTAAACACAATTAAATTATGTCAAACAAAGGCACAGCTTTGTTTCATTTCCCACAAACGTCACGTTGGGTGTGATCCAGTTGGGTGGACTTGGGCCATAAAGTATAGACCCTGCTGGACGCTGGGAGAATAATAGGAGGAGAAGCTCGGTAAATAACTCGCTGCTTAAATTGGCTGCAGGAAAGTGCTCTGATTTCTGTAATTAAAAAGTTTGAGCAGTTTGTTCTGTTTTATGGCACTCCTCTGGCTCATAAGATTGCAATTAGAAAATCTATCCATTACTCCCTTACATTTCCTTGCTGCTAATTGGTGCCCATTTTAGAATTAATGGGATAATGATGACGTTGTTGGAAGAATGCAGCTTTTCTCTTTATTTCCTCTTTCAAATTTAAATCGTAACGACGGTTTCTTACATCATCACAGTAGATGTCAGATGTTAATGTGATCCATGTGGGGGAGGAACAAGAGCAAGCATCTATGTGTGGATTGATGAAGGTGTTATATCCTCTCCAAGTGTGTGTGTGTGTGTGTGTGTGTGTGTGTGTGTGTGTTGGTATGTTTGTGTGTGTGTGTGGGTGTGTGTTTGAGTGACATATGGAAATACATCTATATCTGGTTATTTAAAATTTTATGGATTTAAGTGTAAACAGGTCTATTAACTGTAGCATTTAAACATAATTAGACATTTTTATTTATTTATTTTATTTCCAGATTTGGTTCAAATCTTGAAAATACACACACACACACCACACACACACACACACATACACACACACACACACACACACACACAGACACACATATTAATATATATATATTTATATATTTTTTATAAAACAAAAATAAAAACATTAATTTCAAGGTAACAAAAGTATAAAATGCTTGAACTTTCAATTTAAAATTAAACTAAATTAAATGAAATTAAATTGAACATATTTTGTTCCATCGTGTTTTTCCAGAGTTGACATGTGTGACCTTAAGATTTTAAAAGTATTGATCAATAACTATTTAGACCAATGTTAACTGCTAATATTCATATAATTTATAATAATAACACTGTGAACCATTGAATATATTGTATTAATAATATTGTATGATTTCCAATTTTGTTGTGGTATTAACATTTCAAAGATTTAGATTAAAGATATGAGTAGCCAATGTAATTTGAGTTGTACCTAGAATAGAATTGAATAAACTGACTTTATTGTCATTGTATTGTAAAAAATATAATAAAATTCAGAGTGCTTCTCCTGGTTGGTGCATTAGAGTTAAATATAAGTAACCTTTAGTGCAGGGATGTTCTCTTATATTACACTCAGTCAAAAAGAACATTCCACACATGATATCATGCAGTTAATTAAGTTTATATGTCATATGCACTATAAAAGTCTGCTATTGATCTTAAAGTAGTTTACGAGTATATGAATTCACTGAAACATTACGAATATACTTTTTAATTCAGGGACTTTTTAATGAGGTTAACTCAGGATATTTTTGTTTATTGGCGGAACGCCTGTGTTCTTTCTCCGAAATAAAATAAATAAATGTTATTTTTTTTGCGACAGTGTCTTTGAAGACATGGGAGGTTATTACTTCTGTGCCCAGTCAACACCAGAGCCTTAAGTAATGAGCCTGAACAATCAAAGAGAAAACAAAATTATGGTAATGATGTATTTGGGAAACAGGGTTGGTTTCTAAAAACTAAAAATAATAAACAGAGGACAATATTTCTCTCCCATATTTCATGTGTTTGGATGAAACGTCTCGTCAACCTGAGTGATGTTAAGAGGTTAGTTTGTTATTTAAAAGCTGCTCCGTGATGTGAGTTAAAGAAAAAGCCTTTTCTGGGTCCTGATGACTTGATGAGTGTTAAGCAGATTGGGAGGATGCTGTAATGGCTTTAAATTAACAACCCTCCTCCTCCTCCTTCCCCCCCCACCCATCCGCTCATGGGGTTAAGTGTTTTTTGTCCCGCCCCGGCTCCCGGCCATTAACCGCGTTGTTGCTTGGTTTGTTAACTTTACAACTGCTGTCATTCACAGGGCAGACATTTTCGCTGAGGCAACTCGGGATCTGTGAGCCGTCCGCTCGCCGAGGCCTGGCGCTCTGCCCCGAGACGGGCCTCTCCCACCCGCTCAGCAGCTACTCCCGGGGTCCCGTCGCCACCGAAAACCATGAACCTGTATCACCGGAACGTACCATGACTCTTTGGGGAACGGGGGCCAAGTCTGGGCAGAACTCGTGCCTCTCCAGCCGCTCGAACTCGGCGCTGACGCTCACTGACACGGAAATGGACAATAAATCGGACAATGAGATGGGTGAGTAGGGCACACGTTCTCTTTCGGTTGGAGCCTTGAAAAGCTCAGTTATTTGCGGCTCATGCTTTCATTGCTTTTCAAAGGGGGGGGAGAGAGAAAATCACTATGTGGGGAAAGAGCAGCAGTAGGTTGGATTATGGGTTGGCTGCTGGAGACGAGGGCTCCCTGATTGGTGGAGGGAGAGTGCGAGCGGCGATTGGCCGGGGCTGGTATCTGGAGAGGCGTTTTGCAGCTGCCTCTCTTTGGATCAAAGGCGCGAGTCCTCGCCGCATGAGAGGAAGAATCGGGCCTCGCGATTGAGCGGTTGCTGGTCACCTGGTCCGTCTCTCCGCAGGAAGCCGAGGAGTTTGATAAAGTTTCCCCCACGGGCTAGCGCATAGTCAAAGATAGCTTTGTGTGAGATTATGCCTGGAAATTCTTCAGTGGTTGACTGGACAGGCACAATGGCTGATTAAATGGGTACAATGGTTTGAAGTGCAAATTTGATCGCGCTGGAAACCTGAGATGGAAGGATGGAGGTTTTTCTGTTGAAAAGGGCAAATCTTTGTTCCCTCGAGCGGAGGCAATGAGCAGAGGACCGCTCTGAACCTGCTTTGTTGCTCTGTGCTCCCTTGTTTATTTTACCACGACTCTCTGAAAGGCCAGTTTGCAGTTTGGTTAAAAAAAATGATTCACACGTCTTCTACTTTGCTTTTAAAATGGTTTCCAGTGCTGCTTCTCATCAGTATGTGTCTTTTTCTTTATTTTTAATTAAATGCATCCTTTCAATCAGTTTTCGCCCTTCATGGATTTTTTTTGTTCCCTCTCAGCTTGATATGTTTCAGTGTAAAGCTTTTAAAATCTCCTCTGTGACGTTGAGTGCTCCTGACATTGTGCATCACTCACCGCACGTCCAGCGCTCGCTCGTCCTCATGCGACGCCGAGCTCTAATTATTTTAAGGAACTGATGATCTCAGAGTGGCAGGCAGTTAGAATAATTAGGGTTGATCACACTTTCCTGGCAAGAACATTAAGGACAGGGCCCAAAAAGTAAAAATGTCTTGTGTTCGTGTGCCATCAATTCTCATCCTGAAACCATTGGCTTCATTCTGACATTTGAGACAAGTCATTTTCTTAATGGCAGAATTCATCACAGGGAGCTCGTCTCTGGGCGGCGGCGGCGGAGGAGGAGGAGGAGGGGAGCTGAGTACGTCTTTTACTTTTTCAAAATGCCATCAGAATCCAAGAGTATGGTATTTACTCCAGCGTCTGGCCTTTTGCTTTAGTCCGGTACACTGTATACATTTATGAGTCACTAAAAGCCGGAGCCTAACCACAGAGGTGCCGGTGAACATAACCCCCGCCTCCTTAGTGCCCCGGCCCCAGGCACATTTGTTGGGGAACATGCCAGGCATGAAACCGAATCACCGGCCGCTGCCTCATTCTGCGAGACAATGCCGGGAGTCTGCTTTCAGTGGGTCACCTGTTCTCCAGCACACACACACACAGAGACACACACACACACACACACACACACACACACACACACACACACACACACATACCATCTCTGCAGTTTGTCTTGGGCTCATCTCCAGGAGCCGCTGCTGATTGGCCGTTATTAATGCAACGTAAACCAACGAGAATTTCTCTTACGTCATTATAGAGAAAATAAACAAGACCTGCTGGACCAGTTTCCATGCTTTTTAGTGTTTTATAAATAAACCCCTAATGACTCATATGTTTACATCAGTGTGGCTCTGTTCTTTTAATGCACAACATTCAAACACGCTGATGAAACTGCTCTGCTGCAGAAGAGAACAATGGGAATTCTAACCCTGAATTCAAAAGCTTAAGTTCTTTTCATCATTCGGATTTTCAGCCGGAGCAAAGAAAAACCCCAGCGTCTGTTCCATCTTCATAGATCTAGGGCTTTTTTTTTTTTTTTTCGTCAGGAGGCATTGCACTTTTGACTTTCACTATTTAATGAAGCAGCAAAGAGAAATGGCCCATCCGAAGGTTTCCATCAACTGAATATGCATGCAGAAGCTGCGACAAGGGGCCGTTCAGCCCCACTTATTCATAAATGAACTCAATATTTCATTCTAATTCGCTCTGTTCTGCAGTGTTCGACACAGACAAGTACCAAAGCCTCAGCGCACTCGCAGAGCGGCATCTGCCAGGGTCAACCTCCGTGATCCCGGGGAAAGAGCTCGGGGATCATGGCACCTTTTTAAAAAATGTTAATATCCACATTTTTACTTCTTTTGTATCTAATAATTATATATATTTAAAAAAACAATCCCCAAATTCGATTGCAGTGGCCTTTCACATATTATTTAATAGTATTATTATTATTATTATTAGGGTTAGAGGATCACAGTAGATTCTTACAACGCAAAGCTGTAAAAAAAGTGGTAAAAAAGGGAAAGAAGAAATATAGTTGAGCGGCTTGCATTGATTTTGCACTTAAGATAATCCCTTGCCACTGATAGAATCCCTTGAAAACAAAATTGATTGATTAAAGTGTCGGTTTTATTGGCTTCCCAGTTGTGAGAACGTCCACGTGACCCTGAGCTTTCGCTGCGTATCTCAATAGATGACGGCGTCCTGTGTGTTCACAGCATCGATTACATGAGCAGTGCACAGTATAGTTGGCTGTAAAGATTAGAAAACCATACCCCTATATCCTCTTTAAAAAAATCCCATGAATTGCCTCATTTCTTATGTATTAACATATCATTCTTATCAGCCACTCATCAGATCCCTTATAAATAAACGTGTGCTGATATTAACAAATAAATAAAAAACACAATTCACGCTGGTTCTCCTCAGGAGTAATTTACACTCATTGCCTTTACCTGACAGTGATAGCTTGCTTAACACAAACACACCCACCCACGCACACGTGCACACACACACACACACTCACAGCACATATGTTCACTTAGCGTCTCATGTTACATTAGCGCTGTGACATGCAGCAGCTGTAAAGTGTTGGAACTTGAAGTGTAACCTCGCAGTAAGTGGCACCCTGATAAAAAAAGAAATGTTTGCACTCAGCAGCCGAGGTGTAACAAAAGTGAGCTTTAAACAGTTGTGCGTCGGGAAATTTCTTAACTTTGTCTCCGACTGCTACAGAGGACTTTACACAGGAGCTTCCGGAAAAAGACAATCAGGCATTTAAGACTAAGAAAATTCAGCTGCGAGAGTTTTAACCAAATGTAAAACGACTTAAATCTTATTCGCTGGCTGCCAGTGAGCCACAGGACTGACTTTAAAGTGTTTAAAGCTCATTTTTAAATATTTTAATGGAGCTGCTCCCAAAAACATCACAGACGTGTCCAGTATGACCTTGAGACACCTCTGAGGTCACATGGGGGGAGTGGTCTGCTGGAGCTGCTCAGGGTCAAATCCAAACAGGGAGGAGCAGCTTTCAGTCACATTTCAATTTTTAGTGCATATAACGAAGCAATTTTACAAGGTCATACTCCATTTATTATATTTTTATTTGATTCTACATTATTCCGGCTATTTTATTTTTTAATTGCTAGATTCAAAAACGGAATCTTCCTTTTTTATTTCTTTAAACCCTTTTAATTGTTTCACCTCTTGTTTTAAACTCTTTTTAAACCTTGACTTTGCTTGACATTTTTTTTAAGCTTTCAGATTTTAAATAGTTTTCTTTGAGTTTTATCTCTGTGTTGCTTTTTAATGTCCCTGTGCAGCTCAGTGAATCTGCCTCTGTGCATGAAAGGGGCTTTATAAAATAAAATTGTCTTGCTTTGCCTTTTTTCAGTTTTTTTTTCAACTGCTGGAGATTAGTACAGAAAATCAAATCATTACATATATAATTCAGTATATATTTTAATTTTTAAGGGGCTTGATGCTGCAAAAACAGAATATGTAAACCCCATGGGGACTTTATTCTGTGCAACACATGAAACACTGTGATTTGCATCCTTATAAATTACTGCACAGAATGGAAAGGATGCAAATGCTTGTTTTTAAGTTTTAAAAGGAGATATTTTTGTGGGAATTGCAGCTTTTCTCTATAATGTTGTCAAATCTCGACCTTTTGAGAAGTGCCTTGAACTGTATGTTGTGATTTAAATTGATAAAAGTAACTTTTTTTTTAATTTATTTCGTATCGGGTTGAAAGCTCATATAGAAGAAAAACTGCTTTTCAAACACAAAATATACGAAATTGGTTTTTTCAAGGTGAGCAGAAAAGCTTTATTTGGTCTGGAAATGATTTAAAAAATATGCAGACACTGGATTTGCATGGGGTTAGAATATGGGTCACTTGATGTCCCTGGGTACATAAGAAAAGTTGAAATATGTGCATATATTTTTTATTTTTTATTTTGGAAACCATTCCCTTTGAACTGTTTTTGTAAAATTCTACTTTTACAAAGACGGAATATATATATTTGTCAAACTGTCATAATTTAATATACCTATAATCAAAAATATTGTTTAACTCAAGGGATCCTTGTTGCTGCTGTGCTGCCTGAGAGGAGCAAACATTGAAAACAAGCGTGAACAGAAAACAGATTTAAAAACTAAAATAAAAATCAACAGCCCTCTGTGGATTAGTCGCCCTTCTGCAGTTACCTGCTATCACTTTACTGCAGAGCCCTTCAATGCTTTAATATTAAATGATTACAGTTTAGCCTCAGTTGTTCCTGTGTATAAATATTCATAAAGTAGGTCAATGTATAGCTGCTGCATAAAGGTGAACACACAAGAGAAACAGAGAAAGATCTTTTTTTCTAATGTTGACTGCGCTCACTCCAGAATCAATATTATTCCCCTCATAAAACATGAATGACTGTGCGGAGCAGAAACATAGCATGGCCCAGTTGAGTTGTATTCCTAATAGAGTGTGAAGAACCCGACGCTGACTTGTTAGCTGCTGCAGCTACAGCACTGCAGCACCTCGTGACAGCTCCCCTCGTCTGTAGAACCCGTCACACATGGGGTTTATTGTTAGTGGGAGAGGCTCGACACCCGCTGACCTCCGGGTGGGAGAGAGAGACTTCTCCTGCAACGCCTGTCATCCTCTGTGAGGAGGCATCACTCGCTCCGGCCTGCACCTTCCGTCCTAAATCATTTCTGAGGGGAGGGAGAAATAAAAAATGGATGTTTTTCCCCGCCCCGGTGGAAAACCTGGCCTGTGTTGGATGCTTCGGCGCCGTGTTCGCTTCACCGGCACGTTGGAATCCGCCACTGCCCACGAGGACATGTATCAGAAAATAATTTGTCCGAGTGAGAGGTCTCCATTTTATAGCTCGCAGATTCATTGTGTGAGCGGTGCCAGTAAAAGGTTAATTAAATCAGTGGAGGAGTCACAGCAGAGTGTGCTGTAGCACAGCGAGCACCAAAGGCTTTTTGGGTGGGAGTATGAAAGCGTACCAGACGCCCTCGAACATGCGTCGCCGTGTGCATGTGTTCCTGTTCGCTCGCTCGCTCGCTCGGCGCCGCTCTCTCTCTCTCTCGTCTGCCCTCACACGCACATACACGTGAACACAGTCTCACTTTGCTTCCTCACACTTTATCTCGGGAAGATATGAAAAAGCAAGCGAAAGTACAGACGTTTACACACACACACACACACACACACACACACACACACACACACACACGCACACGGGACGTCACGCTGACGGAGGTGGCACGCCATCTGTCAAACTCCTGTCTCAGATCTGCGCCTGGTATTGTGACAGTGGAATCAGCGTATTGATCGTCGCAGGCAGAAATCCTCCCTCGCCGCTTTCATAATTCAATATGGCACAAGCACACCACAAAAAAAGAATGAATAACATCAGAAATGGGTTTCCCCCCCCCCCCCCACTCGTTTGGTCAAAAGGGCCCGGCCATCTGTGATGTTTTCCAAACAGGGCTGAGAAAACATTTTCATAATTTGCTAACGGGAGGCGGGAGGGTGTTTCATGTCTCGTCAAAAAGAGGAGGCGCGCTTCCACTGCCGCCATTTATTGTCATCACTTCCCGTGCTCGCTTGGCGCCGTCTCCAGTTTAAGTGCTCCCATTGTTAGTGCTCCGGGGGGGGGGAACGTGGAATACGTTGCCAAAGGTGCGAGCAGGTGTCGGGCTCGTCGGTGTCATGAGAGGATTTCTATTCCGCCGTGCGGCCCTGGTGACGCCCCGGAGGACGCCGGCGCCCTGGTTTCTGAGGTCGGTGACATTTGAAGCTTCAGCCGAGCGAGCGACTCACCGGCCACTCCCCGGGGGAGTCGTCCATTCGTCTTTGGGTGCTGACAAATTCCTGTCAACACATTAACACGGCGGCAGCACATGGTGGAAAAGAAAGTTTCTGCTCCACACCACAGAGGCCCCGCCCCCCCGCAGAGTGGATGATCTGATTAGACTTTGGAGTGTCTCGCTGTATAAATTTGCATCTTAATATGGCAAAAAACAGATTTTCTTGAAGCTACCAGGTTCCTTTCATACAAAGATGAGAGTTAACACTGACAACATAGATGTAAAAAGCACAGAGAGATGTTCAAACGATTGCTTGTGTGCGATTATTAATATAATTCAAGCTTGATGGAAGGTATTTCGTCAACTTTATAATTTGGATATGGTGCACTGGATATTTTTTTTTTTCATTCATAATGAGGGCTGCAGTTTTAATTACCTATTAGTTTTCCTTTTTAAATGAATCCATTAATCATTAAGTCTATTAAAAATTGTGGAAAATGATCGATGACACGTGATCGGACCTCGTGATGATCGGCCTCCGTCCAAAACCCTGAAGGTGTTTGACATAAAAACAGAAAAAAGCTGAAATTCTCATATTTTACCAACTGCTCCTTTTCTGTTGTTCATACAAAAATTGACTTTTAAACAATTTCTGATTTATGTCTGTACTTCCTGCGGATCACTTCTCTGCAGCAATCGCCTGAAGGCTTCCAGTATTTGGGTTAATCTCCGAGAGACGCAGCTGCATCGTAAAAAAGCTATTTACTCCGTCCGGCGTCTATTGTCTGTCACCTAAACGTCAAGTATCAACATTTCCCGGCTCGGGCTTAAGTTTCGCTCGGCTTTTTTTTAATTTTTGCCAGGCAACACCAACACGTATCCTCGACTGGGTCTAATCACGCGCAGGCTGCCAGATTGCAGGACATGTTATTACGATTAGCAATCACTCTGCAGTTGTCAATTATGAGGGCCACTATTTACCATCCTCGAGAGAAAATGGCTCATTTCATTTCATCACACGGCTTAATTGAGTGATTGTATTACCAATGCAATACGGAAATAGTCGGGGAAGGCATTTCATACTCTATGAATATCAATGCGAGAAACACCGGGATTAGCATGTGGGCCCGGTCGTGTTGTCGGTAATTACAGGTGTGTCTGGTGTCTCTTCGGCAATCAGGGACCATCAGTGGGGTTATTTCCTTTTTTTTTTTTTTTTCTGAACCCACCACCACTGGAAACCGAATACAAATGTTAAACTGCAAAAGTGAATAAAACATTTTACATCTCGTGTTGTGTTACAGTTTGAAACCACAATCACAGAGTGCAGATGTTAAGTGAGGAGAGAGAGACAGAGGTTCGGGACGATCGAGGGAAAGAGAGTCTCAGTCTTCGTTTCATATATCGGCGTAAATATATTTATTTTTTCCTGGAGCGCTGCTGGCTCCTGGAGACTCGTCTTCCTCCCGTTACTATCTCCTCCTCTCTCTCTCCTCTCTCTCTCTCTCTCTCTCTCTCTCTCTCTCTCTCTCTCTCTCTCTCTCTCTCTCTCCCCCTATCTTTGGGAACACGGGAATATTTGTTCTATCCGCTGTCATGGCGCGGCGGCTTCGACCTTTCGCGCTCTTTAGCGTTGGATGTCGGCAATCAAAAAGTTGTAAGTCAAGGTGATTCTTCTTTTGTTGTCTCATCTGAATGTAAAAGCGTCCCCCTGCTTTGTTTGCCCGCACTCGTAGGATCATCTCGTGTCACGCTTGCTTGTCGGTTCTCCCTTCTTCCCCCCCCCCCCCCCCCCTTGTCTTCTCTATACCGAGGCTTTAGAACAGGTCTTTTTTGTTCATTGTATTTCTACGTGTCCTTGAGCAAGACAACGAGCTGAAAAAAAAACCCGCTGTGTTCTAGGGAAAGGCTGAGAATTGTGTTTAACGCACACAACAACAAACAATACAACCACTCACCCACAACATGGTATTGTGGAGGCAGGTATTCGAGGCTGTGGTGGTAATAGGCAATGCAAAGAGTTCATTGATGGTGAAACCGAAGCGAATCCACTCATCTAAACACGCTCAGATACTTTAATTAAGTATAAAGAGGAAAGTATAGAGAAATATATTGTTTTAATTGTGTTAGGCCGCTTTTAATTTCCTTTTTGACGTTTAGCAATTAAGAGCACGTTTTAACCTCACATTACACCACTGGATCTTTTCGCTGGCAGCGGGAAAATGGGTTTGAGTCTTTCATACACATGAATAAATGTTTCATTAAAAGACTTCGACTTCAGTCGGGATTTCAGGGAGTTTTCGTCATGTGAGCGGGTTTCATGCCGCTCGAACAATGGCACAAATCAAAGGGATTCCTTCTCCATTTATTTCTCAGTGTTTCACATAATTCTGAATATTTTGCCCGAGTTAATAAGGTGAAGGGAGTGGAAGTCGGAGGCTCGTGCACAGAACTGGAGCCTGAACGCCAGCTGCTGCATCTCGAGTTTTTCTTTGCAGGCAATAATTCAATAATGTTCACGGTGGGGGGGGGGGGGGGGGGGGCATGTTGCCCCGCCCGTCACATTTTTGAAATAGACAGCGACAGGGAGGGTCACAGACATTTTGAATCCTGGGTTTTGCCTCTCAGGCTTTTTTTTTTTTCAGATTGCATGCAGCCTGAGGAAGAGGAAGTCCTGCAGACATTACTCAAGGCATAAAAACCCCCCCCAAACATTCCATGGTTCTTTTTATATTAAACCGTAAATATTCACGATAATCAAACATACATAAAAGATGAGTAAAGCGCAGAGGTCGAGCACTATTAGATGTTTCCATTATTATGGAAAGCACAATAACCAATGGAGCTTTAATATGAATTGTTCATCATTTAAAACCCTTATTTTGTAAGAGCTGCTCTTTAGTTTAAAGAAAGATGACAACATGATAACAATCATAAATATATGTGGAGATATTTATGTATATAATATTTCTTTTCATGATTATGAAATCATTTTATTCCATCTCTTCATGGGTCGATACCAAGAACACTTTCAGGTGAAGAAATTTCCATTTAAGTAGAATATTATAAAATATTTTATCATCTAAAGTTCACATCTTGAGTCACAGTACAACATTTTCTCAAGTGGTTCAGTGTATTGATCAGACTTTTATTTTATTATATCTTGTTCGTGCAGATAAAACAACAATTAAAAGTGGCTTTACAAAAAGAAAATGTGTATAAAATCTGGTCTAGAGACTCTGAGGGAACATTAGGACGAGTTTGATCGACGCAATATTTTGAGATTTATTTTAAATGTTTTCTTTAAGTAGATAAGTAGAAACCACACACACACACACACACACACACACACACACACACACACACACACACACACACACACACACACACACACACACACACACACACACACACACACACATACCCACGTCACAGAAGATACAGTAAGTAGGCTGCGGATAAGACGTGAGGCGGAGAGAAGGGCAGGAGGCGGAGTCACCTCGACGCCCTGCACCATCACTTCACGCTCTTCCCTTCTCCGCCCGTCACTCCCACTTCTGTCACTCCTTCGTTCTGGGCTCTGAACTTTCAGGGAAACGGCCCAAAAATAATCTCACTGGTTGATATTTGCATGAAATCTTGGCAGCTTGTCTCACTGGTCCAACAGCATCACATCACCTTGTAAGCTGGTTTGGTGACGGGGTTTTTAAATATATATATTTATATATTTGTATATATATATTTAAGCCTAAGCCTGCCGCTGCTCCCAAAATTTCTAAGTGTGTTATCCGAGCTTAAAATAGTTGACACAACACAAGAAAATAGACCAGTGTTCCCACAACAGGAAATAAGGACCCCTGCTAAAGGACAGTGTGTAGAAGGACTTCAAGGCTGATTGGAAGGAGGGTGATGGCACAATGAAGTAACACACACACACTCACACGCACACACACACACACACACACACTTGCATGCACTTCATCGCCTACACACACTTCCTTTCCTTAAGGGAGAAAGGTCAGTATCTAGAGGAGGAAATGGTGAGCCATTGTTATGATTGAGCACACGGCAAGGTCCAGGGAGGACGCCGTGTCACTTTCATTGTCAAACTCATTATACCACAGAAGAAGACCCAGCACCCCCCCCCCCCCTTCACTCCCCTGCTCTCACGTCCCTTTCTCCTCAGCAGTCATGTGAGGAAACCCTTCCGCGAGCTGGGGCGCGTCAAAATGGAAAAGCCGGGCGAAAAATGTGCTGAACACGCAGAATCTTTTTTTTTCTGTCGCCACACTGTATTTGAGGAATTGCATAATTCTGCGACGAGAGCAGCTGGAAACACAGAAGAGGAAGAGAACGAGAGGTGCGGCGTCGCTCGCCCGGATTATGAAGGGACAGTAACAATCAAAACTCACGGTCGACAAGCAGGAGAAGAGCCAAATCAATTAAAATAGAGCAAAATTGAAGTCTTGTAGCCAAAGGCGGCTCGCGAGAGGGTTTGGAAGGGTATTCTGGTCCTGATTAAAAATGAATGGTATCAGAATACATAAAGCTTTCTGGCCGAGGGCCCGGAGCGACGCATCCTGAAACTGTGGTCACTTCAGAGGCAGAGGGAAGGCATTAGGTATCCGGCCTTTGAGGGGGGGGGGATGCTCAAGTAACAGACTGTTCTCCGTTCAATTCATCTAATCACCCATGCAAACCTAAGCACTTTGCAGATATAGATTTGAGGCCAACGATTGATATTGTATACCATGTAAACTGATTCATGCTCAAAGAAAGAAAACAGACTGTCGTGTAAAAGGGTCTCGCCCCCCCACCCCCGTGCAGTGTCTCCACCTGAATGATCCGGCCCCCTTTTATCTTGCTCGAGCACACAACCCAACACCAACAAACAGAACATGAAACAGAATCCTTAATTCAGTCGACAAAATCTTATTTTCCCCTTAAATTGCACTTCTCCATGTTACAGTCCCGGTCCTGGAAGAGCCACGATTGTGGTTTTCATAATAAAATTACAGATGAATCAGTACCGGGCCTGACATGGTTTGTTCGACCCTTCTCATCTTGCTTAACATCGGCCATTTGCGACTTGAGAATACGCGATTGGATTAGAGCTGATTTGGAAAGCGCGACTGTAAATAAAAATCACTTTAAACCCGCATTACGTTGAATTATGTTTCATTCGAACGTAATAACTATACTTCATAAAGAAAGTAAAAAAACAACAAACAGAAAATCCCTGCTCTTTGCAAATGAGCAGAGGTGTAAAAAGTACTGAAATATTGTACTCAAGTAAAAGTACCTTTACTTTGATGAAATTTTACTTTAGTACAAGTAAAAGTACCCATTTAAAAATCTACTCAAGTAAAAGTAAAAAGTAGTTCATTTAAAATGTACTTTAAGTAAAAGTTACTTAGTTACTTCCAACAACTTGATGGGGGCCGCTCTTATACAGTGCAAAAAAGGACAAGGGGTCATAAATCCAATCCAAAACAGTTATTTTTAATTAAAGGAGAATCTTTACAAATATAAGTGCAATGACATTATACATGTCAAACATTAAACATTTAACATATTTGTCAACACAACATTTAAGAACTTTTGGGAGGACATGTCAAGTTCAGTTCATTTCATAGTTTTAAGGTGGAAAGTGAGAATGCAAGACTTAACTTGTTTTTTAGAGAAAACTTAATCCATCACTACCCCTTACCTTAAACTGTACTTCATATGTATCAATTACTAAAATAAATGTTTTTTTTATTTTGTTTTATTATTGCTAACTTTGCGTGTTTATTTATTCATACCCTGCAAACAAAAGGCACATCAAATCAAAGTTTTGATACATTTATTCTGAAATGGTTTATTTTTATTTTGAAAAGGCACTTCCTGAAAAATACTGAAAAGATCGCTACTGGCAGGTGTGGCTCGCGCACAACACTGTCTACCACTGCAGTGAGAATTGCCTTGCGCCTTGAACTATGTTTTTTTTTTTACTCAGTAACGGATGTAATTTCCAATGTAGCGAAGTACAGTACTTCAGTCAAAATCTACTTAAGTAAAAGTAAAATTACCCACTTCAAAAACTACTCAAAAAATTACAAAGTACACAAAAAAACTACTAAATTACAGTAACGTGAGTAAACGTAATTCGTTACTTTACACCTATGCAAATGATTGCTCAATCCGGGGTCATAACAAGGCGAAGAGGTGTTGAATGCAAACTTCCAGAAGCTGCTCGTTTTGGATTTTTTCTCCTCGGCTGTATTGATCCGGCCCAATAGGCTTCTCCGAGAGGTGAGGGCCGTGTCTGCCAAGAGTAGAGGTCACTCAGATAAATTGGCCAGGTTGGCTTTTAGCAGCTTCAGGGTCAAGGCCCATTCATCTTATTAGGGCCAGAGTATCCTTTTAGAGGCCTCGGCAGTAGTATTAGACAATAGAGCAGCACCGGGGCATTAGATGACGGACCATTTGGCAAATAGGTTAGAGCAGTTTCCACCTATTGTCTTTTTCTACATTACCCGGAGGAGCTGTCGGCGGGAGCTTTGCATTGCAGCTGGAAAAGGTTGGAGGCTCGGAAAGAGAGAGAGGGAGGATTCACAACAGGATGGGAGCAGGCTGGGTGATTTTCTGAGGAATGGCTTTGCAAAGTGAACAGAGCAAAAACGGCATTGGAACATATGTCCGCTCAATCTGTCGTCAAAGGTGATATATCAACTGTTGTCGGGCTCAAAAGATGTTTTTTTCCAACTGAAACGACAACAAAAAACATATTACCCTGAATGTCATTTCATTATAGTTGGTTATGCAATTTCTCACCTTTTTATATTTTACTAATGTTCAGCTTTAACTTTGGATTCTGGCAGAGGCATAATAAATGTGTAAAATATATTGCAAAAATCATCTATAAGGGACTCACACTAAGCAAGCTACAGCAAGTGCAGCGCCATGTTTTATAAAAACCCGCTGTTCATCCATTACTCTTCCATTAACCTTCACAGTTGAGCAACTATATGGAACAGTGAGCTCCACCAAACAGTATCGATCTGGCAAAAAAAAACTTTTTATAACATCGTTAACAAAGTTTTGAGGCGGCCGCAGCAAACTGTGAGTTCTAATTCTGATTAATTTCTTATTGTCTTGATTCTGATTCAGCCTCATTCGTCACGTCTATAATACAGTACATTAAAAACTTAAAAAACTTAAGGAAGACATTTACAGACTGAACAGATAAAAGCTGCAGCAACCAAGGGCACCACTATCCATTGGCAGGGGTGGATCCAGGGGTGGGGCCAGGGGGGCACTGGCCCCAGCTAAAATCTTTGCTGTGTTTAATATTTGTTACGCTTTTTTGATGTGCCTGAACAATAAGAAACTATTTTCAAAATATACTCATTGATGTTTCACTGTTATTTTAACATTACAAGTCATTTAGCTGACGCTTTTGTCCAAAGTGAATTCCAAGAAGTGGATTCCACATCTATGAGCGGCCATTCGGGTTCCAGCATCTTGCCCAAGGACACTGTCATTAGTAACAATATAACAAAGCATCAATATAAGAATGTATTGATTTTTCCTCGTGAATTTGGAAAGCACTTTGAAATGGTTTATTGTTCCCCCTTTAGATTTGTAAAATGTTTTAAAGTGATTCTCTGTTCATGAAGAAGAGTTTAAAACGACATCTTCACTCAGGAGCAAAAAATCAATCTTTAAACTTAAAATAAATAAGAAGTTCCCATTTTGATATAATAGTCCATGTCCAAGTATATTCAATTTAGTTTTTATAGATGACTGAAAAATCAATCATTGACATTTTAGAAGCGACAACAAGAGACCTCTGCTTATTTCTGAGTTGACATTTGTTGCCGTTGCATTTTCCTTACAAACTTTTTCTTCTTTCTGACCGACTTGCTGTGTCTCCATCCACAAAGAGCAGAACTGTGCAAAGTTTGATCAGCTGCTGCGCTCATCCCCTCCGGCCTCATGTGGCGGAAAGTGACCGGCCAGCAAACAGTGACTCAACAGAGCAACTTGTCCAAATGGTCACAGTGAAACAATATTGAGTTTTCCCTGTGAAAACAAATGATCTTCAACGGGTCCTGGTTTCTCAGCCGTTACCGCCGTGCAGTTTTTTGTACTTGTCATACATTTAATACGTCGCTGAAGACGCCTGAATGTGTGGAGATGACACACAGTCCTCCAGTAATTGGACGCCCACCCCCCTGCCTCCTCCCCTCTCTGCCCAGCGCCATTGTTGAGAGAAAAATGTGTGCTCTCTAATTTAAGCCCGAGCCTCTGACGCTCGCTGCTACACTTACCAAAAACACAGAATTACGTTGACACTTTTCACTATAATGGTGTTGCTGTGAAATCGCTTTTTCTATTAGCCCCCCCTTTTTAGCCGAGACGTCGTGGTAAAGGGTAATTTCAAATGAATTATAAAATAGGGGGATGATTAAAGTAATTTTCGGCAAAGGGGTCGGCGAAAGTATTCTTTTATTTAACTAGTTTTCCAGGACAAAGGAGGCTCTCAGCCGACCCTCGACCGGAGCTCCCAGCTGCCGGAGCGATTCATCAAACGTCCTCAATCACAAAGATAGACTCTAAGGGTCCGAACCACCTGTTTAGTTCTCGTCTTTGAGCTCGTCTCCGTGTCTGTGCTCGTGCTGTTGTCCTCTTCTTCTCACCGGAGCCTCTTGTTTTCAAGTCGCCGAGGGACCGGTCCGGCTTCTGGAGGAGTTCTCTCCGAGTTTGCTCTTGAAAGAAGTTGAAAGGACGACATTTGGGACTTCATTAAAAAGGCTTGAGAGAGAATTTTTCTTCCACCCTCTGCTGCGTGACACCATATATTTACCGCGGCAGACGAATATTACTCACATATAATCCACCGCCACCGTCTGCCTCACGCAGGAGCCATTTTGCATCTTAGATAACGCGGCGGCTACGTGACTGATGACTCTGGAGCATATTAAATCATCTTGTCATCCTGTCTGGCTCGATCATATTTCCACGGCACACACCGTTCTTTGTCATTTATGTCTGAAGTGATGCTACATGCTTAGATTACATGGGAAAATTCTCGGATGATTGCTTTTAGGAATCCGATGAGGGTGTTTGCGGTCAGGGATAAATATGAAATTGGTACGTACACCGACTCAAACCAGGGATAACTTGTTTCCTTCTTTAATTTTTCATAAACCTGTTTATTTTGGGGTGAAAGTCAGATCCTCGGCTTTCTAGATTGCAGAAGATAAAAGGAAATTTGTCTCCTGTTGTAATTCGAGTTGGTGTATCAGCTTTTTTTCTTGAAAGAGGCGCATGCAGCCCGGTCTGCTCAGCTTCCCCCCCCCCATCCTCACAATCTCCGAGGTAGCTCAGAGCGAAAAGTACAGTAGCAGCCGGAAAATATAACATTATGCTGATACGTCCTCAGTGACGACTCCGGTTGTGGGGGCGAAGAGCTCTCAGATAATCTGGCAGCGGCGGTGCATTTACTCTCTAATATACTTCGCCGGACAACATTGACTCCGCCACCGGCTGCCTATCAGGGTGGGCCATATTCTCTCCATCATTTAGTTTGTAGATGTTAGTGTTACATGCACCAGGTGCTGGCTGACAACTCAATGAATAATGTGTCTGGTAGAGGAGAAACTCAGTCAGGGGAAGCCCATTCCCTGGACTCTCCATTAATATCACAGTCCACTCTTTCAGGGGATACCGCTGACATTTTGCTCTCCGTGTAATAGAGACCTAACCTTTAAGCACTGCGAGGAAGAAGTCATTTTTCATAATCCGCTGTCCGTTTTTGGAGAATTCCTAAACCAGTGCCCTCTTTGCATCTGTCATGATTTCCCTCTTTATTGTTTTATATTATACACATTTCAAATTTGGATTCATTTTAGCCGTCATCGTTTATTCTTTTACCGCAAATGTGCAGAAATGAAATTCCTTCACCTTCTTTAACCCCTTTCTAAAAAAAATATGAAAATACAGATTAAGATACATTTATTTGTCCCAAACACATGCACAGACATGCACAAGCACACTCATGCAATTGTAACCTCTGCAGTGAGCAGCCATGTACGGCGCCCGGGGAGCAGATGTTGGGGGAGTAAGGTGCCTTGCTCAGGGGCACTAGACAGGGGCACTAGACAGGGTAGGGAGAATCCTCTTGGATTTTTGGACAGATCAATCCAGGTTCATCTTTTTGTTGTTTCTCCGTGGAGACAAACCAGAGACGAACCAGAGACCTTTTCTGCCCATAGTCCAAGTTTCTGCCACTAGTCCACCACCTCTCCTCACCCCTGGGTTTAGTGTTATTCCAGTGATAGATTTGACAGTGTTAGCCCGGCCGTGGTCCAGGACTTGGACGGGTGATCAGAGTGGGCACATGTTGTTGTGTCCAAGTCGGCCGTAATTCCTTAAATCCAGACTCAAGTGTTAAGCCACCGTAGGAAAAAAAAACTGTCAGATCCCTGGTGTCCTCTCTGGAAGCCGCGCCGGCTGAAGGAAAGTCATTGTTTAAGCAGCTGGTAATGATGATTAGCCACAATCTGGGGGATCGACTGCACATCGGTCAAATGAGTCGACATCCTCAAAGGGAGAGATGGCCCGCTGTCACAGCCGCGCATACTGAGCAGATTGATTGTGTTTCCTGCAGAGATTCGGGGGGGGAAATCTTTGATGTGTGGCGCGGTAATAATGTCGACACACCGCCACGAAAATCCACGGCAACCGCCTCCGAGGTTCAAGAGCCCGGCGCCTTCTTAACATATTTCGATAGGAATCTAAACATAAAGGATAATTTGGCTTTTGTGTGCGGGGAATGCAATGACTATAAATACACAGACTGATAGTGTATCATTTCATATCTGATGACCAGCTTTACCCCATCGCTTCATCGCATTACTCCTTTAAAAAGTTCTTGGCATTGGGTTGAAGTTATGAGTGAAATAGAGATAATTTTTCATATTAATATAGGAATGGACCTCATATCCCTGATTCTAGGTCTCCCAAGTGACTGTTTGAAAACAGCAGTCAACAAAAGATTGTATAATACTTTAACGTTTGAAGCTAGGAAAAATATTCTTTTGCAGTGGATCAGTGACAAGGTCCCTTCTGTCTGTGGTTGGTGCAAAATAATTTTTGAACTGATCCCTTTAGAATATCTTACCAACGTCATACATCACAGTGTAGATCAGTTCAGTGTGGCGCCCATTTTTGGACTATATCGGTCCAGACCTTTCCTCCACCCTATTAAAAGGTGTGGACTTGAACGACATTCATCACCTCTTGTATCATGCCATATGTTCATCCCTCATGTAAGAGCTGTCATGTATGTTTTGTGTTTGTTTTGTGTCTAGTTTTGTAGACACTGTTTGTTCATTGAATGGAAACAAAAAACTGCAATAAAAACACTGGAAGATGAAACACATTCACACGAGGACTCTAATCACAGTGTCTGTTGCCCGAGTCCAGTCTGCGTCCTCTGCCCTCCAGACACCAAACCAAAAGAAGGGATGACCACAGGCTGTAAATGGGCACTGGCTTGAAATAATAATCATTTTTTGGGGTGGGGACTTTATGGCTTCAAACATTAGCATACAGTCACCATTAGGTAATTGGGAGCTGCTGATGGGGGATTTTTTTTTTGTCAGGGCACTTCTTCTTTTTTCCTTTTTACGGCGGCTACATGTGATCATAATGTGGTAATTGGAGAGCTCATTTATTTCACTTAGGTCTAACTGGAGGTCTCCACACTGAAGTTAATTTTGCATGGAAGCCTACCTTTGGACATGATTGATGATTAGCAGCACGTGCACGCCCGGGTTCGGCTGCGTGTTAAGGACACACACACACACACACACACACACACACACACACACACACACACACGCTGGAAGCTCCCACTGTGCACACCGGGAGAATATTGTGCATATTTAGATGTTGATTTTTTGTTTTTTTTAAAAAACTAAAGCCAAGAAGCCTCCCGCTGGCACCGGGCTGGGAAACATTCCACTCATTTGCTGAGACTTTACTGGAAATAGCCTTTATTATAGAAACAATGATAGAATCCAGTAAATCAGGGAAAAGTATAGGGTGTAGTGTTGCCATCAATAATAGATTGGAAACAAGTCGGCACTGATGGAACCCGAGGCCTTTCCCTTTGTGGAGGTCTTAGTGCCGTAGCGGTGCGTGTGAATAATGCATGGTCCCAGATAGACTCCCGCTCCCTCTCTCTCTCTCGCCCTTCCACTCGCCCCGGCTGCGTGGCTCGCAGGCTCGGGCGCCACTTTTTTCCCCGGCAGTGATTGGCTGATGCCTGGAGGGCAGTGGAGAGGAGATGGGAAATCACCTTGCCCCATTTAGCCATGCTGTGCTAGCTGCGCCGCCCGCCCCCCCCGCCCGCTGCTCAGACCTTTGTGTCTGCCGCTGGTGCTCGACATTAGGACCTCTGGTTAACTTTGGTCGGGGATGCAGCGGCACAGAGCTGTCGTTCGGACGCTTGTTATCACCCCAGACTTTTTTTCTGAAAGGTAAATCTGCTCCACAGCTTCACTCTGTGGTGCTTTCTCTATTTTTTAACCCTTTTCCTTTTTTTTCCGCGGCAGACAGAGCAGGCTTTGTGTGTTTGGCAGTGATGCATCACGTCGCCGCTCTGCCACGATCACAGTCCTAGCTTCTGCTTCGTCGTCTTTGTCGATTCCGCCCCCCCCCCATCACCATCCCCCCCTCTTCACTGTCTTCTTCATCTTCTTCTTTTTTTTTTTTTATTTTGCTAGTTTTCTTTCACACACATTGACGTGCGGTGGTGCTGGTGGTGGGAAGCATCGGCTGCGATCTCACTGATCCAGCCTTGAGAAACCGAGGGGTCTCTCTTGGCCTCTCGGCGTCCTCTCACCCGGGGGGGTCTCGGTGGGGAGTCCACTGAAGCCTGGGCACCCCGGTCCGGCCCCCCCCGTGGAGCGAGAGCCTGGCTCCGGCGGCACCACATAATCCATATTCTAAAGGCCAGCTGGACTGAGACCACGGAGCTCAAGGAGAGCAACGAGACCCCGCCCCCCCCGCCCACATCCCACTCCCCAGTAACTCAGCACCTCAGAGAGCTGTGGCATGTCAAAAACTGAAAGTGGGCTGAATAGCAACGGCTCTTCAGTGGAAATAAGAGTCCATTCCCCCCCCATTAGCTGTGAAGAATTAAGCATATTACCAGAAGACGGTCCTGGCCTGTTTCCCATATGGTTTACCCAGCTGAAATCTACTGCAGCCTCCTTGCCAGTGAGAGAAACCATTCTTCCCCCTCTTCCTTCTCCCGCCCTCTTTGTTTTGTACACAGAGCTGTGGTGAGAATTAGCCACTTGGCTGTAGGTGCTTCTGTATCCAGGGCGGCTTTCCGAGTAATCCCGCTCCGACAGAGGACGGATAAGAGCGGACGAGTGACTGTCCAAAGGAAGGTCTTCTTCCAGCAGATTGATATTTATTCCCCGAACGAAACCCCCCAAACCAAGCCCACCACCTCTTCAGCTGCCACTGCTTACTCCTCCTGCCCCAATTACCGGGCTCTAACAAGCCTTCCACACACATCCACACCGGGCACTGTATTCCCATCGTGCTCGGCTGACCGCTACAAACAACATGGCAAGACAAGCTCGAATTCTGGATTGTGTTTTTTTGTGTTGTTGTGGCTCTGTTGACGTTATCATTAAGAACACAGGGAAATCTCCTAAACAAAGATTTGTCTTGTATTAGGATTAGGGTTGCAAAATTCCGGGAATATTCAAAGTTGGAAACATTCCATTGGAATTAACGGGAATTAACAGGAATATACGGGAATTAACGGGAATTAACGGGAATAAACTGGAAATGTTGTGGGTAATTTATACTAACTGTGTTTACCTTGTCATATACAGACATAAATATAAACATTTTGTTTTGTCATAGGCTGATTTGAGCCCTGAGGAAACTTTGGGCACTTGACTATACGATACATCAAAGGTCAGGTGAGGCCCTATTGAAATTGTAAGGATTATTATTGGTATTATTATTATTCAGGCAAATGAATTGGCTTTTTGAGGGCTTTACCATGCTCAAATTCTTACCAAAATTTGCAGAAAGTTAGAAAGAGGTGAAAATTTACGTATTCTGGAGGAATTTCAATTCAA
Organism: Limanda limanda; assembly: GCF_963576545.1. NCBI lineage: Eukaryota > Metazoa > Chordata > Actinopteri > Pleuronectiformes > Pleuronectidae > Limanda > Limanda limanda. Next base: position 23,309,254 of record NC_083645.1, on the reverse strand, counting down.
TTTTCAATGGGCGTCGCAAAATGGCTCAACGGTGCCCCCCCCGAGACCCCTGGAACGTGTTCACATTGACTGGTCTTCACAAAAATCAATATACAGGTGTATCATGACAAGACAAACAAAAAAGTCATTAGGTGCAATTGGAAAAACACAACAGGAAGCCTGCTATTTTGCATTTAGTGGCCATTTTTGCCATATTCCACTTTTTGACTTTGATGTACTTGTACCAGGGCTTTCATCGGATCAACTTCAAATTTAGTTTGTCTTGCATTAGGATATCGTGGATGAGGCCCTAACTCACCCATGTGACTGTCTACTTTTAATTCGAGCACCTCACCTGTGAAGCACCCAGTGGGAATTATAACGAGGCCGATCGCTGTTCCCCAAAGAATAAAAAAATTGACATAATTTCTGAGGTGTTTTTTAAAAGTGACTAATGCAGAAATGCTTCCATCTTAAAATAGCCTGTCCTACACTGGGTCTGGAACGCTGTCTATCCAGGACAGATGATGAACATAATCATTTGGGCCACTCGATATATGAGTTTCCACTGAAGCCGAACGGAACTGGGACACTCGTGGATTACAGGGAGCACAGTCCACACTTGTAGCATATTCCCCCCCCCCCACTTGAGCCCACAGGCGTGACCGAGCGCTTTGAGTCGGCGTGCGGCAGCGCTGGGGAAAATGTCAAAGAATTCGCCGCCTTGTTCTCAGCCCCAGAGGCGTCACTTTTGATGTCCACCTTCAAAGACGCCTTATCAGTCCTGTTTTTAGTTGTTGCTCATTACCCGAAAGCCGAGTGTTGCCGAGTGATGCAGGATAAATTATAGAAATGAAATGCCTCATTGATTTGGCAATAAGATACGATGCACTGCCGCACTGACGCACGATTTATTAGACTTTACGAGAGCAGAGTGGATACATTCGCGTCAACAGCGGTTTTACACAGGCTTTTATTTTTTATTGCTTGGTTTGACAGGTGTTAATTCAAAAATTAAAGAACAGCGATTCTGTAGTCAGACAGAAACAGCACGTGAAGAACAGGATAAAGGAAAAGGTTGCAGCCGGAAATGTTGTCAATGAAAAGCAAGAAGATATTGTTTGTGTAGCACATTTCATACCTGGAGGCAACTTGAACCTCTTCACAGGCAGAGGAGCTGCAAGTGCACATTTTATTAGAATTACACAATCTACACTATTCATGGAGAACTAATTGTGTTCATATAGATATAAATATACACAATGAGTTTTAAATCCAGTATAATACCATGAATAACCTGCAGTTTGTACGATATAGACACGATCGAATCCCTTCATCTTGAAGGTGATACAAGGTCATCGAGGTCACTCTAGTTAATATATGTGCATTAGAATTCCCTTCATGACTTTGCCACTGGGGCCAGAGTGCACCATTATGTTCCGGTTCAGCTGAGAGAACAAGAGGATTTCATTTACCCTCCAGCATATCAGCTGGAACCATCAGCCCAGATGTTCAGCAACTCACCTGATCCACATTCGCTGCGGTTGAAAGTGGCTGTCGCGAATGTGAACGCCTTTGCTATCTGTGGAAAACAGCTTTTTTTCTGTGTCACAAACAGGAGGTTGGGGGGGGGTTTGGACAGGAGGGCGGGTCTGAAGGAAGAGTGTAGGATCCAGTATTTGTTATGGTTGAGCAATGCCAGAGACAGATGAAGATATCTAGAGCTTTGTTGGTTCGAATTTTGATTATTATTTAATAAATCCTCCTATTGTGAGTCCCTCAACTTCATGGAAAAGTACAATGAAATGCAGAGGGAACCAGTTAAAGCTGCTGTCTGTAATGCTATGAGGAAACTTAGTCGAATTAATTTGACCTAGTTTTTTTCATGGTTTTTTGAAAGAAAGTTTCTACTTTAATTGACTTTACCCAAGACTGAAACCTGTAATTGAGAGACATACTTGGTCTAGGTTGCTTTTAGAAGAGCGAAGTCTAGACAGGTGAGTGAGTCGCTAATCGAGGGCAGAGTTTGACTCAATGTGCAGAACTGGAAGCGACTTCGATTGTCTGTTTTCGCGGGAGAAAGCAAGAGGTTAATCTTTTTCTTCCGGCCAGGCAAATAGAAAAAGTAATGGACACACCAATTGCTGATATTCTATTAATCAATCAATCAGTGTACACATTTATGGAGACGGTATAATGCAATCAAGCCCAGGGAAACTACGCGACCTATATATTTCCCTGATAGCAGCAGATTATATATATAAATCTATCAGGGATACATATTGGAACAGTGAACTAGATATGACCCTGTATTGACGCTATAGGAGGCAACTCTGCTATAAGCTAATGAGGACAGCAGCATTTCAAATTGACCGAATAAACAATTTTTCTCATCGCATCTTCGATAAACAGATAGATTTCAGTCCTCCCTTTAAAGGATGCTGTCAAGAGTAAACAAACAACTTTGAGACTAGCCAGCGAGATGAGATCAAAACATCCACTGGCACGAGTCTGACTAATTATTGGTGTTCAAACTCGACTGTGATCAAAACATCACCATGTGACAGGAGCACTTTCAATGGAAGATGAAGCTTCTTTTTCATTTTTTTACACATTTCTTGGATGTGGAGGTTGTTTTTCATCGCATCTGCGCGACCACTGTTTTTTAACGAGCTTCACACGTCACGAGACATTACATTTGCGAGTCCAGACAAAGGGTTCTCGGGTGTGTGTGTGTAAGCAAAGCAAAGATAAAGCCTCACGTGTGATTCATCAAACGTCAAACTGAAGGAGAGACGTTTTAAAAAAGTGGCACTTACAGCTCCTCAGCCAGCGTCTCATGAATCCACATCGAGGTCCTACGTCAAAGCTCCGTCACCTACAGCCTGATAAGCTTCTCAGGAGACCACTCCAGGTTTTTTTTAGGGAGGGTGGTGTTTTTAAGGGAGGCAGCCTACCTCTGCCTCCCTCCCTCTCCTCCCTCTCCTCCTCCTCCTCCTCTTCTCCCACTACTTCTTTTTATGGGGTAAACACACACGCTGAAGCTCCTGCAGCCTATCATGTGTGACCGCCGCTGCAGCCAGACAGTGTAACACGATCCATGATAGAGTGGTGCAAATCGCCCAGCGCCTTTCGTCTACCATCTCGCACAAGGAGGAGGAGGAGGAGGAGGAGGAGGGGGGGAGAAGCCCGTGAGATAGGGTGAGTTTAAAAAAAAAAAGAAAAAAAGGAGGAGGAGGAGGAGGAGAAGGAGGTGGAGAGCTGGCGGTGAGTGCGGCAGCCGTAGAGCTGGGCAAGTAGAACGTTCGCTGGTGTGACTTTCCGGTCCACCAGGTTTTAACCCTTCTGACATCGACTGAGTGGCGTCCATGTGCCGGTGCTGTTCTCCTGCAGCGTGCGGCTGGTTGTGGCAGCAGAGAGAGAGAGAGAGAGAGGAGAGAGAGGAGAGAGGAGGGGGGGAAGAATCCGGAGCGTTTGTAAAATCCGCTACAAAGCAGCATCGCAGCCTGAGAAGTGGACCTTGAGACAGTCGAGCCTCACTGGGGGGGGGGGGATTGCTACACGCCTTCTTCTTTGAGGTAACACACCAACTTCTTTGTCGTCCTCTCTTCTCACAACGAGCCGGGGAAATTAACCCAGATTCATGTGTGTGTGTGTGTGTGTCTGATTCCACTGCATTTTTTGATCTGTGTTGTTTTTTTGCGAGCCGGATGTTAAATCTGGAGTTGCAGACACACGCACTTGCATCTGTCAACAACTTGGATGTGGAGAAATAATGTTTAATGCATCACCAGGGTTAGTGTTCGGGCGTCTCTCTTCTGTCAGCCACAGGCCTGATTGTTACTGCAGAAATCGACAGTCTTTTGTATTCCTTCCAATCCCCTCGTGGATCTTCTTCTTCTTCTGAGGGGGCGTTGTGTTGCTGTGTTTTAAATGCTTCTGCAGCCTAACACGTGTAGATTGATAACACACTGTCTTGCATTTGTCCCAGAGACTATTATGTCCTGCAGGTGTTTGGGGTTTATTTGCACTGAGGAATAACCGGAGGCACATGTTCGAAAGAAATCAGGGTCAAGTTGTTTTCACAGTGTCTTTAATGAGAGGTGTTGTGATGGGATTGGTTGCTATTTTGAATGAACACACAAGTTCTCATGATTGTATTTCCCACCCATCGTTGGAAGAACGGCCTGATTATAAGGGAACAAATGGAGGAAAAGGTTTTTCTTAATATTGTACGAAACACAATATTAGAGTAAATCGCCTGGAGGTTTCTAAACCGCATCAGAAAGATAACACGTTGTAGTTGTATTTCTTGGCTCCCAAAAAAGGAAACTGCTGCTGCTGCTGCTGCTTTTAGAATTCCTCACACATTCATTGTCTCAACATGACACCCATGTAGGATTCTGGGTAATGTATGCAAACGGAGGGAACAACCCATGGTGTTCCCTTTTTTTCGGGGTGTGTTGACTTGCCTTTGATTAATCCTTCTGGGTTTGACGTCACGGCCCCTCGCAGACAGAGATGGATTGAAGTGCTTAGCCGACCAATGGCTACAAAGACAAAGAGTAATTGGTGTGTAGTGAGTGTCGGGCCGGCGGAGGCAGCGCCGAGCGGCTGAGTGCTGCGCCGGGTCACACTGTGGCATCCCCACATACATCCACAGGTGACAGGTAAGATGCAAGGAGCCTTCCGCCCCCCCCCCTGGGCATTGCACCACACCATGCATTACTCTGCCGGCCTGTGAGCTGCAGCACTGAGCAGAGGGAGGTATATTTTTAGCTTTCTCTATAAGCAGGAAATGATTAATTTCGATTATGCATGTATTTGCTCTTTTTAACATTCATCAGTCGTGTGATTTCTTAAAGCCGCAGCCTCGTGGAGCCGGTGGGGGTTTGTTGTGCTGTTGCTGACTTTCAGCTACATGTGTTTGCCTGTGCAGCAGCAGCGTGCAGGGCGGGGGGGTAATTGAGGGGGTGGGGGTGGGGGTGGGGGCGTGCTGCTGAGGAGGCGGGTATATTGTGATCCAGCCATCTTTATATGTGTCAGGGGTAATTACATTGAAAAAGTGGGTTTGCGTCCCCGGAGGCGGAGGCGAATGCACCTCCATCCATGCTGAGTGGTGGTGCATCCTCCAGGAGAGGTAAAGTTTTAATGGTGGCATTTAGTAAATGTGCAATCAGAATTGCATTAATGACTCCGGCATCATCAATCATAATGGCCTGATGGACTATCAATAGTGTGCACGGGCGTCGCTCTTTGATTCATGGTTTTCTCGATGGACCAGAGCTGCTCGGCATTCGCATTAACAGTTTGGGGTTCTGGGCAATTTTTTTTCATTTTAATTTTCTTATCTCATGTTTCACCAGGCGGCTCTGCCAGTCGGGTTCTCCTCTTTGAGTCTTACTGGCAAACACACGCGTCAGGTCCTTCAGCACCGACCAGAGCCTTTGCCAAGAAAAGGCTTCTGAGCATCATGATGTGGTTTCTGCGATCAATCGTTCCATAATTTATGTCATGAAAGGGTGAAGTGTTGCTTAATTTATGTAATGTCTGAATGAGGGCTGCATCTGCTCAGTGGACGGGATCTCGGAGTTCATGTTGTGCTGGACTCGTGTCTGGGTAGGAACCATGTCAGCAGCTTTATTCCCCAATAATAAACATCAGAAAGAAGTCACTCGATATCCAATTAGTTCACTAATCATCGTTTTCTCTACATAACGACTAAGAAAACACCCACAGGGCAAACATGTAGGAAAAAAGAACCGTTAAATCTTTGTGTTTACATATTTAATCAAACAAATCATGTATACACACACGTACTGTAATCTACCAGAATGTATACACATGTTATGTACACGCAGTACAACCTGTGTACACACACTCACCTGATAGATTAGCAGGTCCCTGGTTCTCTGAACCTGCCTCCTCAGCACAGACAGGTGACAATATGTTTTTATACTTCACATTATCTTCATATCCACATCTGAAATAATCTTAATAGGCTTTTTTGAGACGCATGTGAGTGTGAAATTGTCCACAGAGTGATGTCATCTGGGAGACACCGAACCCTTGTTTTTAATTAAAACTCAGTCACATAATGTGGATGAGAAATCAGCCCACCTTTAAGCCTGTACCAGTGTCTATTGGGAGCGGTTAATTAAAATATGAAACATAATTACAATAGGGGGGAGGAGGACAAAAAAATCAATTTGAAAATTAATAGATTGTTTGGAATTATAACATTTGAGATATAAGCACAATTCCTGAACTTAACTTTTTCCGGATGGGGAATTTAAGCCGGGATTTGTGATTGACTGAAGTTAACTTGTTGTCATGGTGCCACTGTGCAGCCGGTGGGGGGGGGGTGGGTGGGGAGTCGGTCCTTTTAAAACAAACACTTCACTTTGCTGTTGCACTGGATTTTCTTCACCTTGTCAAACACGGGGATATTCCGGCTGATGGCAGGTTTCCTGTAATGTGTCATCTCGAGTGCGGCTGATTGTGGCTCTAAGCTCCCAAACCGCTTTGGAGCCGGGAGCCACTTTCACTGCTGTGATAGAGGTGGAGAACAACTCAATCCATCCAGTTTGAGCCTGTCCCTGGATCCCTCTATCACTCTCTGTCTTTGCCTTGTTGGAGAACAGGGCTCCTTTTTTTATTGTACCATGTAGTTTTCTAATGTAAGCAGTTGAATCCACCTTCGTCTTGTGGTTCGAGTTCCAGGGGAAAACCTCCGATCGCTGCCAGAGAAAACAATGAGTTCTCTTTCTTTTCCTCCTGGTCTGGTAACACAATGTCCTGGTGGCGGAATTGACAGAATTAAATAATGATAGCGAGTCACATAGGGAACCAATCTAATCGCCGATGGTGTCATTATTCTAAACCCATTACACTGTGCAATGAACATTAACTTTGTAATAAGTTAAGGCAAAGCACTTTCGGTGGCTTCACTTACAACAGTGTTCCCGTAGCCACAGATCTGAAGATACTAACTGTTATTAAAACTGCATTACATTTATCTGTATTATCTATATTACATTATTCATTTACAAGAAGGAAGCAATGCCACAGTGTAATAAATACTCATTAACAAGTAAAGGTCCTGCTTATTTGCTAAAACAATCTCAAGCACAAATCAAACAAACTGAGGCCTCACATGTTATAATATTGAATTATTGTTACGGATTATGAAAGTTTATCAATGATTATTAGTGATGCACAGTTGTAGGTGTTTGAGGTGAAGTTGATTAAACTCCTTTTGTATATTTATTGATCGTAAAGTTGTGTAATTTAATCTATAACATTGTGGATTGTGGTGAATACAACTTGAAACACTAAAATAAGTATTGTATGTTGTATGTAAATATTGTAATGTCTGAATTTGCTCCTACAGCTTTCAGATTGATGTTGTGCAGTTAAAAAGAACAACATGTTTTTTGTAAGTGAGAGTCTGCAAGCAGATATGCATATATATACTTATAAATACTGATGTGTATATGTACCCCCTGTGTGCACATGAATTAGCATACATTTACTTTTTATCCTTTTTCTTTTTATCCGACTTCATGGACACGGCCATTAGCTGCATATTTTGTGGTTGTGCAGATTTATGAATTTATTCGAAAAAAACACGCCCCCGGGTCTGGAAAGCAAATTCCGTGTTGACCGTCACTGGTCACTTGCAGACCAGTTCAAACTCTCCACCCCCCCCCCCGCAGTATATGTCCCAGTGGCCTCATTTGAGTCGATTTTCTCACTTTAAATTGTGTAGTTTGCTCCCATATGTCCTGGAAACGAGGTGAGGCCGGCTGGATTCTGAATCTGAATGCTTATACTTTGTTGTTTTGTTGTTTGATATTCCATGTTTTTCATATTTGACCTCAGTGTATTCAGTGTTTACGCCGACCTTGCACACTAACCATGGTGGTGGCTACATTATTAAAACCACCACGGGACACAAGCAACTTTTCCTCAAAACTCAACATCGTGAAAGTTTCTTCAAACGTTGCAGTGAGTCGTGGTCTATTTGTGTCCGTGTTTGTTTCTCTTTGCATCGTGTAACTTACTGTGTATGTATGTGGTGGTCTCGCTGTATAGTGACCAGGATTCACGAGTTAATGATCCTCCCTGCCTGGTGTAATGGGAGATCCTGCTCCTCAGCTGTTTACTGCGGACATTTACGGGTATCATTATCAAAACAGCGATGGCAGTGGGTGGCGACCAGAGCTGGAGGTGAAATAAGCCATTTAGCTGCTTTATGATAGCAATCCCCCGGCCCTTGCTGTTTCCACGTCCAGGGTCAAAGCTCAGCAGCCATCTAATCTCCCTCAGTCTCACAGCTTTCATTAGCGCGGCACTTGATCAATCAGCAGCGCTGCAAGCACCAAACTTTGCCACCTCTCTAGATGAAAGCCGTATTTCACCTGCTCACATGATCATAGCTGTGTGGCGGTTTCCCTTCCTGTCCAATTTAATTGACATTTAATCAGAATTCTTTGGCGGTAACGTGTTATATATCATTTTGGAGTGAATCTCCAGACGAGAGCTGGATTGTGTTCTTGGTTTGAATCCTAGTTTGGCTTCCTGAGTGGAGTTTGCATCTTCTCTAGGGACGGGAATTGGCAGGGACCTCCCGATGCGATACTATCACGATACTTAGGTGGCGATACGATATGTATTGTGATTCTCTGGGTATTGCGATTCTGTAAGTATTGCGATTCGATATTACGATTTCCTGCGATTTCTTTTGGTTATTTTTTTTTTTAAATACTGGACCATGGAAAAAAGTTGAATCATACCTTCAAATACAACACAGTCAAATTCACTTAGAACTTTACAAGTTTTATTTCAAATATTAACATTAACTTAATGACTACCGGGCAGCCAATAGAGAAAAGAAATAAAAATGTGCCCTGTTATTGTATAGCCCCTGTCAACTGCGCACAAACTGACAGATTAAGAGATGTATGCCACTTAGGCTTCTTTTAAACAATAAATAAAAGGTAAAAAAAAATATAAACTTTGAAATAAACAAAAAGTAGGCTATGCTTCATTGTTGTTTGCATGTAGGCGATGCAATGCAATGCTACTTGGGTATGTTTAGATTCTTGTGCAAAAACAAGAGCTGGTCAACTTGCTCCCTCCATATATTCCCCCCGTATAAACAAATAAAAAAGTTAAAAAAATATATATATATATATATATTTTTTTCATTTTTAAAAATTGATTTTGGAGGCAGCATGGCGATTTAAAATCGTCCGACGCAAAAACCGCGATTCATAACTGAATCGATTTTTTCCCCTGTCCCTAATCTTCTCCCTGTGTTTGCATGTGGTTTTCTCCGGTCTCCTCCCCCCACAGTCCAGAGACAGATGAGGTTTGAGATCAGGTTGATTGTGTGAATGCTTGTTTCTCTCCGGATGATCGACCTGCGATGTGCCAGCGATCTGTCCGGGGTGCGCCCCAGCACTCGCCCAGCGACAGCAGGGATTGGCACCGGTTCCCACCCCTGTGACCTTCACAGGATAAGCAGTAGAGATAAGGGCTGGATATTCAGGCTTGACACAATACCCCCTATATCCTAGCTTATTAAAATACGTGTTAAATTCTGGGCATCCTCCCTCCCGTTTGTTTACCCTGGCCGTAATTGGCTGCCATCTCAAAAGGCAGACCACAGGTTTCATCTTCCATGGCTGGTCCTGTTCATGTTATCTGCATACAATGGGACGCGTCAGAAATCCTTGGCCCCTCCTTTCATTCGCCTTCACTTCTTCCATAATCAGGGGCCGGGGATGGGAACAGAGGCAAAGACGAGCTTTTTATCCCTCAATAAAAGGCCACTTAGGCAGATAGTTCTCCCCAGACTCATCAGCTTTGGTCTTTTTTTTCCCTGGCACCACATAAAAGAATTTGTGGAAGAGGGCAAACATTCCATCTAATTAAGGATACCTTTAATGTAAGCTCACCTCTCTCCCCCCTCCGTAATTTCTCTTTGTGCCCATCGCTCCTCCCGCCCCTCCCCCCTGCATCGCTCTGCCCTTCTGTCTTTCCTCCTCATCATCCATCACCGGCCGCCCAGAGGTGCCCTTCGCCGTTACTGTACCAGCCCGGTTACCTCTTGATGCCTTTTGAAATCGTTCGGCTTACCCCCGGCTTTGATGTTGCCTTCAAATGGATCCCGAGCAAAAACTTTGATGTCCCGACCTAGATGAGGCCAAGAATGACGAATCAACACAATCGTTCACGCTACTCACACTTGTAATTTTTTTTAGGGAGGGGGGAATTAAAACTGGGGCGAGTAAATTAATGTGTGGTTACGATCGGAGGGGTTGTTATTATAAATGATTTTCCTTAGGAAATCTGCATTATTTGTTTTTGAAAAGTGCAGGAGAGACAGAAGGAGTGTCCTGTCTGACTTTGTTCTATTTCTGGGCGCCGGCAGCTGGAGGATTGCTGCAAGTGGCAGAGAATTCATTATTTAGATGGCAGTTGCGGAGTAGGGGAATGGGTGTTTCATAAACCACTTGACATGTGTGCTGCAATACTAGACCGACAGAAATCACTCAGAGGAAGAAAAAAGAAAATTCATTTCCAAAAATGTCTTTTCCCCCCCCCAGCCAGGACACTTGTAGCGGCGGTCGCACTAATTGAAACTGATGGAACAAACTCAGATTGATGGAGTGAATGGTTGAAGACGCTGGCAGTTCTTAGGGAAAGTCTTTTCCTTGCAGGGTTGTGGAACTCGTGGAGCGTTGATCCAGCTGTTTCACGGTGCATGTCAGATGTGCTGGTGTTTTAAACCCAGTGATTCCTCGACTGGAATACATCTGCGGCAAAAGGAAACCGTCGTCGAGCCTGGCTGATTATAAAATAATGGCGGTTTTGTTCATCCTGCCTGGCTACGCGCGTTTGTTCAGAAAAGATGACAGAAGAAATCATCTGCGACGTTTTTTTCTGAAATGGCCTGAGAGAAAAATTGTGAATCTGTGAATCTGAAATGTGACAGTTGTGCTTTGCAAAGAGAAAAGCTGGCTCGCTTTGCAGACGTGGTGGAACTCGGGCAGAGGAAAAGCCTCTCTCTCTCTCTCCCCCCCCCCCCCACGTCTCTATTGGCTGGTGTTTACTCTGACAGATCCCGGCCCGGACGCGGAGCGAGGGTCCCTCCACGTGCCGGTGTGATTAATGCACTGCCAGGCCGCGGCGGTGGAGGATGTCTCTCGGCGGTCTCCTTCCTCCTTTTTTTACAGAGCTCCTCCCCGATATCTCAGTAATGTGACTCGACAATGAAGAGATTGATAGCGATCATTATGCCGCTCTCAAAGAGTAATGTCACTTCCCGGCGTGATCCAGCCGGCTTCTAATTCGACTGCTCCTGTGGGCAGCACGCGAGCAGCAGTGGAGCATTTTGCTACTGTACATACAAGCGGCTTATTTTTCCCGACTAAACACAAAACCAGTGACATTTCAGAATCGCCTACTCCCGCTGTTATCACAAATTCCTGAAGCTGTGTTTGCATATCCAGCGTTGAAAAGTGCCTCCGGTAGGCTCTTTTTTTTTATTTTTTATAAACCAAGGAACTTGACACTGGAAGTATTATCGCAGCGAACAAGGGAATCAGCCGCTCACCTTGGCACTTTCTGAGCCATATCGCCGTTTCCCCCAGTACCCCTCCGTACAAGTACAGGTACGGAGGGGTCACTCATTTGTTTTCCTTCGCTCCCAGTCCTTACAGCTGGGTTGATTTGTTCATCTGTTTGTGTTTAGCCCCTGGCCCCAATCTTGGGAGAGAGGAAAAAGGTTTAGCATTTAAATTGGTTGATCCACCGCACGTTTGCTAAACCTGTTTTTAAGGCATTACATTGATGAAAAGCAGACGCTAATCCCTGCAGGGCGTGCGACCTTATCTGACTAAGCACCTGACAATGAGATTCTATTGTCACTCCGGGGAACACAAAGGCTCCCGGGTGAATGTGACTTGCCGTAGCCGCTGACATCCCATTTGCAAAGTGCTACTGTAACCACAGGTTGGCTCCACCACAGGTAGGGACTCGTGGAGTTTGGAAAAGCCGCGAGTGTTTTGTGTCTGGACCGGCGGCCACTGACAACATGGGGCACTTCAAAGTCGTCCCAGGCTCCTCTCTTTCTCTCTCTTTCTCTCTCTCCTCAGGACACTAGTGTTAGCTCGACTGCCAAACATCTGCCTAAAGTAAAGACTCCATTATGCTTCTACGTATCCGTGTCGCAGAGAGAGACGCACGGATACCAGGGAGTCTTTTATATCTAGGAAGAAGAAGTCCACGTGTGTTTATTTACCTCGTAGACGGGTTGTACAGGTGCTCGTACCTCCGGACCTCCTCCACTAGACGCTCTTCAATGTTGCTATCCATATTCGTATCGTAGTTGTGTTTGGATTTTACCGTGGCCGTCTTGTGATATACGGAAGAAAACCGGAAGTTTGAGGTCCGGAATTGTGAAATACGGAAATGACGTCGTACGGAAATTATGTCGTTCGCGTGTTTGTGTCTGGACCGGCGGCCACTGACAACATGGGGCACTTCAAAGTCGTCCCAGGCTCCTCTCTCTCTCTCTCTCTCTCTCTCTCCTCAGGACACTAGTGTTAGCTCGTCTGCCAAACATCTGCTGAAAGTAAGTCCCCACCGAACCGGAGGACACCGAGTTAGCAGACTAGCTTTCACGGCTAATCCCAGAATCTCCTGCATGCATTTCTCCGCTCCGCTTATATTCCCACTGACTGATCCTCTGGTATCGCACTTCCCATTGTACACTTAGCCAGACAAGACATTTAGTCAATACTGTTGCCTATGAATATGGAGGAGACAAAGTGGCCTTCCTCTGAATGTGGCAGAACTAAATCATAGGGATTAGGTTATTGACGATGCCTTGAATAAACATCAGGATCCGGGGTCAAAATTCATCGTCTTCCGTCATTTGCACAGCGTCCAGAGCGAGTCCAGGTTTCAGAGTCTCGCTGGTGTTGAATAATCATTTCGTGTGATGAATTATCATAATTCAATGTGAATAATCAGATAAGATTTCATGTTTGTGCTGACAGGGAGAAGGCATATTGCTGTGTGTGTGTGTGTGTGTGTGTGTGTGTTTGTTTGTGAGGTTGATTAGCTGTGGTATCAGATTGTGTCCAGCGTTACAGATTGTGTGTGAAGCATATCATCTTGGGACTTTCCAAACTGCTGCGTTGCTTATTGTGTTAAAGTGGAGAATCCTGTTATGATGCAGCTTCGGGAAAACATCCAAACTAAACTCTGTCCACATGCGTGTTTAGGATCTGTATCTGTTTTAATGCTCATCCATACTTATGTGCCTGTAAACACATATCATATGACCACTTACACACACTAATCATGCACATCTACATAGGAATTGATCACATAATAGTCGTCTCCTCTGCATTTAAGCTGTTGTGTGCTTGTAAAATGGTAATTTAACTGCAACGCTTGTAATTGGTGATTTATGTTGTGTTCTACACTGGTAGCCGAGTGATAGGAGCCTGACAAATTACCAAAGGCTACGTTATGACCAGAAAGACCCAATTAGCGAGAGGTTGTTCAAAACATCTCAGTCTCTGCCTGTCCACACTAAGCCCTGGAGTTTTCAAACTAAAACAGGGACAGCAGCATTTTCAAATTCTCGGTTTTAGTGTCCCTAACACTTCAAGGTAGTGTGGACACCAGGTGCATCTGTAGCAGAGTTGATGCATTTAAAAAATAAAACAAAAAGGGTAATAGTCTGGATGAGGCCTCACACACAGGGCTGGAGCTTCTGCAGGCAAAGGGAAAATATGTTATCAATACGCACAAGGAATTCTCTTGCAAATAGCGGCCTCACATTGTGTGTTATGGCTGAAACGTGACACTGGAAACAAGTGTGACTGGAGACTGTGGTGCCAACTGTGGGTTTTGCTGTATCAATACGTCTGTGAGTCGTTTTAATCTGGTCAGGAGTAAAGAATCCACTGTGTAGTCATGCAATATTAATCCCAGCCAGGAAACTTAACCAGCTGCTGCCTTTTATCAACAGACAACTTATGTTTTTTTGCGACGCCATATGCTGCCCGCCGCCGCCTCCTCCTCCTCTTCTCTCAGATTTCACTTCTCAGTTTCCATTGTCAGCCTCGTCTTGGCTTTTTATGATCCTAATTCTGATGGATGTATTCCAGTGTGAAGTGACTCAGCCGGGTGTGAGTGTGGCCCGTCCTCTGCCTCCTACTGCTGCCAGTTGGTGAGCGGGTGGAGGAAGCGCGGGGACAGTTTGGAGGAGACGTGAGCCGGCTGGTGTGTTGACAGCATCCCTCCCCATCTAATTGGGGCAAAGCAAACACGATTAGACCCAATCTGAGAGACCATCAGTGTCTTCCACCGCCGAGACGCTTCACAGTCGTGCGCGTTCTGCTGCGTGCGCCGCTGAGAGGCGGGCCGGCGCCGTTTGGGCGACAGCATCAAGCTGTCGTTTGGACAAAAGAGAAGTGACAGCACAACATGTTTACTACACATTATAACTTCATCTCCGGAGCACCTTTAAAAAACAGCCTTTTACTTTTGAGGGTTTTCTCAGCTTCAGCCGCTGTGACGGAGATATGAGTAAGTTCACAACAACTGGAAGGACTCGTGAGTTAATTAAGGAAGTTATGGAACGTCATGTTTAATTTGAAACCTCTTTTGTCAAAGTCAACAACCTTGGAAACACACTAATCCCCAACTCACCTCCTGCTTTGACACGATATAAACAAGTGCTTTTGGATCATTTTCTTCAATTTCCTCCTATTTTCTTCGAAAAAGCCGAAGCAGAATGTCCAATTATTTGGAAGTCTTTCTGTAATTTTCTACAAATGAAATTCCCCTGCAGTGATTGTCAGGTACAGACGGGGGTGAAATCAGGTGAGCTTCCAGCATGACTAGTGAAATTTGATGAGACATTTTCCAGCTCAATTTATCGCACTCAGGCATGAAACTGAAATCTCGACCTTTGTGCAGTTGTATCTGGGGCTTACACGATTTCAACACATTTCATTATCCTTGCGTTTGACCAAAAAAAAAACCCCAGCAGTGGTTTCAGGTGTAATTAATTCAGTATTGAGTGTTATGAAAGATAACATGTGTTTTAAAAAAAATCAAGGTGCATCTCAGGCAAAGAACCTCTTCCTTAGCTTCTGCAGATAATCCACCAGCACGGATAAAATACGACTTCCAGTAACCAAGAAGCACGACATCTGAGCAGGTGAGCGGCAAACAAGCTCCACACTGTTAAACACTTTCTTTCAGCCCATAGTCGGGAAAAATTTGCATCCAGTGAGCGAGCGGCACACAAGCAAATGTAATGCATTTCCGATGTAGAGGCGTGCGAGAGGTGCTAACTGATGCCTGCTGCGGCACGACAACATCCAATTGCATAGTTTACAAAGTGCAGCAACACAACTGCAGATCTGCACACGATGCAGCCCGGCGGAGTCGTGTGAAGAGGCTAAATGATGAAGCATAATGGATCCTCTCCACACACGTCTGCTACCTCTCTCCTGCCATTCTGCTGCCCTCACAGCACTCATTTGCACCGCCCACATATTATCATGTTGCCGGCACAAACACACACATTTACCTAAGATAATTACATGTGGGAATTTGCCTGCACAAATCTGTACAGTCGCTCTTTGGACGGAAAAAAATAATAATTCACTGTCGCCTCGGCAAAAAGCTCCAGCGGAGATAGAGGCAGATTCACGTCCATTAAGGAGACAGAAGTTTCCTCATCAGTTTGGTTAGTGTATTATACATATACTCATCAAAGCCATTAAGTAGCAATGATTGCATTTGCAGCCATTAGCCTGAATGATAGTTTTTGCTACTCTTGCTATTAGCTGCAGTAAAAATACATTTTGCCTATGAAACATTTAGTTGATGTTGTTCCAGAGTGAATAACAACCAGTTAAGCATCTCGCACAATGGAGATATTAAGCTGCTGCAGGAACTGAACCTTTTAACTCTGGACAAACAGTGTATTAAGGCCATAGTAGTTTAAAAAAGCAAAACCATAATAATATGAAAGTTGTGGAACTGGTGAAGGGGCAGAATAGTAGATCACATAGTATGAATATAAGACATGTTATACATATATAAGACTAAAGTTTGTGGGGAAATAACTTTTTTTCTGTGATAACAAAGTCAAATAATAAATATTACTTTATTACCGAATCTGGTTGCAAAGTATAAGTTTAACCGCTGCAGTTAAAATTCTCAGCAAGTGGCCTTTTCAAAATTAAGCGATGTTGTTCCTTGACACAAACCCCCACTTGTGAAATTGCGACTTTAATCTCAGAGAATTTCATATTTTCTCTCGCATATTTATGACTTTGTAATCTCATAGAATATTCAATTTTTTTCTCGTAAATTTACGACTTTAATTTTGGAAATTCAGAGTTTTCTTTTTCTCTGAATATTCCTTCCCTTTCACCCCTGCGTGGTTGAGTCAACTGTAGGAAACCACTCTGCTGGGCGTTTACAAGATGTAGTTGTTCTCCCCCTGTCTCATAAGGAGGAGTCATTTTCATAAATAATCAGGATATTTACCACAAGCTTTTAAAAACACAGCGGGCTCAAGATGCCCGTATATCTCCTCTGGTGCAAGCAGCCAAGAGATGCACAGCCAAGCTTTCCCTCTCTCTTTCTTTCTATGTCTCTTTCTGTCCCTGGAGTCCATTTGGAAAAAGAGCGAGAGATGCTCACACTATGATTATGGCTTCTTTTTTTTCAACAAATTATCAAAATGGGGCTGAGATTGATCCCGGAGAGAAGAGGAAGGCTCATAGCTGCAAATCACTGCAGCGGTTACACGAAGCAGGATTTGCCATTTGCAAGATTTCTATCTCTCTGGTCTTTTTACAGAAAATTGTTGTCATGACTGTCGACTGAAATGTTTGTTTGTCTGCTCGTCTGCGACTGTCGAGATTCTTCAGAAAAGTTAATTATATCATATGATTGTGTTTTTAATTCCTTCATCATATTTACTCTGGACCAGAAGTAATGGCAGCTGCACTGAAATGGTAACCATGCCAACAAACAGTCTTGCAGAACTGCTACTCTTTAATATATGTTAAAGCAACGCGATGGGACTTTTACTGAGGAACAGCGCCCCCTGCAGCCACACATCGAGATTAGGTCTGTTGGGCTGCGTGTAATTTAGTCATTTTCAAAAAGAAAGTCTTCACCACGGCTGAATCGAAACACAACTGAAATGTGGATATTACCCATGATGTCCGGCTTCCTGAACCTGAAGAGCTGCCGCTGTAACAAATCCACCAAACTCTATTTGGAATTCGTCATATTTAAAAAGTTTCCTGCTGAATATTGGACATAAACGCTGGTTTTTAATGACTTTTTAGTCTTTTAAGCTGATCTACTCTTCAGTTCAGCATAACGTTTGAACTTGCTGGGCCTGATTCTGGTGATTAAAGCTGCAGATATCAGTCAGAAGTCGTACCCGCTCACCAACGGTACATGGTGCACCAGGAAGAAGGCGTTCAGGGTGCGTGAACCATCAAACTCTTTTTGAAGCTGACATTTTAAAGAAAGAAATGTAGCAAAGTGTGGCTTTAATTCTTAAAAAGGTTTCTTTGTATTGTTGAATTGATTGCATCCTTGTACCTCATTGCAAATTGAGTTAAAAGTGCTAAGCAAGTGTGCTGCATTAAGATCAGTGTTGCTGCCGGTGTTTAAATACTATTGTGAAATTGTGGAAAGATGCTTCTTCCACGGCTGCCTCATAAATCACTGCTCTTTGCTGCCAAATCATGTTTTAAAACAAGATGTACTGTTGCTCTTTTAAGCCGATATTTTATATCCTCCTGACACTTAATGAATATAAAGTGTTGCTCAACTAGGCTGCAAATGTGTCCCTTTGTGTGTGTGTGTGTGTGTGTGTGTGTGTGTGTGTGTGTGTGTGTGTGTGTGTGTGTGTGTGTGTGTGTGTGTGCACAGGGGTGAGGTGGAGGCTGAGCTGAGACAAAAGTTAATAAAGCCTCTTTATCGGATTTGTTGTGCTGGAAAACACCCCCGACATATGGATGGAGGATTGGATGAATCCACTGAAGTAGATTCACTTGTTCCTACATCTGGTTTTGTCTGAGAGGAGCATCGCTGGCAGCGTCTCATAGATCCTCACTTGCACATATGATGCTTCTATGCAGCTTGCATCTTTATGTGCATTTACAGTATATATATTTGAATCTATATATATATGAGCCTCTAAGCGCAGCACAGAGTGAACAAGACCTATTTAGATAAGCCACAAAACAGGCACAGAGACATTTTGCTTTGATGAGCTCGTCGTTTTCACATTTCATCCCCACCAGTGTCCTTATTCAACAGATCTGGCAATAATTTAGGCTTCCTTCACATACAGTCATTTCTCTGAGCTTTTCCTCTGTGTGTGTTCCTGCCATTTCCTCCCAGAAGCAGTCTCCTGAGAGACAACACAGGGAGGTATGCATGAGCTGGATGCCTCCTTGACAACACCTTGGAGGTAAAAATCAATGTCTGCCAAACAAAGTGAAATGTTAGGCTGCAGCCGATACATGACAGATGAGGCTGAGGGTGGTATTTTCTGCGGTGAATGAAGACTGGGACGCAGGCAGCGCTGTCTGCTGGTGTCAAGCCGAGTCGGCGTTAGAGAGATTCTGAAGGACAGTGGGTCTGACTTCCCTGACTACTTTTATTATTGATTAACATGCTGCAGACACGTGTGAGAGTCACTCTGAAGTGGAGAGGGGTCGGGTGGGGGGGAGATGCGGTTGAAAATCAAGAATGACTGCACAGTAGATTAAACTTTAAAGGCCGGTTTCACTAATGAAATGCGATGCCGAGGCCACTTAAGAGACTTTGCCTGCAACCCGGGGTTGCACGGAAGTGAAGTCATCTTGATTAGAGTGGATCGGTGCTCAGATCACAACAGTGTCTTTGTTTAACGGCACAAAATCCTCAGATAAGTCACAATATTTGACAGCTGCAGGAGGTGGTCGTTTTTCCGAGCGGCTGTGCCTGAATATTTTTTCCTCCATTTTCCATTTCCCTGTGCAGAGTTTGAGGTAGAATGCGGTTTTTCCTCGGGAGGTTGAGCTCAGGTTCTGTGCAGCAGAATAGTATCGGTAGAAAGCAGCATGGCTAGCTTGGCACATTAGTGGGTGAAACACTGTGTTGCTTCCTCATGCATGATCAGTCTTTAAGACTCCAGCAGTGACCTCAGCACAGAGCCGTGGGCCGTATCATGTTTCTGATTGAGCATGCACCGAGCCTCAGAGGGTCGGCAGGTTGCATCGCAGTTCTTCATGTCAGGAGAAGCAGAGGGTGTTCTGACGGAAACATTTCAAAAAACACCAGTAGTGCTGGGAGGCTGAGCATCAAAGTGTGCGCTTATGCTGCGTGTGTGTGAGTGGATGTGTGTACACGGACCGTATATACAAACATGCGCTTGCACACATAAAGTTTACCGCTCATGCCCACCGAGGTTATTGACAGTATGAGGGGGAAAAGAAACAGCAATTCGTCCTATTATTATTATTATTAGTATTAGTATTCCCACCTCGTATTCTGCTGCTCTGTGGCCAAGAGTAATGCAGCAGTGGGGTATCAATTCACAGCCGTGGCCTTAAGGAAAGCTCTTTGGAAAGCAGAGGGATTTCCAGTCTGTGTGTGTTGTAACTGTAGCTCTGGAGACAGACTCTGAGAGAAAAATTCTTTGGCTTATAGGGAACTCTGTGTGGGAATGTTTGGAGGAGTCGGTCAGGAGGAAAACTAAAGGCCCCATCGTGCCTTGTTTTGTTCATTGTGGTTCATCTGTTCAGAGACGTGGGTGGCAACGCATAAATACATCTTGAATAAGGAACAAATGTTTACCATGTTTTTTACGAGACTTAGTAGCAAAGTATGTGAGACGGTGTTTTATAACTTTCTCTTTTGTGCTCTGAGAAACGCTTAAACTCTCACTCTAACCCTTACCCTTTAAAGAAGAATGCTATAAGAACGCTCGAATCTCATCCAGGAAATAATATACGTTTTTAGAATATAGGACTAGATGATGTCCAAGGGATGTTCACCATCTAGTCCTTTATTTAAAAATGTAATATATCAGTTGATTGTCCTGGTTGTTTTACATATACATTGTGTCAATAAACTTTATTATATGTGAGAGAATAAAAACATAAGCTTCACTTAATCTGAGTTCAAATAAAGAATATTTTCATGCAAAATATAGTTTGGATTTTTAAATAATTTGTGGTAAATGTGAGGATTTGCTGTTTTTTCTGTATCATATCTTATTCAACTTAAAATTTCAGGTTTTCCTTTGTTGCTCTGACTAAATAAGCGTTTTGACTATTTCACAGAAACCTCTGGGAAAAAGTTTCTTATGGACAAAGCAATGATCAATCAAGAAAATAATCAATTGGTTGCATCGACAAAACTAATTGATCTTAAAGTCAATGTTGTTATAATGATTATTGATTACTTACATCGTCAAATAAGCAAGGTTGGTTTTCTTTATTGTAAAACCAACTTATTTATTCCCAAATAATTGAGCATCTTTTAAATGTAATCAGATATTGTGTTGTAATAAGGCATTGCTGCGTTGTGTGTGTGTAGTTTTAATCTTAATAGAAATATGTGGGTATTTGACAGTTAGATTATAGAGACTCAGACTCAGCTAAAACTTTACGTGCTCTCGGGGAAGCAGGTTATAAAAACATCAACCTCTGTGCAATATTATATAGTTTCTTTATGGCGCCCGTTTCACTGTGTGTCAATGTGGTGAGAAAGATATACACTGTATAAATCTCCTTCTCCTCAAATTGTCCTACAATGGAGGTGAAAATTAGTCATCTGTGCGAGTGGAGTGCATCCAGTTGAGAACAATATGCCAACAATTAATCAGGGAAAAGATAGGCTTTCCCTTTCTTCCCATGGATCCCGCTTCCCTTTGTCTGGTTCTCCCACAAACTGGATGATTTGCGCAGGAAATGCAATTATAGCAGCCATTGGAAAAAAGAATGTGCCACTACAACCATGAGTGTTTTTTTTTTTTTTCCTGCACCAATTTCCTCGAGTGATTGGGGAAGCGAGCTGTAAATGAATGGGGAGGCACATGAATAGTTCTCCCGAGTACACATGTCACATTTCCATGACCCCTAAGATGATGTAGGCGACATCCTTCGTTCATTTAGACATTCAAATCTATGTATCACCCCAGAAGAAGAAGTTACTCCACACACTTCAGTAGCGCTGCTGTCGTTCCTGACTCTCAGAAGTTTGGTGCGTTTGTTTAAAATGCTTAAAAAATCCGTCTGTGAGCTTTTTTTTGAATGTTAAACAGCTTCGCCTTCGGTGGCCGACACTTAGCGAGGATTCATGTCGTCTCCTGTAGTTTCGGCATCAACACAACAAACCAGCTCTCACTGAAGAGCCATTCAAGCCAGGGCGGCAATTAAGACACCCGTCCGTGATGACTCCTCTCAATGCCGGCTCGGGTTCAAGCATGGTGACCCCTGTTTAAAAGAAAAGCAACACATCCTTTTCACGAGTGATTCACAGCGACGTGCTGAGTGGAGGCGTCTCTCTCCCGTGTCCCTGTTTCCCTGCTGCCTGGTTTGCTGATTTGTTTAGATTATACAGTTTGAGATACCGGCGCTCACTGTGGTGCTCAGCCATCAAAAAAGCGGCTGATGAAGTGACAGACGGAGGCAGGTTGCTGCTGATATTGCGATTATAACAACACGTCAAGGGCGCGCGCCGAACGGGGAGGCCAAGGATTTGTAGCCAACGCGGCTTTTGCAATGATGACAACATTTTTCTCCTGTTGACAAGCGACGGAGGAAGATTATTATTTTTTTTCCCCGGCGTTATGACAAATGAAGCTCGTCCACACAAGAGATGCTGCTAAAGTGGTTTAGGATTACGGGCCTTTTTTTAGCATCTCTCAGCATCTTGTTTTGGTTTATTATCCACGTGCACTTTTCTCTTGTCACATTCAGATCAATGCGTATGTTGCGAAGTGTCATTCGAAATGTGTTTAAACGACAACTTAATATGTGTTATGGACGTTTCCTGGAAGCTGGTGAAAGAAGAACTCAGGCAGAAGCTGGAGTCTTGTGCAGAAGGTTTTAATGAGGACTTGATGAACCAGAATGTGAAAGAATTTACAAACGCTAACAGATCAACGTGAGCAATTATCACCAGCAAGTCTGAAGATGTCTCCCGCAGCATCCCAGTTTATCTCCCTCTACTTCTGTCACCCATTACAACAGCACATCCATGAATGGCTGGAATGGCTGTGTCTCTCCGTGTTACATCTATGCATTCCTAAATCACATGTGTCTTATGTGTCTTATGTCTTTCATGATATACACAAAAGAGTTAAAGTCGGTGTCTCTCTGTCTATATGTGATATGAAAGTCCCTGAACGTACAATGTACTGTTTGTCCCTTTGTCTATAACCTGACCTTGGCTACTGCTAAGAGAGAGAAGGGAGAATCTGTGGAATTGGACAGGCACTATTCTCCTGTACAGATATAATGTGTAATATACAATGTACATAATATATAGTGGCATACACAGTAATGCTAGAGGATGATCAAAGATTCCTCAACAATATGGTCATAATAGGACAGTGCTGTGTTTATAGCCTGTAGATCTGGTAAAGATCAAGTCGAGCAGGTTTTAATCGTTCTCCTCTAACTTTGAAATCTTGCATCGATGTTTACAGCTTCTCGTTGATAACTCCAGGCTCTTTTCCACTTGTCAGACGCCGCCGCTGCCGCTTCTCTGGCCTGACGTAAAGACACACGTTGAACTACTGAATTACGGGCACTGGCTCGTAAATAGCCACTAGCGTTTGTGTACTTCTGTACATCTGTTTTTATTTCTCCGTATAGTGTATGTAATGTAACCTTGGCAAGAGAAGAAAGCAAACTCCTCTACTGGCAATGGGAGACAAATACATGCATTTATCTGCCTATTTGTTGTAAAAGATGTAAATGTCAATGGTGCCTGACATTTAAATGTTCATTTGTGTTATTATTTGAAACTCAATATACTGTTACATTGGAACTAAATATAAGGACTTTTAAAGCTGTTTAAAATCAACATTTATTGATACCCATTCAAAATCTTTACTGTAGAATTTAATATCACTTGCTCAGTTGACAATGACTTCATCCTGATTGGTTCAGGTCTGTGTGAGCAGTGACACATTCCTGTGTCATGTATTCATGTGTTTCCCGTGCTGACTGACGCTAACAAACACTTTACCTGGGTGTGAACAAAATCTCTCTCTGGACAAACAAGGACGGCGAAGCTGTCCACACATGAATAAATACAACTAAGTGTTTTGTCAGCAGGCTAATTGTCAAAGCAGCTTTTGAGAAGGAGTGTAATTGCTATGTAATCGGAGAGCTGTCAGGACGAACTGCTAAGCAGTCATCATCTGTAGGATGATCTGCCATCTGCAGCGATGTCTGGGTGAGAGTGAGGGCGAGACAGAGAGGGAGACAGAGAGAGAGATGGATGGACAAGCACGATGGACGTGCGGCTGCTTAGAATCATTGTGCGTCTTCGGCGGCTTTAAGTTTGCGAGTGTATTTAAAAATAATGCATTTTTTTAAATGAACAGCAGTCGTCGGATGTGAGTTGACGCTTGTCCTCTGTATGACTGAGGAGCAGCACATCTACTGTGGGTAAATGGATTGATGCCTGTTTTCTTTTTCTTTTTTTTTTCCTGTACTGCAATGATTATGTAACCCCTGAAATATTGGTTACATCCTGGTTACCCTGCAGAGAAATGTCTTGAAAGAAATGTCTGCGTTTGATCTGATAGAGAGTCAGGAGGAGAGTGGGCAAAGAGGTGAGAGCAGTGGAGGTGCTCTGGCTGGAAATTTGATGGAATTCACAAAGCTGCTGCTGCTGCTGCTTCGTCTTCCTCCTCCTCTTCCTCATCTTCTACTTTTTTTTATTTTTTTCCTCTAAACCCCAAGCCCCTGAAAATTGCCAACTCTCTTTGCAGAGTAAATCCCCAAAACTCACCTAGGGCAAGGTTGTTCTAATGGTCCCGAATTCCACCGGGCACCACCCCCACCACCACCTCCCTCCCCCTCCCTCACCCTCCCACTCCACCCCACCCTCAGGGCCACCCAGTGAGGAGACTCTGCCGTCTCTTTTTAAGAATACTGCCGGCACCGGAGCGGAGGTGAAGAGAAAAACCAGGCGCTGATGAGAATTAATTTATTGATTTGACATATATAAACATGCTACCGCTAGTCTCATCCTGGAGTTCATCCATTATTCATTTCAAATAAAACTGAATGGGGATTTATTCTTCCTGGTAGCAGTCTGCCATTTTATTTTTCACATATTATTTGAAATTTTGCAGCGCGGAGATGCTGCAGTTTTTTGAATGTAAGTTATGAATATTGTTGTGTAAATGCTGCTATAGAAAGGAAAGCGGTGACCTCTTAAGGTTGCTCTATTTTGATGGAATTCTTATGATGAACACATCCTGCAATTTTCCTATTGATGAAGGGCCGGCCAGTCAAAGCAAATGGCCTTTTCAATTCCATTAGTAGTTGCATCAGTCTCTTAATGGAGAGTAAAATGGCATAAGACCTTTCGCTGTAGTACTTACACAATGAATATGAAAAGGCTTTCACCGAGTTTTAGTGAGTGCAAAACGGCTTTTAATTGTGTCCTGACTCTGTGTCGGAACATTACAGTGAGTGCGGTGTATTCAGAGCTTTCATCGGAAAATGAGTGAATATTTTAGAAACCCATTGGGTCCGATCGTCTGAGTCAAGAGGTGACAATGAAAAAGTTTGAGAAAAATAAGATGAAATTGAACTTGCTTTTTCCGAACAGGATGAATATTTCAAAAATCTAAACCATTTTAAATGACTATATCAGAAGCATATTACATATTGTAGGATGTTTTCATGCCTGCAGGCATTTTAAGTTCACTTTGCCAATTGTTTGTTTGTTAGTAACAAGGTTAACGTAAAAACTTCTCAATTAATCACCATGACACTTGTTGGAAGGATATGTTATGGGTCAGGGAAGAACCCATTAAGTGTTGGTTTGGATCCAAGAGTTGCGTTTCATTTTCTTTGACATTGAGAAACAGGCTATTCAAAAAAACATTTTCATTGATATCTAGAAGATTTTTAAAAATTCCACCAGGTTCAGGGTTCTGATATTTTTGTGTGTATTTACTCTGTTGAAGATCCACATAGAAAATAAGAAAAATATTTTTTAGAAGCAGCTTTCAAATATGTTCTGGCTCGGTATTCAAGGATTGTCAGTGCCCTACTCAGAAAATATATATTTTAATAATATACAAGGTGGAATCAACAAGTTCCAGGAAGTTGTTGTGAAATTTGAACTCAAAATGAAACAAAAACACACCATTTTAAACATTATTAACTGTGTCAGAAATAGAGTTTCTTGAGAAAATGACAAACTGTCGGATGTTTTCCCGCCTGCAGTCACTTCCAGTTCGCTGACGCAGCCCGATGCACTCGTCTCCTGTGAAGAGAAAAACCCTCTTAAGTGTTAAGAGCAACCGAAACATAGAACTACTCCTGGAAGTGTTTCTGTAAAAACACTGAAGCTTCATAAAGCATCATCTGATAGATATTGCAAGCATCATTAAGACGGGAATGAGTCTGTCATTTTAGCGCTGGCATGCAGTATTAATCACAGAGGTCCTTTAAAGCATGTTGCTGATGGAGATGATGACAAGCTGACGTTGAGGAATTATGCAAAGGAGGCATCCGTCTTGATCTGATTTCAAAGCAAAGCCCCATAAACCACACAGCTGTTTCATCTGCCTTCCCAGCCACTGAGCTTGCACTTTAAAGGCCATCTTAATTCCCTGTGTGTCTCGATGGAAGACAGGGCCAGGCTTTTCTTAAAGGCTCATTGTTTAGTGTTCCTATTTAGAAAAACACTCACACACACACAAGCCAATATATGCAATGCAGTGGATAACCTAATTCAAAGTGCCACGGTGCCAAAAGTCCATATTTTAATATATATCTTGGTTCTGCCCCAGCGGCTTTCAAACCTTAACTGGAGTAAACTGTGCCGCTGCACCGCTGTCGCCACCGTGCCGCGTATCGCTCATTACAGGGAATCACATTGAGGTTATCACTCGTGGGGTTTTCATCATAGAGAGACTCTTTCCTGAGTGTAAAGCTGTTGGTCAGAAATTGCATTCAAACCTATGCCTCAAATTGGAGGCCAGACCCCACTGTGCCGTGCAGCACTCAGACTCACCAGCACCTACTGTGCTCAGGGAAATTGAGTGCTCCGAAAAGGAAATGGAGTCGTATCTTTTCGAGGTTGCACACTGTTTGAAAAATGATCGGTATACAGCCCGATGGTGTAAAATATAGACATGTGAAGGGAAAACTTTTGATCTCGACAGCACTCCGATTGAGGGGATGATAAAAACCCTTTAAATTAGATAAAAAAAAAGTTTGAATGCATAATTAATTACTCAAAATCCACAGAGAAGTCGAGTTCCACTTCTGAATACTTAAAAGGGCAGAAGTTGGCGATGAGTAATTTCGCAATGGCTCAGCTGACCAGTGCACTTCTCATGTTATATGTGCTGCTGTTCTCGGGGGGGGGGTGATGTTTGTTGTGGCGCTCACTGATGTTGCTTCTTCCTTGATATGACTTGGTGAACTGTACGGTAATGATAGTTGAGTGAAAGAAACAATGATTGAATTTCGTCATTTCATTCCAGCTGAAACTGGAGTGAATGGTCGCTAGGCAACCTTTCTTGTGCAGGCTACAAAGAACCGGCACATGAAAGCCTCCGAGAAATGAAGGGAAATATTTGTTTGGATTCATGATTTTGTTTGGGGGGAAAAATGCACATTCTCTGAGTTCAAACATTTTATTCTCAGACTTGTACAGAAAACAGATTTCCCTCCTGATTGAACAATCATGCTTGAGTCCTTAAACGACTCCAGAGCGACAGTAGAAGTCTGCAAGTTCTTCTAAAAGAGTCTTCATTTATCAGAAAGAAGATTAAAGATAGACTCAACATATCAAAATTAACTTCTGTTTAAGGTAAATCGTTTCACCATTGATGCCTTCGACTCTTTTTTGGAGCCTAATGTAGAGCAGAGCAAAAAATTGCCCTAGTTCTGCTTCCATTGCTTCCGTCCTCATGTTAATTCAGAGTCTTCTACCCAGTTTCAACCCATTACAGAGTCAGTGTGGAGGAGTTAAGTCATGAGTAACGCATGAGCTCCTCCTCCTGCATCCCGGATACCATCCGCACTAAACTGCTCAAGGTAGTACTTTACACTGTCAGCCCGTCATTTGACATATTTTTCACAACTCACTGGCCCCTGGTTCTTTTCCAGGCAGTTTCCAAGCACATCATTATTCAACCGTTGCTGAAGAAATCTCATTTGGATCTTCCCTTTTTCCCGAAATAATTAAAAGACCAGTCTCCAAAAATGTCTTTTTTATAAAGTTTTGAAGAGAGTAATCTCCTCTCAATTTATTTCCCCTAAGCCCAGTGTTTTTAACAGTTTCCAATCTGGTTGTAGCACACTTCATAGTTCTGAGTCAGCGCTTGTTAAAATTACTAATGACCTATGGCTGACTGCAGATTGTTCTTTTGGGTTTTAAGTGCCGCCTTCACTACTGTTAATCAGAGAATCCTCTTACATAGCTTAGAGACTTGGGTAGAAGTCAAGGGCACGAATCTCTTATCCGACTATCACCTCATGAGTTGAACCGTCTGGGTCACTCTCGGTAAATCCACCTCCTCAGTGGCTCAGCGGGGGGGTGGCGTCCCCCAAGGCTCTGTTCCCGGCCCCCTTTAGTCTTCCATATGCACGCTGCCTCTTGGTCAGGTTATTCAAAGTCACCAGGCTTCTTGTGATTTCCACATCAGTCATTCGATTGAAACCCACAGGTACGAGCAGCGTTTCCAATCTAACAACCCGCGCCTGTGATATTAAATCGTGGAGGTATCGTGATGTCAGCGATGATGAGTGTTAGGTCCTAGTGTTCGGCCCCCTCAACTCCATCAGCTCCCTTTGTGCATATGTCTGTCGAATAATATTCCACATAATATTCCACAGTATACCTTTGTTTTGATGACCAAGTCAGAAATGTTGCTCAGTCTTGTTTCTTGCAGCTGTAATAATTAGGTCACTTCTATCAACTGCTGATTCAAAGAGTTGTACGAGCTTTTATCTACAGACTGTGTGATGGCCGCAGCAGCAACCACACAAGCTGAAACTCAGTAACATGGTGGTAAACCCCTCTTAATTCCTAATTTGCTTAGTTCTTTCTTTTTGCAACACACCCACTTCATTTATTAAATAACTGGACACATTTTGATTTCATACAACACACTTTTATTTATTAAATATTTCTGTGATAATTTATTACGTTTTCTTTGAGTTACCAGTTCCTGGGGGTTGTTGCGGGAGTCATCTGGCCATTCAGCAAAAGGAGGCCTAGCCGCAGCAGACCACCTTAAATGGCTTTGAGTCCTAATTGGACTGCACCATGTCTTGTGCTATCATGGGGAAGGACATCATTTCCTTATCTTGATTTGTAGTTGTTAAATCCCTGATTATTGTTTGATATTTGTATTTAGTTAATTTCCCTTAGCTAATATAATATGGTCTTGTACTGGGGTGTTATGTTGTGGCTGTAGTTTGTTTTCAATGTTAGTATGTCTGAATCTATCCCCCTCTTTGGTATTGAGTGGCTTGACCAGCCACCATATATGTTCCCCCATCTCGTTTTTTTTCTTGGTTGTGATGCTGTTAACTGGTCTCCAGCAGTTACAGGAGGATAGTTTAAGAAATTGACTATTTGTGAAATTTATCTTTTTAAAATTTTGTTAATGAAATTCAAATTAAAAAAACAACCTTTTTTTTAAAGAAACCCTGTGGCTCTCTAGTCTTCCTGCTCGGTCCCTGACAGACTGTACGAGAGTTTCATCTCCCTCCACCATGCTCGGCTTATTACCTGGACAAAGAAGCACAACCGCATAGATTTCATATTGATTTTGGAATTGAACTGCTCACGTTTAATGGCACGAAACGATCTCCCTTTAAAATGCTTCTCCGGTTCTATTGACGTGTTATAGAACCTCTTGACCATTGAGATCTGCTCCCAGGTCAGCGCTGGTGCCAGAAGACGACCTGGCTCTCGCTATTAGAGCCTCCGCACTATCTGGCACTTTCCACCTGCTAAAGTTAGACACCCCTAAGTCTCAAACTTCTTAAATCCTCTCGTGGAGCTTTTGGGAAAATGTTTGACGTCACCAAACACTATTATCGTCTTTATTTCCGTAGACTCACCGTTTCATTTCATCCCTTTCACAGCTAACTGAAACACAGCGGTTCTCGTATTAGCTCTTATTTATACCCCCAAAAAAGGCTTTGTGTGCTTTTTGCAAAGTATGCATACAGTCGGTTTAATTCAGTTCATGGGGTTTTATGTTCCCGCGGTCCATTGTGGGATTATGCCGTCAGATTTGCCGCATGTCAAATCCCGCTCCTTTGAAGGTTTTGGGATTGTGTGTGTTTTCAGAACATCAGGCTCAGCTTTAGCTTTCACCTAAAACACGGAGCATTGCATGTCACAGCTCCGTCGTGCCTTTTTCAAAATATCGATTCCTCGGAAATTGATTCGAGATCGACCGTTTGTACTCATCTTTGTTGCATCTGTACCTTCCCAGTTTACATCATCCGTTATGCACCTACACTATACAAACCTTAATAGGTGTGAGGTCAGTCTGTGCTGCATTCTCCACCTCTCATTGTGAGAACAGCACAGCGAGCGGCTGCAAACTACACAAGGGCAATCAAGACGCTGACGTGCACTGTGAGCCGACGGATCAATACGCAGACACAAGGATAAATGGATAGAGATTTGTGCAATATCTGTCATGTATCTTTATTTTGTAATGCGTAATGGGAGGCCAAATTGTTTACAGGGGATTGACTGTGTAATATGGGGGCGTGTGATAATAAGATGTTGTTTGCAGGGTAGCAAACAACAGCAGCTATTTTGTGTTGTACAACATTCTGGCGTTTATTATGTTTTTTTTAAGGGGACGCTGCACTTATTTCTAATGAATTCTTATTTCACTCGATTGCTTGAAATTGACTCTGGGTTGGTTTTGCTTCATAATAGACAAAACATAGTTCCTCTTAACCTTTACTACCAAAAAATAATGTTTTCCAGCTCACGTTCCTCTTACCTAAACATTGGATGATTCTCCTCTGCTGCAGAGGGAAGTGGGGCTTGTGGTTGCTGCAGGCTCTTACGGTGGAATCAGGCCCCGAGGTGAAGTAAAACCAGCCCGTGTCAGTAGATAATCCACATTTCTATTAGCCTACTTAGCACTTTTCTAATAGGGCTCACCGTCTAGCCCAGGAGATGAGTGGAACGTCTTGTATTCATTATCACCAAGTCACGGCAGACGTATAATTTTCAAATGCCGATCCCACAGTTTATCTCAGGTAATTCATATCCTAGGACTCTGCCTCTGAATAAGGTTGTTTTGGGTTATGAGGGGATCTCGTTTTGATTGGGTTTGATCAAAGTCTTTATCACAGGCCACAAAAAAGCAGGAGAGAAAAAAAAACAACTTTCATTTGGCTCCTGGTGATTTTGCTTTTATGGTATTTATAGGCACATGCTGCTGCTGTGTAATTGCGGTCGGGAATCAGTGAGATTGGTCGTGTGCAGCAGCCCTGTGCACTCTGATAACTCCGGAATCCTCCTGATATATCAACAGCACAATGTCAACAGTCTCCAAGTCTATTTGTCTTCCTGTTTGTTTCCGCTCGGATGAAACAGATGTTCTCGAATCCATTATGTTGTATTTAAGGAAATGCAAGTAATCAGTCACAAAATAATTGGAACAACTGGCACCTGCTAAAACGTTATTGCAGCTTCCTGCAGTGAATTTGCGGGGAGCGGTTTTACTCTCTGTAATCATTTCCTATTGCAGTAGTTTTTACGGTATACTTTATATTTCTTTAGTATTTCCAGTTTGAACGTGGGAGGGAGAATTTGAATAGGCTGCTGGTACTGTAGCTTAAAGGTTTTGGCCCCAAAGCTTTGGAAATGACGTCCTAGCTCTACTCCGTTTACTGTGTGCAACCAAATTCAAGGCTCATTTATCTGCATTGAACAGCTTCTTTTATGCACAGAAGGGCGCACAGAGTAAAGTGGAACCACGTCGACAAGGACAAAAATTGCATGGTCACTAATGGCTCCTTTCAAAACAATGAATAACGTCCTTTCAGTGAAGTAGCTCCGTCTTGCCAATAGCACGGAGCAGATTTTGATCCGTAGCTCCACAAGGTCTTCATGCAAGGTTGAGAATGCAAAAAAAGTTAAATCATGCACCCTCACAGACCTTCAGCCGTCATACGTTTTGAATTGAACTCCTTTAGGCTTTATAAAAATTCATGCTGTCAATATAAAAACAACTAAACAACTCCTAAAAGACGAATATCCGGAGCTTTCTCAATCTTCTCCGAGCCTCTGTGAGGAAAGAAAGACGATACCCATTTGGGGCTCGTTGGAGCAAATCAGAATTGTCAGCACTGTGGGTTTTTACCTTTTTAAACAGGGAAGATGGATAGATAATCACCACATGCCATTCTGGGGGCCAATTACACAGCTTTGTGTGAAATTGGAAAACCTGTTCTCTCAGAGCTCTAATGGATGTTCTGGTCATTAGTTATTTGAGAGTCTTCACTGGCTGTAATCAAACGTGAAACATTGCGTTAAGCGCCCATAAAAGAACAGCTGCCTCTCTAAGTGACCTTCTGTTTAAGAGAACCCAACTGTCAGCCGTTTGGCGTTTTGCGACAATTATTATGTGTGTCGCCATAAAAGCAGCACTTATTTCCCTTCTTTTTGCAGTGGTTGCATCTCATTTTAATGTCTTGCTCTCGGTTGTATTTACTTTTGCGGGTCTGTTAGGTGGCTGTACGCTGTCATATCTTGCACACAAGGCAGATGCATAATCTCACCCATCTGCTGTCTGTTTACCAACCCAGTCTCTTAACTCTGGGTGCAATTTAAAACCATCAGAGGAGATTACTGCCTTTTGGATTTTTGCTACTGCAAGAATACTCTTAATATTCTGATGTCTGTGTGTTTCTCCTCAGGGGATCATCTATCCAGTCCGCAAGGCCCTCCACCTCTGCCACCAGCCCCACCCCCACACAAGCAGCACCCGTCCATCACGTCCCTGAGCCGAGGCTCACTGGCCAATCACAGGAGCCCGAGCCCTCCGCCCACAGGCGGCCTGGCGGCCGACTTGCAGAGCACGGCAGAATGCGTCCAGCTGCAGGACAGCTGGGTCCTGGGCAGCAATGTGGCCCTGGAGAGCAGGTGAGTGACCCACGATGACCTCCAGCGGGAACGGGAAACTCAAAGCCAGGTGTTCACGATGAGGCAATTTTCACTGAGTCAGAAAACAAATTGATCCAGAAAAAAATGAGCGGAGGCATTTTAAGAGTTTAAAGGACAAGGTGATGTTTAAAATTGTAATTTGATTTTGGTTAAATTATGGGTTTCGTGATTGTTATGCGTCAGAGTATTTTACAGGGCTTTCCACAACGATATGGAGATGCCAACCTGTGGGCAAATCCATAATTTAAACCATAGTAAATAGCAGTATTAACTATTTCTTTTAATAATATTAAATTTAATAGCTTTATTGCCTCTTGCTCTCAGCTTGGTCTGATTAATTCACTGGCATGTTTGATGTGTTTTTGAAATATTGCATATTGGCCATATTCATAAAACTCAATCTGGCAGGTTTAACAGTGACTGCAGTGTGTTTTTTTTTTTTTAACAACCGGAATTTCATTAATATTTGTGTTTCTCAGCTTCCACATTAACTTGGTTGTCGCTGTAGTAGATAGTCTCACGAATATCCTACATCTTCCCCATGGCAACAGTGGAGCTGCCGAAAAATTGATGATTTAAACATTAAATATTAATGATAATGTTAATCATTCTCAACACCTGATTTGTTTTATTAATGTGCTTTAGTGATACACCTGCAAACATTGATGGGTATTAAAATGATAATTCATAACAGGACTTACAATATTCAAGTGTGTGTTGTAAGAACTACAGCTCATCCTGTTAAATTATCGCCGTACATGGTTTAATATGGGAACTGCTGAGCTTGATGAATACAGCTATATTTTTTTTGTGAAGGACTCTTATTTCTGCTTTCTTTATGCACCTACAATTAAGAGCTGATCCTAAATCCAACAGAGCTGCAGGAAAGCACATGATTAGAGTGAACGGTGGGAATATCAGAGAGCGAGCCAGTTAAAATCAGAGAGGCTATAACTTAACAAGAAACTTGGTATAAGCAGACTTTGTCTTACATCAAAATTTTTGCTGTGCAAGATAACCGTCCACTGCCAAGTTCTACCTCCTGAAAACATCAGTTACATCTTTCTTAATCAGTGAGCTCAAAATATCCTGGCAAATGAACTGCGGTACATTGTGCTCTGACTCAGAAACAACCTCGAGTAGATGATTGCGTTCTCGCCTGATATCTCCCTGGCACGAGAACAACCCTCTCTCTTCCTTAGATGAATGTAAACTTTGAAATATCCGTCTGTGGCGGCGTGGAGAGCAACAACTTCTTGTGATCTGACTGAATCAATCGGGATGTGCGGTGACAGTTTTGCTTTCTCGGGAAGACGCGGCGATTGAATACTAACCGCTTGGTGACCTTGGGCTGTCATCGACGCATCGACGAAAACAATATGTGCACACCTATCATCAGGTGAAGCATAAATCACCATCAGCACAGTGGACTCTAAATCAAGTGCTTGTCAGTGGGTGGGAACTGAGAGCCGCCGAGGACCAATGGGGCCAAAAGGGAAGGCCGCCAGGTTCACCACATAATTGCACATGTCATGAAAACTACCGGGTTAGCAAATGTAAGCACAAGCCGGAGAGAGAGTATTTATTATGCTGCCTACAGGGGGCGTCCTGGCCCAGCACGTACAGTAGACACAAGGGGGTGATGCTCTTTTGAATCCTCACCATCGATATGGATTTGTTATCCTTCCTCAGATGCAATCACACGCTACATTTGACTGAGAATTAGTCAGTTGATTGAAAAGAAAAATGTTTCAAATACAAAACCACAGTGTTCTGATGTTCTTCTAATAAATTCCCACTGACATGACCTCCTTGAGAACGAAGCACTCACTTGACGGCATTAGCTACTTCTGCACTAATTAACATTAATGAATTATGTGCGTGTGTAACCTCTAATAAAAGTGGTGGTCTTCAAAGCACCACTGTGCTAATTTGACTCAATAGCAACCGGCTTTCATGGAGAATGGCTTTCATTGTTCCTCCTAAATGAGTGAAGTGCTGCACTGTGTGACTGCGTCTGTAACGACGGCTCATTAGAACGTCGGCGAGTGGGTGAAGTCACCGATCCCGCTGTGATCGCACTGTAAAAAGTTAACACGGAAAGTTTGATTTCGGCTTATTTACTCCTGTAGCTGTAAAGGATCAAACACGTGCGTCCGAAAAGTACGAAAAAATTAAGAACGAGCACAGCAGAGCACGTACCTCCTACCCAGGTCTTTGGATTTAACCATAATTATGGTTTTTAGTAGTTACAGGTTTGCAGCTGTAATTGTTTCCGTGGAGTGAAAATAATAGCGAAGCCCCCTCTGACAAAACCACATTTAAATACTTTTGGATCAGCACCAAAATTATGCACAATTTTCTAGTTTTTTCATCGAGATCCATTATTTATTCCCTTGGAAACTTGGTGAAATGTCAAAAATCGGCCAATCTGGATACAGCACCTTGAGGCTTCCTGCAGAGGCCACAGGTTTGATTCCGATCCAGCCCTTTGCTGTGGGTCTGTGTCCCCAAATCACACTTACTCTCCTGTCAGTAAAGGAGAGATCTTCACAAAAACATACACAACACAATCTTTCAGTGGTAGAGGAAGAGAAATAACATTTTCCAGGATCCACCATTTCCTCCAGAACTGTGCCAATTTTTAATGGGATCTTTCTCGGCCTGAGTTCCATTCTTCCACCAGGTTTAATGTGTTTAGTTTGTTAGTTTTTGTGTCATCCTGCTCACAAACAAACAAGCTAATGGACAGGGGTGAAAACACATATCAGTCAATATTCTATTAATGCAAACACAGTATAAAAAATCTCTCAATTTCTGAAGATTTACTTGTGATCGCTAAATAACACAAACACAAACTAAAGCAGGACGATGACGGACGAGATATGAGATGTTCTGATCCCAGGCTGCGGATTATCAATTATCCCCTCTGCAGTTTCTGTCTCCGTGAGAGAAACAGATTTTATACTCGAGATAAATCTATGAAATGATTCCACTTCTGCCTGGTGCTAGCTAAGACCTCTCCACTTAAAGGGCTCAGCTCGTCGTCAACAGAGCAGGGACGGAGCTGTGCTGTGTCCTTGCTGTTTAGAAAAAAACTGACATTTAGATCTTTAAAGTGTTTGGAATAATTTTTAAAATAAACCCCCTCAGGGTTCCCGGATGAACCACTTGACTCCCCTCCAATAGCATTTGATGATTTATTCAATTAGCAGCATTCCATTCAGTTTCATTATGAAAATGAATTGCTATATCTCCTAGGAGGCCACTGCACATACGTGGTAATTACGCCTGAGCGGCACTTCATCCTTTCTTTAAAATCGACCATATCAGCATGTGTGAAATCTGTATTTCTGACGCCTTCGCAGCCGGAGCTATAAGTTCCCTGAGTGCTCGGCTGGATGAGATACAGGTAGGTGTCTGCTCTTACATATGTATGTCCTTTCAAGCCCACTTCAGCATTTTCTCTCCCTCACTTGGAAACCAGAGAGGTTCAGCGAGACATTTCCGAATGAGGCTTTTGAAGCTCTGCCCAGCCACACGGAGCAGTTCTAAATGTACTGTCAATCCTCATTGGATTCGTGTGTCAAGGGAGTCCTTTGGTGAAATGAAATTATGTCTCAGCTCCAGAGTCATCATGTGGTGCGGCGTCCCACAGACAGCGGCGTCTCCTGATGGAAAAATGTGTTGGAATTGTTCTCACGGGCGGAGAAAAAGAACAGCAGAGGTAATCCTGCTGGGATTTGGCTTTTTTTTATGGTGTGTGCGCGGGTGCGTGGAGTTGTTTTGTGGGATGCACGTGTAAACCGTGAGTCAGACAGTCATGCTTCACATCAGAGGAGGGACATTGAACTTCTCTTTTGTGCGCCAGCCACAGTGTCAGGTTCGCACCAGGACTGATTAGTCATGTGGAAGCTAGCAGCCAACTAGCCATCTGGAATAGAAAGAAGCAGTGATGCAGTGATAGCTGGTTACCTGCCAAAGAGGATGGCGGTGTAGACAAAGTGGTAATCCTCAAGATATATATTTTTTATTTTTTTCTCCTCTTTCTCATGTGTTTTCCTTTTTGTTTATTTTGCCAACATCTCCGGTGCCAAGCACACATTTCACTGACTATTCCAGAGTTCTGCAATATTTTTCCTTTTATTTTAGGGCACTGTGTAAACTGTTGCCGCTGCTGGCAACGCAAAGTGCATCTGTTCCAGATGAGTTTTGGCAGCGACTGTAAAAGCTTTCACGAACAGAGGCTATACAGATAGTGAAGAGCAATCTAAATAGTTCAGTTCATATAAAAAATACATTACACGTTACAAATTTAACCTGCTGCAGCTTAAATACGCATTTTTCCTGTGGTGGAAACATGTCTGCACCATTATTGTCCTTCAAGATGAAGCCACAGAGAATGTGACTCACTAAAGTGTACAAAGCAGCTCTTCTCCTAATCAAATTTGTTATATATACTAAATTCCGTGTGCACACAATCTGAGCACTCGGAGGGAGTTACTCAAGATGGCACCAGGGTGTTCAAGGCGCCACTGAAATATAACCACACGGTCGTGGATTTCCCAGAATAGCCGGTGTTGGCCGAGCCCCTGTGGACCGGGCAGGTGGCGACCTGGCGTCTGAGGCCGGTGGTGTGAGAACCAGACGCAGCGGTGCCTCCACACATCTGCACTCCTTCCTTTTTTTTAAGTATTTTTCTCCGAGCGTGGATTAAAGCGGCCGGATTATTCCCGACTCTCACCTTGCAACGCTAACTCGGAGCAGCAGCTAATGGGCAGATAACGTGCTCTGAGGGCTTTGATTTGCATTGTTTCTGCTGTGCTCTCTCACCCCCCCCCCCCCCCCAGCTGGAGCTTATAGCGAGAGGCAAAACCTCCCACTCGGTGTTTAGTCCTTTGTCCTCTGTGAGGATGTTTTCAAATGTCATCCCGATGACAAGCGCTGTTGTGAGAGCAGAGGAGAGCGGGCTGGCTGCTGCTTTTGTGTAGCGGGGCTTCTCAATGGGACACGCAGCGGTGCACACAAACACACACCGCGCTCACACTGACACACAAGCCATTCATTTGCTCGCCTCCCCCCCCCCCTCCCTCCCGCTCTCACACTCTCTTGATTGTCTCTTCTCTGTCTCCCTCCCTCCTTCTCTCTCACTCGCTCGCTCGCTCTCCTTCTCCCTCTCTCACTCCCAGCGTACGACGTCCCTATCACCGGGCCAGCCTGGATTAGCATAGTAATGTGGCGTGTTGCATCACACTCGGTGTAATCAATTACGGCCGCTCAAGCCCATGTGCGGAGCTGCAGACGTTTTACACTGGTCCGTTGTTTGTTAATCATGTCCGACAGCATTTCATCTTTAGACCCCTTCATTCGGCTCTTTAGAAAAACATGGAAAACATCAGCAACCGGAATTACTTTAAACGCAGAGTGCAATAAATGTCCAGTGTCGGAAATTTGTCTGGCAAACGCCGGTTCTAACGGATTCTAACTTTCACTTTCACTTTGCAGTTGTAGAAAGCAAAAGGGATATAAATGTGTGTGATAAAACTGAAGTTTAAACCACCCTCAAGGTGCCATATGGTTCTTGTGAATCACAATTTCAATTCAAACACTTTATATCTTACTCCGCCAAGGATTTAACAATTTGTTCCGTGTTTGTTAGCTTGCAGGATTAAGCAGAAATAACCGAACCCATTTTTTGGACTGATGGGTCAAATGCCCCAAGTAAGAGCCCATTCAGTTTAGGTTGGACATATTTGAAATGACAGAATAAGGTGTTAGCCTTTAGGGAGGTTTTTCCTCTCTGAACACCTTCTAGTTTGAAATATTTGTTACCTCTACCTTTGTTTATTTGTTTCTTTTAAGCAAGATTACGCAATATAAAACTGGAGGGATTAACACAAAGCTTTGTGGAAGGATCAGGGAAGAAGCTGTGAAATTTTGTGGACAGATCTGTATCAGGAGATATGGCGTTTTTTGAAGTTTTCTCTCATTTCCTAGGGAATAATGCCTGCATCAGACTGGTAGTTTGTTTTCTGTTTGTTTGAATCTCAGTGACTTTTGGGCCTCA
Source organism: Limanda limanda (assembly GCF_963576545.1). Lineage (NCBI taxonomy): Eukaryota > Metazoa > Chordata > Actinopteri > Pleuronectiformes > Pleuronectidae > Limanda > Limanda limanda. Next base: position 23,270,724 of record NC_083645.1, on the reverse strand, counting down.
ACAGCGATAAGCAGCACTCTTCTATTCTATTCTTTCTTTAAGCAAATCCAGATTTGGGCAGATCCAGGGCGTCTTTCCCTCCTTTTTAAACATAGGGAAATAGGTTGTTGTTATTTGATTTGTTATTTTTCCGACTTCCTGTGTTCTGTAGCACTGCAGCTCCGATACAGACGAGTCATTGATGTTTTTAGTTCAGGTGTCTCTCACTTGGGAACATCATGTACTAACTTGGTGGATAAATAAGAGCACAGGTAGATGTTTTCATTTACAGGCCAAACTGTTTCCAGAAATCATCAAGCAACTTGCAGCAGCTACTCGCCCTCCCCCAAATAGAGTGCACACCCCTGCCAACACACACAGACACACACACACACACAGAGACACACACTCACACGTCCTCGTCGCTTCTTGTCCACCTCATCAGATTGCATCCACTTACACTTAACTCCCCAGATAGCGGTGTCTATTTGCCTGAGTCTGACTTCACGTCTGCCTCCTCCTACGTCTTGCCAGTTTTGACCTCAATTCATATCCAACTGCACATTACAGAGGCTGCCGCAGCTAGAGTACAGATTGTTCCAGATTAAAGAATCCCAGTATTTCTTCTTCGGGGGGGTTGCAGACGCCCGCAGCATTGTCATTCCGGCGGTGCCACGGCGTAACCTTTAAATGGAATCGCAGTCTGTCCGTGGCAGCGTGTGTCAATCGGGCCATCGAGGAGCCAGACAATCCAAATTTGACATTTGTTCTTTTTAGCCAAGAATTGATCAGAGGAGGATTTCGCTCAGAGATAAATCCTCACAGGAGATGGGGAGTAGCTGAAATACCAGAGAGCATGACTGAAATCCTTCTTCTGACGGCTCCCCTCTTTGACATCCCTTAAATCTGTATTAAACCAACATGTGATTAACTTCACTTGGAAACATTTAGTCCAAAATAAAGGAGTGTCGTCGTCGTGGAAACCGTTTGAAGTGCAGCTCGCCCAAAGCTTGTTGACCCAAGGTAACTCTGCTGTAACCAGGGAACTACACGGATTTCCAATCCTTAATGCTCGGCTTCAGATTGTGCACTTATTACACTAATGAGCTCTTCTCAAGCTCTTTTACTGCAGATTTACCGGCAGGATTAAAAAATAAAAAAGGAAAGAAAAACCTTGACAAAACTCACACCGAGACTTCAGAGATGCCACGCAAATAATTGATGAGCAAACACGGCCTTATCAGGTTATCGGTTTATTTAAATTAGCTGTTACCACGGCAACTCACTCCTCCTGGAATCTATAGAACATGAAGCGAGACTTGTGTGAAACGTGTAAGGTTGTTTTTTTGGTTACAGAAATTAGAGGAGGCTAGAAAACTGGGAAGAAACATCCTTCCTCTCCAAACAATATAATAAATATAATGATCCAACCCACATAGGTTTGGGTAAACAGACATTTAGATATATTTTTGCTCTTCTTAAAGTATCTGTTAATTGCTGCTTTGGGAATTTATCACTGGAGTAATTTGAAGATTTTTCTTTGATTGCGTTTTCTCTTCTCTTCTCTTTTCACTGACCTGACCTCACACACAGTTTCTAAAGAACTTTTAACTTTTTATTCTGGTAGCTGCTGATCACTGGGGCGAAAGTGTCTGGACAAGGAAGTGAATTTTTATCCCTTGCTACTTTATTTACCCGGTGTTGAAGTGCTCTTGAGTAAGGCACTTAACCTCCCCCGGCCGAGAAGTAATAACAGGGTAGTTTCTTTCAGGTAAAAAAAACCCACAACAACGATGGTGAAGTCAGATTTATTTATGCAGCACATTGAAAGCAATGGGGGTTTGAGCCAAAGTGCTTCACAATCAAGGGAAAGGAAAGAACGCTAAAATGATAAGAAGTAAAGGAGAAGAATTAAATCCAGCCAAGAGACAAATGCAGTAAAAGAAAAAGACGATTGGGCATAAAAGGAAGAAATAGATAAATAAAATAAAAGAATGACGGACTCGAACAGAATCATGAGACAATATCAGGCTGAATAAAAGGTTGTAAAGAAAAGGCAACTGAATAATGGCAGTTTTGTTACGTGACATTTTATTTAACTCAAATTTTTAATTACTCTCTTGTCCTGTTTACTTTCTGTCCTTCACCGAATCCATCAAAACACAAAATAAATGGCAAAACAAAATAAAAATTACCCATCATGTTTTATAGTCAATCATTTGCTCAACTCAGCGCAGAATTTGAGAGTTCAATTAAGAGTTATCCATTATCTAAGAAAACAAAACAGTTATCCACTTGAAAAGGCTACATAACTGGTAATAAATAATAAATTCATATTTCTTTTCTCTAATATTCTTGAGCGGTTAAACTCCACAGTCCTAGACAGTAAGACGCATTTGCGATGCTTGGTCAATCTGTCCAATTTCCCTGGTTGTCCCCATAAGCCTGGAGGCATTTGGGTATTAATCTATAAGTAGTGGCAAGAGTGGCAACAAGGCTTAATTCATTTACTTAAGAGCTTTTCACGTGGGGTTTAAAAGTTAATAGGACGATCACTCCGTAGTGCATTTGATTAAACCCTCTTAATTACCCCAGGTATAATGGGCTATTAGCAAAGGCCCAGTTGTAAAAGGGCAAGTGGGAGATGATTGTTTTTATGAGGTACTTTTTGTTAACCTCCTCCAATGTCAGGATTAGACTGGATATGAGAATATAACCCAGTGCCTCCTGCAGTCTGATTCCCATGGGAGTTACACTGTGGAAGGATCTACTCTATTTGTTTTATTCTGTGTTAAAGCCGGTCACAATGTTTCCCAAATATTAAACCAAGAGTCTCACTACATGTGGATAGTGTACTATGAGATATTTTGGCTGAAAATAAACAGTGTCTAGGAACATTTCACTTAAAATGTTAGGTCATATTTAATTAACTGATGTGTCCTTGTTATGTGAATAGAAAACATTTCCTTCAATTTGTATGTTTTGTTGCACTTGTATAGAAACGTGATTTCTTGGAGTTGAGGTTGTTTCATGAATCTGACTTTTAAGATTAAGTTATAAACAACCAATCATTTATTTAACCATTTTAATTCAATTCAAATTACTTTATTCATCAGCCAAGGGGCAGTTCAAGGCGAGAGAGCAAACAAAAGTGCACACTGTGGAAGGATCTACTCTATTGTTTTATTCTGTATTAAAACCGGTCACAATGTTTTCCCAAATTTTAACCCAGACTCAGACTACATGTGGATATTGTACTATGAGATATTTTGGCTGAAAATAAACAGTGTCTATGATCATTTCACTTAAAATGTTAGGTCATATTTAATTAAAAGATGTGTCCTTGTTGTGTGAATAGAAAACATTTCCTTCAATTTGACTGTTTTGTTGCACTTGTAAAGAAAACTGATTTCTTGGAGTTGAGGTTGTTTCATTAATTAGACATCTGACTTTTAAGATTAAAAGTCAGATGTTAAACAACCAATCATTTATTTCACCCTTTTAATTCAATTCAAATTACTTTATTAATCAGCCAAGGGGCAGTTCAAGGCGAGAGAGCAAACAAAAGTGCAGAGTCAACAAACATAAAGACATTACTAACACATCTACAAATGTGGAAATTTAGTAAAGTAAAATGAAAATAAATGTCTTCCTTTATAATTTATCTCCTCCTACTTTTTCCCTCGTCCTTTGCAGGCACTTTCTTTTTAAGACGGGACCAGGAACGACGCCCTTCTTCGGCGCGGCCGCCCCCGGCTACACCATGGCGACGGGCGCCGTCTACTCCACGCCGGCGCGCCCGCTGCCCAGGAACAGCCTGTCCAGAGGAGCCTTCAAGTTCAAGAAGTCGCCCAAACACTGCTCGTGGAAGTGCACCGCCATGATCGCTGTGGGCGTGGCTGTGGTGCTGTCCATCATTCTCTGCTACTGCATAGGTAAGACCGTGTTCACAACCAGACAGGCTTTGATGTGTCACAGATTTAGATTCTGGTTGCATCGTGTACACGAGGATAGTTTTCACTAGACAAAACCAGATTACAAGATCAGAGGAAAAGCTGCACGAGAGATTATGGAACGGTATTATCATATTAATGAGACTTGGCGCGGTGGTGCAGTGATTAGCTCCGTCGCCTCAGAGCAGGAAGGTTCTTGTTTCGACTCCCGGGTTCAGCCAGGGTCTGTCTGTGAGGAGCTCACATGTTCTACTTAGTCAGGGTGAGAAGGTCCAGGGTGAGTCCCACCTCTCAGCCAGGGTCAGCTTGGATTGGCTCTACCTCCCAACCAAACATAATTAAAAACCCCTTTTCTCTGTTTGTTTCTCAATTAGTTGAATTATTGAAAAATATATTTAGAGTCTACAAGAAAATATCTTTCACCCCCCCGTCGGAGCCTCTGCAGGTGGATGCTGAGCTGAATCCACCAGGAGAGATGGAAAATCTTTGCAGTTAAAATAGGCCACAAATTTGGAGGGTGTGTAGCTAAAAATTGGAGCAGTGCAGCTTCGCTCGCTTCATATTTAAAAAAATAATTTAACATTGTTAAGTTTACCAGACAAAAATAAATGCTTTTTTCTGTAATGTTATGCAGTGGAGTCTTTCACACTTGTTGGCGTTTAGCAACATTCATAAACACACAAGATCTTATTGATCTGTTCTGCACATTGTTCTGAGAAATTCTGCACAATTCTTTCTTTTCCTTTTACACATACTTGTGTAAAATATGAAGAAATGTGCCAGCATCATAACATCTAACAATGGTGACTCCCAAACTTTGAAGCCCACAAGGTTCCTCTGATGAAAAGAATCAAACATTTTTTTTTTTTACAAAAGTTTTCACAAAGTTCTGAGTATTTTGTTGTTGAAACTTCTTGAACAAATGAAAAACAGCAATTACTTTCAAAATGAAAACATTTATTTCCTGCTGCAGGACCTTGGGTTTGTTTGTTTTGTAAGTTTTGTGTTTCCTCGCATTGTTCCGGTAAGTTCTAGTGAAGACAGCGAGCGAAGCTACTCTGAGAAGCCGATGAAGATTATCTGCCAGCTGTAGTAGTACTGGGCGATCCACTGTATGGAAAATTAAAAAAATATATGGAAACAGTCTTTTATAACCTCTCATCGACTTAATCTTGCTCATTAATTCTGTAAAGACTTTTCGCCAAATGCGTGAATTCTCAAACTGTCGGGTTCAAGCTGCTCCAGGATCAGAGCTGACCTGCACTCCCTTTACACGTTAACAATAAACACCAAACACTGATCAGAGGTTATGAGGATCTGAACAGTTCTGGGAGTTTACTTTGTGCTGGTTTGATTCGCTCAGAGTTTATGAGACACCTTTTAAACACAGTTCAGCTGCCACACACAACATCAGGGTTAAAGTTACCTGAACAAACCTGATCGCACACCATCGATTAATAACTAATTAAATGTGATCGTTAGTTGTGTGAAGAGCTACATAGATACACACAAACAAGCACACACACACACACGCACACAGACACACACTCCTGCAGACAGAAGTTCAGATTATGCAGCAACGTGGTGTTTTGACTTCAGTTTATCCAGGAACATAAATATGAATTCAGCAGGTTTTCATAAAGATCAGTTCTTCTTATGAGTGGTTTGAAAACAGCAGAGGATCAGAGTCTCTTGTTGTTCGGCACACAAGTGTGTGTTTGCCCTTTCCAGTGATAGTGAGCACGAGTGGGGGGGTTGGACAGGAGGATATTGACCTGTGTGCTAAAGTGTGTGTGTCGTCCTGACGCAGCAGCGACGCAGCAGAACGCTCACGGACGAGAGAACAAAGAACAAAGAGCAGGAGTCAGAGTTTTATTGTCATCAAAACGCTTCGGCCTGTTTTCCCACCGGAGCGTTTGGCCGCGGCACGAATCCAGAGTCGACCTCTCGGAGGTTCTTGGCCACGAGTCACGCCGCAAACTGAAAAGTCCACATCTCCCATGGTGCACGGCGGAGCGTGTACAATTTGATACAGCTGCGATATGTTATATGGTGATTTTCATAGTTCTTGCATAAAGCGTGCCCCAGTTGTTGTTACTCAGATATGATTTATTATTGGCAAGGACCAAAAATACTTTCCTTCCATGGACCGTGTGTGAGTTGATGCATGTGCAGGTTGTGTTTTTGTCCCATGTTGAACAAGGACATTACCCAAAAAAACAAATGTTACCTGCAAAGTAATTTCTTACATATGCATTTTAATATTAAAGTTATGTTTCATTTGGATGGCATTAAGGAAGGTGGAATTTAAGATGTTGACTTATTCCTGTTTCTGTTCTGTTGTGTCGGAGGAGGAAACATCTGGTTTACATCCCAACATACTAATTTAATTTTACAATATGTTCAAGATATCGCGATAATATCAAGATTCTGAATTCCTTCGCCCACGATAATCATACGCTACAAATCTGATATCCTGAAGCCTAACTCTTAATCACATGTTTTACTTTTATTTCTTGCTTTTTATCTTTTTTACTCTGTTCCCCCCCCCCCCCTCCGGAGTCCACATCTGGACCTTTTAAGAACACGTTGAACTTATCAGCTCCGAAAGGCCACACTCCCGCTGCTCTTTTACCTTCAGCCGTTACTTCTCCTGTTCACATGAGCAGGTCCAGTTTCAGGTCGTGTATGGACGGAGTTCAGGAGGTGAACATCTCGGCCGTTAATCACTCACATCACCAGATGTTCCAGGTTTTTTCCGTTCACACTAACTTCCATCTGGATTCTCTGGAGGGTCGTAAATTTCGTGAAATCCCATCCTTGCACGAGACGAGATCCTGAGGAATGAAACATGTAATTTAATTGCTGTAAATGATCTGCACACACAGGATGAGCAGTAAACTCTGACGCCTGATATCTGCTGTTGTGTCTCGACGTGCAGATTCTGTGGAAGCTGTCGCTCGAACTACATGAAAACCAGTCGTTTTCTTTTGAGTTTTTAAAGGAGAGAAAACACGACTCCATTATCCTCGGTGACATTAGACAATCTTTAGACTTGTCATTCAGCCGAATGGAACAAATGACAGACAAGCTGCCTGGAGTGAATGGAGCCAGCGTAGCTCTTAATCTGTATGAAGTCTGATCTCTGCCAGGAGTATTTCTATTTCACTGCCTCTTCCCTGTTTTTTTTTTTTTTTTGTGCAGAAATTGCAGATGTCCTGATATGATTCAGCGGTGTCTGTCTGACTAAGCTTCCAGTCGGATATGCAGACATGGCCCCGGTACATCCCTGTCTGTTCCCCTCTGACAGGGCCTGTGCATCACTCCCACACTTCTGATCGCGGTTTTTTTTTGCAAAGCGACAGCCAATTCGCGTCCTCGGGGGGGGTTGTGTTAGAACAGGGGAGGTTTAAAATGGCCAGCACAGATGGAGACGTCAAAAAACACAAGTTGAGGAGCTGAGCCCTGGTAAGAAATAAGGAAACAGCCCCTGAAACACTTGATCTTTAAAGAAGACCTTGGTCCACAAAGCCTTTGTTCTACTTGAACCAAAACTTGCTCATTCTGTCAAACAGGAAACACTTTTATCTCGGTCATCCTCCCCCTCCCCCCTCCTGTCCTCGGGGGCATTATTTCCTACGAGAGAGATTTCGAGCATTTTTTACAGCATGTGTCAAAGCTGACTTCTTGCTAACCTTTAGAATCTTGACCACAGCAATAAACCCGTTACAGATTCATCTCTCCTTATGCCCTCCCTTGTCATCCAGGCCCTTAATCTTTACACTGTGGCGTCCTCCCCGAGCGGATATATAAGTATTCATCCAGCTTGGAGGCAGCGGGAATGTGACACAGTTGTATAAGGAGAAATATGGCGTTGTTGGGAAAGATCCTATAACCCGTGTTTTATTGGTGAATGGAGAGGGAAGCGCTCTCTTGGAGGAGAGGTCATAAATGCACCATATCAATATCAATATTCACGTTCCCCTTTATTGACTTAACTGTTTTGTTACTTGTTGTTGTTCATGATCTCGAGTCGTTAAAATTAGTACGGATGTGCCGCATGCGTTTTTATAACTTAACTGCTCCTCTGTGTCTGGGAATCAGATGCTAGTTTTATTTTTGCGCCTCAGCTCGTGGCAGATACAGTAGGAACGAGCAGGGACGCTCCTGTTGTTCAGCTGTTGTCATTCACACTTGTTTAATTTTAGACCTTTCTGATCTTTGGGATTTGTGTATTTTTGGTCTGATTCCAGAGTGTGTTTGTGTATTCGCACTTTTGGCGAATGTGTCTGTATGTGTGAGTGTGTTTAACAGATGCAGCCCTCTGCCACTTGCCTCAGGTGTCTCTGAGTGTTTCCACCACTTCCTCTCGCTTTCATCCGCCGCCAATTCACCTGCCAGGTGCAGCGACTCAACCGACTACAATGCAAACACACACTGTAAGAACACTCTACTGTCAGCCAGCACAATCCCATTAGTGCAAAGGCAAAGGAAAATAGAGGCACACCTGTACTGAAGTGATAGTTTTTGGAAATTCGCACATGTTATTTGTTCTGTACACGAAAATACCTCATGATTGTGTATAATTATTTTTTATTTCAACATATTTAAAGAAAAGCATAACCGTCACGGAGCTGGAACCCGTCTGATCGACAACAGCAGCTGTTCTATTCAAATGAGGCAAACCTGCTGAGGTGAGGCTTTTTTCCAGTTCCACTGATTGGAAAGATTTCAGCGCTTGCTCAGATATAACGAGCCAATCAGGACAGAGTCCAGCTTCTCGGCTCTGACTGGAAGCAGAAACAGATTGTGGGATTTTTTTAGAACTTCAAGTTGAAAAGGCAGAAACGAATTTAAAAGTTGACAAAGTCCTCAATGTGGACACGTTTGATCATAATGTTTATAGGAAATAATAGACTTTTATTGTCTGACATTTGGTTTTGAGTATCACACAAATATAATTATAAGAGTGCGACTGACATCCTGCCGATATGAAGCTTTCACAGACATGTTGGTGTCTGTGTCTGCCAACAGGAGCCAATATGAAAACTTATACTTAACAGAATAAACAACTTTATCTTTAGAATTTTTGCCAGAACTACGTCTATTTTCTTAATTCACATTGTTTATATTTTTTATAGTTTTGTTTTCTTTTAATTTACACTTATTTATAATAAAGATTCTGGATAAAATGTTAATTAAAAAGCCTCAGTACATTTCTTTGTCATACACATCAGTCTTTATACCGACACCATGAGTTATTGTCATAATTTTTTCAGACATTTTTTACTCTGCACCAAAAACTCCCAGTCAGGCTCTTATACATTTTTTAAATATTATATGCTTCTTACAAAATAGGTGAAGCATGAATTATTTTGTTTCATGTGTTGAAAAGGGAAAAATTAATAATCAGACAAACAGGGAAAAAACTCTTCTGCTGTATTTGTGTGTTTTCCATTGGAAACAGATGAAATCTGTGGCTCGTTGATCAAAGTGCTCGTTCTCATGAAGTTGTTGACACGGTGCACTAAGTTCCCAGAGAACAGTGGATGATACAGGCGGCTCCACTCACTGGTGATGCTCTGTGTTGTTGGGAAAGAACAAACTGCTTCTGCTACTCAACTAAAATCTAGTAGAAATCCCAAAGAAACAGTGAGTTCTTTTCAATTACACCACTGCTGGCAGAACCAAGCCGTGTCCTGGTCAGTCTTGGAGTATATTCTTTTTTCCGAGACGCTGTCCCACACATCGGGAACGTGTTAGTCACGCTCTGAACTCTGCAGCTTATTTCCCCGAGTCCCCCCTGGGAAGTTTTCTGGAGAGATGTGCAACCAGGTTCCAGCATAAAAACAATGTTTATCCCAAATCATTGGGAGGCTGCGGCTCTCCAAGTTGTTGTTGGCACACTCCCACTCCAGATGGGGCCACCTCTCCAACCGGTAAGTGGACTAATTATTCTCTGCGACGATGCCCATCAGAATAGTGTCATCAGCATATTTGAGCAGGAAAAAACGCTTTTCATGCCCGTCTCTATTTTTAACACCTTCAGTCGCTGCTCTGAATATTTTTGTCTCCCATTCTACTGGAGCATAATTAGCAGCGTGTTTTCCAGGTAGCAACATAACCACGAACGGCGTGAACAAGATCGTGGAATTTGCCGTGACATGTCAGATCTCAGACAAGCGATGACGTGAACTCACAAGTTCAATCTCCCATTCTCAGTCGGTGGAGGAGTTCCACAAGGCGCCTTTTTGACATTCTGCGATTGGTGGCCAGCTTTTTCCACATTTTGGCCCAAGAAGAGAACAGCTCATGGCGCATAAATATTAATTGAACCGGCCGATGCTGCAGGAATAACTTATGCTAATTCGAAGAAATGGAGGGCTGTTCACCTCGGAGCAATTTGTTGATGAGATAAGTGGGGATTGGGGCCCTGGTGGAGTAAAGCACAGTGAAGTGGGGCCGGCGCTCGGTGGCGCGGTGGCGTGTCGGCTGCACCGGAGCCCACTGCCACACACAATTAGCTCTCCACTGCAGACCTGGGAAGCTGATGATACAGGGGAGTGCATTAAGCTGTGGGGAGTCTCTGCATTCATCATGTGGAATTAGCCGGAGTCTTCAACAAGGAATCAAACCAGTGGAGGCGGGTTTTTTTTAGACAAGGACACTTGGTGGCTGAGGGGTAGAGTGGTCGTCCTCCAACCTGAAGGTCGGCGGTTCGATCCCCAGTCTGAACCATCTGCATGCCGAAGTGTCCTTGGGCAAGATGCTGAACCCTTAATAGCCCCCCATAGAATAACAAAGTGCTGCAAGTAGATGCACTGTGTGAATGTGTGTGTGAATGGGTGAATGTGAAACTGTACTGTAAAGAGCTTTGAGTGGTCTACATCAGACTAGAAAAGTGTTATACAAATCCACTTACCATTTACTTGTGGCAAGTCATTTATTTGATGTACTTTTTTTTGTTTTTTAGTCTAAAGGTGCCACATTAAGTTTTTGTTTTTAGTCGAGGTATCAGCAACGGCCCAGGGGAAAGAAATGTCAGTGAGTTTGTCAGTTATGTACTTTCAAACTGAGATGCACACACACACACACACACACACGTATTAATGTAGAGAGATAACTAGGCAAAGAAAACATTAACAGTTTTAGCACTATAATTATCATCAATAGTAATAGGACATATATGAGATATCTGTATTAAAAAAGGTGGGAAACATGGAATGACAGACTGTTGCTGATGCATTTTTATATACATATATATATAAATATATATATATATATTTATACACACGTCTCCTTTATTAAAGCTTAGTGTCAGCTTTGACACAGACGTCTCTCTCAACATTCAAAAGAGCTTCATTCACTTAATACGAGTATAATACTATATACGTTTCTTATCAAGGAAAAGGATTATGTTACCTTTATCCTTAAAGTAACACTTACCCTGCTTTGATGTCAGGCTGTCAGCCATTTTGAGTGTGTGTCACTTTTTTTTGTTTTCCTCTCTGGCGCTTCTGCTCTGGCGCTCGGCTCCATCAGCATTTTAAATGTTTCTCCGACTCCGTACACCTCATCCAACATGTCTAACACTCCACGTTGGTTCTGATGCCGTCTATAAGTCTAAGAGACGGACACATTTATACATCCTGCCGTTTGGAGAAGTTGGTTTTAAAAAAAAATGAGTTTTGAAGTTCAACAAGTCCAGGACAACGCACTGCGAGTATTTTTAGAGACGTGTCTGATTCTTGGCAAATTTTCTGGATGGACAAAAAAGATTCAGAGCAGAAAATAAACCCAAAAAATAAGTTTTCACATTTTGAAGGCTCTGTCAGAACAAACCACTCAGGGTATTTAGAAAAGTCAGACTTGTCAGAGATATTGACGGAGGAGTCAGTATTAATTTCTGCTGCTGGTGATGTTGCTGGTTTGCTCCAGCGGCCGTGAGAATAGATTCTGACACTAATGGGGGATGCTGGCTGAATGAAGCAGCTAAACATTGTCACTCAATGTTAAATCTGTGATATTTAATTGGATTTCAAGGGGCACCTGTTTATTTGATCCACCGAGGACACTGCTTTGTGTGTATCTCCGTGCTGCAGGCTTTGAAGAGAACACACGCCTGGTCTTTTTTACCAGACTGCTACATGCTCTCTGTTAGTTTTTCCCATCCTCTGGTGCCCTCTTATATATTTGATATTCTCCGCGGGCCCCTCATCCCCCTCTGGAGTTATTTGCCGCGGTCGATATCCATCTTCCCAGCGAGCGACAGGTGCTGGAGAAAAAGTTCCTATACCCCTGCAGATCAAATGGTCGGAAATCAAGATGCCTCCTCGGCGTGTTCCCCCTGCCCGGTGACTTTGAAGGAGATTGGGCGTCTCGCTGCGCTCACACAGGCACCACTCTTCCCCCCCCACCCCCATCCACCCCCACCCACCCAAAAACCAACGTGAGCTCAGTTTGATTGAATCCAAAAACCGTGCAATAAAAGCAGGTCGGCCGAGCGAGAGTTTAGTTATGTA